>NC_091117.1:30898750-31260625 GCF_040183065.1 Periplaneta americana
ACCCCTGCAGAGACTTTCGGAAATGCACAGCGTTGGCACTTTCAAGTGGATGACGTTTCACTTTTTGTGCTCTTACTTGGAGAACCTTACGTGACGACAGGGAAAGGAATAATACAGCGCTGAAGGTCTATAGATTAATATTATTTAGATAGTCGCAGGTCAACTCTCCGATCCATGAACTATAAATACACAAAACGTCGCAGAAAATTTTAAATTTATCAGGAAATCGGGGAAAAAACATACGGAAGGAATGTAATACAACATGTTACCAAAATAAATAAAAATCAATATATGTCGGGACTCCAAGCAGAGGTCGTAGAATAAAATGATTTCAAGGACCAGTTCTTGGGTAAGACTTGAAGGCGCAGGCTTCGTGACCCTGGAACTAGTCGCTAAAGAAAAAAAGAAATCTTAAAGAGGAGCACGTTTTTTAAAATTACATAAATCATTAATTTGTCCATACCAATATGTGCTTTAGGAGTAGGCTGAAGAACGACTGCAAAATACGGAATTCGAAGTTCATTGAAGGTTTGGATTTTTATTTCCTTACTATTTCAAAATTATGTATGTATGTATTTATTCACACTGCAATGGGTATATACCCGGTGGCAGTGGTAACTAATTACACTCAATAATGACAATAATAAACACAATTAATAAAAATACAATTAATAATAATACTAATAATTAATACTAACAATAATTTATAATAATAATAATAATAATAATAATAATAATAATAATAATAATAATAATAATAATAATAACAGGGAACATCCTAAATTAAATGAAGCACGATCACTTAAAATAACATTTAAAGTAAATCTAATTTGTGTCTTAACCCTAAGTTCGAACTAAAACCCACGAGTATGATATGTTCATATCTGCACAAGTACCTTTCAACACTACACTCATTTCGCTGTCAACTCACTCCTGCACTGGAACTACGACACATTTCACTGATTCTATCCTGATTTCACTAACACTTCAAAAACATTTCACTGTTCAAATACTTTGCACTGCCACTATAAACTATAAAGCTTCACTGACAGGAACACGTTTCACTTACACAACACACTTCACTGACACGACATAATTCTTCACTGATACAACACACTTCACTGACACAACATAGTCTAATTCTTCACTGATACAACACTTCAATAACAAAATATCAATTACACCCTTTAAATACTGTGTATAATTACCGTCTATTAGTAAAGTCCTTAAACCTACTTTTAAATACATTTTTGGTTATTGTAAAGCCTTTAGTAAGTGTGCAGGTAAAGCATTTCAGTCCCTGATAGTGCGATTGAGAAAATAAAACTTTCCAGTGTCCGTCCTCTGTCTTCTTTCCCTCAATTTATATGAGTGGTCGTTCCTTGAAGAGTAATTTGGCGGCTGCAATCTATTTTTTATTTCTCTCCAGGCAGGCTCACCTCTGTATGTTTTGAACAGTGCGCATAATCGAATTCGCGTTCTCCTGTCCGTGAGTGTGTCCCATTTTAATGGGGAATTTTTCCGACAACACTTGAGAGCCCGTTTTTTATTTCGTGGTTCACTCAACATCTGCCTCCTATAAAAATTGAACATTACAATATCATAACCGCGGAGAATAAAATGAACGTGGAAAATAGGAAAGATTGAAGAATTCTGGGTTTCCAGTGAAAGACCTACTCTGGGCAGAAAACTAAGAATGAATGAATATCATAATCAGGAGTAAAGGGCTATAGGAGCATGTTACTGATGACGTAACTTTCTTCTAGTGAATAAAGAAGATAACGAAATATTCTACTTTCTGTCTTTTGTAAGTGTGTGTGTGTGTGTGTGTGTGTGTGTGTGTGTAATGCCTACCCATTTCACTTAGCGTGATTCGAGGTCTACATACTGCGGATAGATGGCAGGACTGTGACCCATTTTCAAGTTGCACACCACTTCGGCGGGCCACGTTATGAATGATGTGTATCTGTGAAGAGTTATGTCGTGTACTAGAGTGAGTGTATGTGTAAGTGTTCGTGTAAGTGTAGTGTAGGGAATGGATGAGGATGATGATGGTGAGGAAGGGAGAAGGGGAAACGCGGTGCCGGCACGTAGCCTACTCCTGTCGAATAGCACCAAGGGGGCCGCCAGATTTAACGTCCCCATCCGACGGACGAAACACTATCAACAGTGACATATACCTTCTCTTCATATGTACAGCGGAGAGATTTGGAATTTAACCCAGGCATATTGGTGCACAATTTAATGATTAGAAGTTGTGCACCGCCATCTCTCCTAGTCCCGAGGTAGAAATTTTACATGAAAATTTCTGACCCCGCCGGGAATCGAACACTGGCCAACTACACTGGAGGTGTCTCTTGTAAGTCATAGTAAGGATTTCTGGACACTCTATCTGCTTAAGTACTAAGGAATGTGCTACTGAAGCTAAATGACAACTGTCAGCAGTACGGAATGATAAATGCAAACAAGTCGAAGAATATGGTTATCGTAAAAAATAGAAAAGGTAAACGTGCGAATTGCAAATAAGGTAGTACACGTGGGAGCTTCGAATAGTCTACTTGGGACGTACTACAGGCCTAAGTAGTAACATAAGCTGTTGTCAAGAAGCCAAAAGGATGAAATAAAAGGATGGCTATAGGAAAAGCATCTCCTGCGGACCATGGGAAAAAAAGAATTAAGGAACTGACTAATGAAGTGCTTTGTGTGAAGTGTGACACTACATGAATGCATGCATACATAATAATAATAATAATAATAATAATAATAATAATAATAATAATAATAATAATAACAATAATGTTTTATTTTCGCTGGCAGAGTTAAGGCCATAAGGCCTTCTCTTCCACTCATCCAACCTTAATCAATACAATACATATTTAAATTGCGAATATTTACACTACACTTAAAAGATTATCCAGCAATATTCTTCAGTTAGTTTTAACGACTAGTAGACTACATATTTATTTAAATTTAGATAAACCTATAAGATAAAGTAGTAACTTAATTTATGAGCTAATTTAATTCAATCAATTATAATTAATTTGAGATTTGAGATAGCTAGTAAAATGATGAAAATTAATTTAATATAAGCTTACTATAACTATGTTACAGGGAGAAAAAAAAAATATATATATATATTTCTATAATGAGAATATTAATGTAATTGTCATTAGAGGTTTTGTAAATCTATTTAGAGAAATTAATGATAATAATAAGAATGGACAGATGTTAGTTTCATTATATGTAATAAATATTAATCAGCAGTTAATTTGTTAAGTAAGAATTTATGTAATTTTGACCTAAATGAAGTTATTGTCCAACAACCCCCTACATCACTCGGTAGCGAGTTCCAATTTCTAGCAACTGAAACTATGGAAGATGAAGAATATAAAGATGTCTTGTGGTAGGGTATAATGAGTAAATTGTTATTATGAGATCTTGTACTTAGCTGATGAAATGCGGATAAATTTTGAAAACGTGAAGCCAAATAGATACATACATACATACATACATACATACATACATACATACATACATACATACATACATACATACATACATACACATTGTCAATTCGAAAAGTAATTAAAGTAAATTATGAAAACGAGAAAATAATAAGTAACTTTAAAACTCTTGTCTGCGAACTTAAGTATCCAAGTAAGTTATTTGAAATGTTCTCTACGGAGAAGTTATTTCCCAAAAAAGCATATGTAAATCTGACTGGAAATTTGAAACTGTCAGTTATAAATGGACGTCTATTATGAAAAGTTTCATTGGAAACGATAAGGAATGTAAAGTCAGCCACTTTAGAAAGTAAAAAAATATATATATATCCTCTGCTTAAAATGAAATCACACGTATTGTTGCTTAATATTCAGACTCCAGCAATTTATCTCTAAACAAAGCAATTTATTTATATAATTTGACATAAAATATAGCCTAGCTGGCAACTCTAACAGCAAGTTAAGAACTCCGCGAGTGATAGCATTCACAAGGAATGTTATATTGCATCTTGAACTTCAAAGGACAACTCTATCATTAGTTTTACATGTGGGTTACATAATCGTCATGTAATAACCCGCATTAGCACCAAATTAGGCCCAGTGTCGTGTTAATCACACGAAACGAAAGACACAATACGTCTTCTGACGTCAGGTTGGGTAAGTACGAAAATTAACATAGGCCTAAGTAGGCGGCGGATGTTGATGAAATATCATTATTTTTCTTTTAACTTCGAAACAATGTCCTTCAGTACAATAATTCATTTTATGTTATAACAAAGCAATTCATGTAATTTTTATGTTGCAATTTTTTTTTGCCTTTTTTGTCCGCTATGCCATTTTTCGCAAATTTGAGGTAATTAAAAATAATTATCTGGAATTCTTATTGACTTTTATAACTTTCTTTTTTATCATTTCGTTTTATTTTCCATCAATCTTAATATAAATCATAATTTCCACCTTTCAACTGCTTAATATTTTTCATTGCTAAGAAAACTGAACATCAGTCCATGGTTACAGTGACCCGATAAACTGACAAAAAATGTGGCGAGCGTAATATATTTTAAATGGAAATACAGAGTTTACTGCACCCTACTACCAGTGTTCAGCTCTCGGCCAGCAAGTGCGTAAAACCCCAGAATATGGAAGTTTAACATTTTCTTGGTTGTGAGGAGGAAACAAACAAAACAATAATGAATAATTTAAAAATAGATATCTCATCAATTATTGAAAATGTCCCATTATAAAACTTTGAGGAAGGTATACCTTTCGCTAGTACTATAATTTTACTATAATATTTCAATTTTTTTCTCAGAATCTAAAGCTCCTCTGGAAACAAAAATTGACATGTTTAATATACACCATCTGTACATAGATAAATAATTTTAATGTTTTTAAAAACTCAATAGTTATTTTTTTTAATATTACGAAATATTTTTAGACTATTTTTCAGCCGGGCAGTGTTTACATAATTCAAAAACGTACTTAAGACATCTTAATGAAAGTTTCTATGCATGTAAATTTCTCTCATATGAACAACATATAGCAAAATCTTTCAATGAATAGTTTATTTTTTTAAATAATATCAATCCAAATTTTTTTGAAAAGAAAATAGAAAAAAAAAGTAATATTTGAGAGATTTTACTGTATGTTGTAGACATGTTTATTAAAAATTACATAAAAATTCAAATATTTGAGTAATTTTTCATTTAAACGCTGCCCGGCTGAAAGAATTCTAAAAAATTATCAGCCTCATAAATATACAAAAGGAAAGGCAGTTTTGTTCCTTGAAAAACTTTTATGTGATACTCGCTTGCTTTTGTTTGCTCTTGAATGAATAAAGATAGAACAATTTTTAAATTTTCCTTTCACTCAGAATAGTGTCAGCTTCATTTTCCTCTAAAGAAAAGCTGTGAATGCAGAGCAATCTAGCAGTACAGTAATTAGTGTATGAGTGAGAGGGGCTATTATGTACGCATTTAATGCTATTATGATGCACATTTTAGAGGTAATATGATACACTACAAGGGCTATTATTATATTACGTCCACTATGGAAGAAATTGACCGAATTCATCAATTTTACAACTTAAAGGAATTTATTACCTCTTGAGGGGTATTTCATTATTTTTAAATTCTTGAGGGATATTTGAATTAACAAGTTGGGATTTACAATACAGTATAAGTTAAAAAATTACACATGTAGAGTTATTTTTACTCATTACCTATCAATTTTATCTTAATATTCATTCTCCTTACTGCTTAAATGTAACACAAGTTTGGAAAATACATTCATCATTATTTAAAAAGGCATTTTAATTTACTTTAGCAACACAAACAGTATCATAACTTTCTCAATCTATTTCTTTACAAAAAACTATTTGAATATAAAAAAAAAATTATAGCATTGGCAGTAAGGTGTTAGATTTTCAGTAAATTGTATAAATTTTAATGGGGAAAAAGAGGTAATTACTAAAGTTGCTGAATCCTAGTCAATTTTAATGTTATCTCAACCTAACTTTTAAAGGTGATAAATTAAGCATCTGTGTGTATCACAATAGCCTTACTTCATTGCTCTGTGTAACATGGCCAGATTTATAGCACTGTATCAGAATAGCCCTATAGATGTAACACAATAGCCAACACTGAAGGCTATTATGATACACTGGTTTTGTTTTAATTTTATCCATTGTGACAAATAACTCCCACTTCTTTATATAGCCTATATATATGTGTATGCATGTATGTATGTATGTATGTATATATATATATAAAGTAACATATGATTTAATTTTTTCAAATTTGTATATCCTTTGTTAGAAAAAATTACAGAAAAAAATTATTTTTTTGTATCACAATAGCCCCACTTTCTCCTATTTAAGATCGAGTAAACCAATAAAACTCACGGTCAGATTAACCCACCTCGTGTTTTGGACTCCCCAAATAAGAATCTAGTCCACACCCGTGGAATAACGGTCAGCGCGTCTGGCCGCGAAACCAGGTGGCCCGGGTTCGAATCCCGGTTGGAGCAAGTTACCTGGTTGAGGTTTTTTCCGGGGTTTTCCCTCAACCCAATTTGAGTAAATGCTGGGAAACTTTCGGTGCTGGACCTCGGACTCATTTCACTGGCATTATCACCTTCAACTCATTCAGACGCAAAATAACCTAAAATGTTGATACAGCGTCGTAAAATAACCTACTTAGAAAAAAAAGAGTCTAATGTTTCACCACATCGCTCGGTAAATTTTCTGTTTATAAGTGAACGAACTCTAGGAGATCTCTAGAATAAGACTTTAATGTAAATAATGTGTGTTTAAAATTTGCTGTGTTTCGTAATAATTATGTTCAAATTTTTCTGTTTATAATTACATTAATTTTTAATGATAACGTCTCGAATTCCTAAAATAATTTCTATGGTTCTCATACATGCGTGCATTCTAGCCCCGCCTCAGAAAGTGGATGTTTAATCATTGTCAGTGTTATAGAACAATTTGTGTTGTTTATAAGAGGAAGACAGCTATTGTATTAACACCAAGCTATGACAATTCCATCGTTTGTCCAATAGACTTTAGAGAGTAACCAAAATATTTGACAAATACATTTAACACGTTCTTCAATACACCTACAAACGTCATTCTAAACTTTCTTATTATAGTACCTATAGGCCTAAATATAAAATGCTGCGATGCTGAAAACTTGCGATTTCTATATTTTGACGTGAGACGTCTGTACTCGACCTACAAAGTGAAAAAAAAAAAAAAAAAATCGAAGTGGTCTGTATCGAAGACAAAGATGCAAGTTTTACACGTGAGTACGTTGCTGATACAATTGCTGCTAAGGTAAATGTCAACAGTGACAATCAACATCTCTTCTGTCACCTGAAAACCCGGTATATCTTCGCTGTGCTGGGACTCCTAGGAGTAGCCATCTTGCATGCATTGAAACTAAACGTGTCGATTGCTATAGTAACAATCATGATATATCGTTTGCTACCCGTCTTATACGCCAACTTCCATTTGCGCCGCATATGCCTCTACGTTGTGAATTCTCTCTCTTCACTGACATGCACTCGCGAATTTTTCAAATTTACCTTATCGACCGCTGATTTTTGTTCAATTGAGATTGTAGCCTGGTTCGTTACGAATCGTTTGACACCACTACGAACGATCTATCGCTTCGCATTCTCCAGTTACACTGCCTCGGGTGCCGAGCGACCCGTTACTTCGTACCTAAACTCAGTGTTGCCAATTTAGCGATTTTTTAACAGTTTTTCGAGACAATTTCTTTTATTTTTTATTTGGTTATTTAACGACGCTGTATCAACTACTAGGTTATTTAGCGTCGGTGAATTGCTGATGGCGAGATGAGGCCGAGGATTCGCCATAGATTATCTGGCATTCACCTTAAGGTTGGGGAAAACCTCGGAAAAAACTCAACCAGGTAATCAGCCCAAGAGGGATCGAACCCGCGCTCGAGCATAACTTCAGAGCGGCAGGCAAGCGCCTTAACCGACTGAGCCACGCCGGTGGCTCAATTTCTTTTATCTTTTCTATTGCTTAAATAGGGATTTAGAAACTTTTTCAACACCGTTTAGCGACAAAAATAATACTTTTTATATTGATAGTAAGGAATCTAGCGACTTTTGAACTAGGCTACTGTTTCGCTATTTCCCGGACACTTGAGTTGGAAACACTGCCTAAGCTTCCCCCTTCCAGAGTATCGCTAGATAACGTCACCCGCTCCAATTCAAGGTCACGCTGGATACCTTGGTCCTTCGTCTGTCGATCACAGTTTACTCCATTGGAATGTCGTGTAGTTTACAAATGATAAGCGCAACAAAACTGGGCTGCAAATGTGTTGGTAGACTTTCTAGGATAACACCCTAATACTGGACGAACTAGATGTATTCACGTCAAATAATTGTAAAGATTCGATATGAAAGGTTTTTGTATAAACTCTGTCATCATTTGAGGTACTTGGGAATAGAAGAATAATTTGAACTTCGTGTCGTAGATTGCCACGTGATCCGTCTGGCTCCATTATTTGTCTACGTATTACGGAACAGGGCCACGTAAAATAATAATTTTAATACAACATAATTTTTATCTGCAACCAAACACAATAATCGCGATATACTCAGAATCAAAATAGACGATTACTAATTTATAGTAAGTTGCATTGTGCACTATTCGACCTATACTTTGTTCCGTAATGTTTGACAGGAAAAGTAAACGTTGCCGGCAGAGAAGGAGAGAAGTATAATTGCTATTCAACCAATGGCAGAGATCTCATTTCATGTTTATCTTGAAGTTAGACGGAGATAGAACGCTTCAGACCGCCCAACTTCAAGACAAACGTGGAATGAGAGCTCTGTCATTGGTTGAATAGCAATAATTAGACTTCGTTGAATTGCCACACGCAGCATGCAATCAGGTTGCCGATGTACGGTAGTATAGAGGAGGTGAGCGACCTCCCGGTCTCGTAGTATAAGCTGTTCATGTTAAGAGATGTGACCGGTCCAAATAGATAGAGCAGCTACAGCTAATGTATACCTATGTAAGCACTTGTTTTTGCATTACTGTGGTTGTAATAGTCAAAGCTTAACATTTGTTCAGTGCAGACAAGAATTCAATCAAACATACTACAATGAGAGTGTTGCTGTTCCAAACAATTGCCCCTGGAATAACCTTACCCCCGCAGCTAGTCTTGACCCGTTGGAAAGCGTGGTTGTATGCTGTTAATTATTATGCAGAATATTACAGCAAAATAATGTAGGTAATTGATGCATTGGATAGCAAATAATTTTCCGCTGTTGCAGATGTACAATCATTGCCTTCTGAACAGCTATTGGAAGATATTCTGTTCATTGATTCTAATTTTAAAATCGTGTCCAAAAGCATCATCCTGTTAGAATCGTCTAAACTACAACTCTCAGAAGCCCTTAATATACTGGATAAAGTATCACAAACCGTTATCCAAAATAACACTTCACTAATTTCAGAAAAAGTGAAATGTAAGTTGAGAAACATTATTGCTAAAAATTCTGCTTATTCACAACTTCGTATTATAAATGATGTACTATCAGGTCACGACAAGACGTTTGAATTTGGTGTACTAAAAAGTTGTGACTTTCCGTTCTTCAAATATGCACCTACTACATCGTGTGATGTTGAACGTACATTTTCCCAATATAAAAACTGTTTGAGTGACCATCGGAGGAGGTTACTTTGGAGTCGCTCAAAATGTACGTAACTCTTCACTGCAATGCACATATTCAAGGATGATGTATCTTACATTTAAGAGTTAATATACCTCCCTATAAAAAATTGTGTATTTATATATTTAGACATTTCCTACTCCAATGATCATTCATTATATTTCTTGAATGCAGGATACAGGTTTTATTGTAACCGCAGTATACTGCTCAGTGTTTACATCAGAGGCATACTCCATCCGTTGCACGCCGCCTTCTCATACAGTCTATACCGCGTGCATAGTAAACCTTAAGATCCTCGTGGCAATTCCACGAAGTCTAGCAATTGTACTTCTCTTCTCCTCTGCCCGCAATGTTTACATCTCCTGTCAGACATTATGGAACGAAGTATAGTCAGTCTTAAATGGAGAAGAATAAAAATACAGAGAAAACAAAAGAAGAATTACGGTACAGCATACATCTATGGAAATGATAAACCTCAACTAGCAATCGAACCAGGATCCGCCTAAATTATAGACATTTCACCACTTGGAATGTAGCAGGAAACCAAGACAAGAATCACTGTACATAATAAAATAATAAAAACATTTCTTATAGGTCACTAGCCTTCAGAAAATCGATCCCAAGGCCTTCTAACACGCCAACGGTCCCAAGACTTCTTCGTGCCAGGGCTTCAACGTGAAATTTCAATAACGATACGCATAAAGTAATGAATACATTACTAAATGATATAGAACAGGGGCGGATGTTACACTGGTTGTTTCCACAATATCATAACAAGCATGTAATAGCGTTGCCAGCTGATAATGAAACCTGAAGTAGTACACAGGCGGCTGCGCTGAAGAACGGCCTAAGGACGCGAGTCGCGTGTAATTGCGGGCCCACACTGAAGTCGTGGCAGGAGGAAGACGAGTCGGCGAGCGAAAGACTGTAAACCGTCAGCAATTATGAAGAGTTTGCAAAATCTGTACATCACATTTCTGTGCGTTTATGATCTATTTTATACACAGAATATATGATCACTACAATGACTATCACCATCATTATCATCATAATTATTATTTCATATTTGAACTTTGCCTCAAACGCTAATGTAGGCTTATCTAGCTTGAAAATAAACGGATTTAAGTTCAATTCCCGACAAGATATGGGGAGTTCTATCTCCCATAAGGACTGGTTATAAATATCTCTCGTTTGTATTGGTATTTGTGTTATGTTCCCGAAAGCAATCATCGTGAGCAGACTTGAATAGGTGACGAGAGAATTCCGCGAGCCATAGGCCTACTGATACTTTAAACATATAAAAAACGTCAAATAGACCTGTATCAACTGATAATGATACTGAGTAATATTCGTACAATGTCCAAGCCTCGCTTAATGGGTTTCTATCCAGCTAGTTGTTTAAAGTAAACATATATCGATCTATGTATGTATGTATGTATGTATGTATGTATCTAGGTATTTTTTTATTTTAGTAGGTTATTTTACGACGCTTTATCAACATCTTAGGTTATTTAGCGTCTGAATTAGATGAAGGTGATAATGTCAGTGAAATGAGTCCGGGGTCCAGCACCTAAAATTACCCAGCATTTGCTGGGTTGAGGGAAAACCCCGGAAAAAACCTCAACCAGGTAACTTGCCCCGACCGGGAATCGAACCCGGGCCACCTGGTTTCGCGGCCAGACGCGCTGACCGTTACTCCACAGGTTTGGACTGTATGTATGTATGTATGTATGTATGTATGTATGTATGTATGTATGTATGTCTGCATGTAAGTATGTATGTATGCATGCATGTATCTACTGTATATGCGTATACAGACTGAACCGTAAGTAATGTCATTAATTTCAGGGGTTATTCTTTAAGATATTTCAAACAAAAAAGTTTAATACAATTTATTTTGCTCGTTATTTTTGCTTTTTTTTTTTTTACGAAAATTGTTTTATATGAAAAGTTCCATACCGTGTTCTGGGAAGCCATTGATTTAATTCCCAAAATGCTCAGTCAATTTAAGAGAACAAAATTTATTATAATAAATTATTCAAATACTTTTACTTTTGTCCTTTGAAAGTGCGTAAATTTGACCCGAACAAATGTAACATTGTAAAATTCCTTTGTAGAACGAAAAGTTATAGTTTTTCGGATGAAATTTGTGCACATTTAGAGGATAAAACTGAAATTCTTTCACTAATTTTATTTTCATAATGCTGCTCACTTAAATTGATTGAGCATATGGGGAATTAAATCAATGACTTTCCCGAAACACGCTATGAAATGTTTCATATAAAATAATTTTTATCTCGAAAAGGAGGCAAAAACGAGCAAAATTGTATGAAACTTTTTTGTTTCAAATACCTCGAAGAATAACTTTCTGAAATTAATGACATTACTTTCGGATTACCTTATACATACGAATGAAGAGAATTAATTTTCGAAAAATCATTTTAATAATGTAAAGGTAATCTGTAACAAAATAGCCCATGAAGAGCCAAGGCCGACTAGCCGTCATGGACAGGTCTTTCACTACAAACCCATCATTATCCAATATTTCCTATTTTTTGCCTTCCTCTTAGTCTCCGCATATGATCCACATATTTTAATGTCGCCTATCATCTGATACCTTCTTCTTCCCCGAACTCTTCACCATTTCTTCCAGTGCATCCTTCAGTAGCCAGTTTCTTTCTACCAATGACCCAACCAATTCCATTTTCTCTTCCTGATCAGTTTCAATATCATTCTTCCTTCACTCACTCTTTCCAACACAACTTCATTTCTTATTCTGTCTGTCCACTTCAAACGCTCCATTCTTCTCCATATCCACATTTCAAATGCTTCTATTAGTTTCTCTTCACTTCGCCGTAATGTCCACGTTTCTGCCCCATACAATGCCACAGTCCACACAAAGCACTTCACTAATCTCTTCCTTAATTCTTTTTCCACAGGTCCGCAGAAGATGACCCTTTTTCTATTAAAAGCTTCCTTTGTCATTGCTATCCTCCTTTTGACTTTCTGACTGCAGCTCATGTTAGCTACTGCTTGTAGTAGATCCCAAGTATTTGAAGCTATTCACTTGTTCTACTACCTCGTTTAGAATTCGCGCATTAGTATACTAGCTATATCTTATAATTAGGGAGCGGATTTTTATGTGCTAAAAAGTACGAAAATATTTGATAAACACAACAAAATATTTGCTAAAAACAAAAAAATATTTGCTAAAAACAAAAAAAATATTTGCTAAAAACAAAAACATATTTGCTAAAAACAAAAAAATATTTGTTTTAAATATGACAAAAATACCTTACTTAGCTTGGAAAAAAAAAATGTTACTAGGTACTCACCAACCACACTTGAGTGCTAGTAGTTGGCCGAGAATTGCAGTGAACAACAAAGGTCATCTCCAAATTCTCCATCACAAATGCATACCGATTATCTCTGAACAACGACTTATATTGTGAAAACGATCTTTCCGCATCACAGGACGTCAGACGTGCATATTTAAAGAGAGGAATGTCGCAAACATATACACCGTCATTTTCACCTACAGGCACATCCTCCAATACTTGAGCAACTTTACACATTTTTTATATCCACTGTTTTTCCCAAACACATTCTGGAATTTGTCCCTTAGTAATTGTGCTTCTGAACCTGGTAGCGAGTCTAGTTTAATTTCCACGGCACGCACCTCCCTGTTTCAGACAACAGGTTTTTGGATGTTTCGAATTTTTTTATGGTGTCACACAAAAAGCTTAAATTTGCTAATAGGAAAGCCATATCGTTTTTTAAATAACCATCTTTCAGTATATCTTGAAGGATATCGATTGACCAAGCCCGATAACAGGGAATCACAACAAGACCTAGGTCTAATTACTTCATGGACATGAGCGAGAGGCGAGAGATTTGTTTAAATTAAAATTCATACCCGAGCTCTTATCTGTTGTGTTTTACAAACAAAGCGTGGAATGAAATCATCTTCAGCAACAATAAACATTCCTAATTATGTGTTGCAAGATCTCTCTTCCTTGTCCACGTTAATTTATTCTCTAATAATAACACTGATATGCTGCCTAGCAGTTCTCAGAACTTGAGGCGATACTATTACAAAAATGGATCACGGATACGCCACACAGCGCTTAGAAACTCGAAGCAACCAAGAATTCTTAAAAAGATAACGTACTTCTGAGTGACATAATTGATTTAGTTTTAAAATGTTTAGAAGTTCTTGTAAAAAAATTGTTTAAGTAAAAAAACTCAAGATTTATGTGTTTATAATAGATTTTGCTGAAAATATGTATTTACATATTTTTTTTTGTGAAAATATGTGTTTTTATGTGAAATAAAATTCGGGTTTTAAACTTGAAACATCATGTTCGGAATTTTTAACTTTGTTAATTGTGTTTCATCACACGCAAAAATAATATTTAATTACATAGGAATCCGCTTCTTACTTATAATATGGATAACTAATGTGTAGGCCTAATGCCATTAGTACACAGACCTCACATGACGTGAATAATCTTGACGGTTTAACATCTCGGTGTTGTTTTGCAGCAAAAGCTGCAGATGTGGGTTGACTCATGTCACGTGGTTAAGGTTGGAGTTGAAGTGCCAGGCGATTAGTGTCTTCTCAACAAATGAAAATCGAGTAATTTACACCTCGCGGACGATTCCGTGACATGGTTCAACGCCAGCCTCTTGATTCAATTAAACAAAACAGCCATTGCAACGTGTAATTGGATGAACTCGCTTATCTTAACCTGAGTTACAGCTCGTTAAGAATCAAGTCGTTTCTTAGAGTCTGGAATATTATGTTTTCCTTTCATGAAGCATTAAAACTCACTTCAGACTCCATTTACTGCCCTTCTACGTATTGAAGAACAGGTTCATCGTGACCGATTACAAAGAAGAATGTTATAAAATCACTTAAGAATGCATTTTTATTTAAAAAGGGTTAAATCTTTATGGAAGTTAGGACGAACTGATAAATCTAATGATGATGATGATGATGATAATGACGATGATGACGATGACGGTGGTAGTGGTGGTGGTGGTTGTTTTTGTCAAGTGTCAATTCATTTCCTCATTGGTTGGTTACTTGAATGGTTAGTTACGAGGTTGCCGTACATGGTACATGGTTGCCAACATCTCTGGATAATGCAGAAGATTAACTTTCCGGACTTTGCTAAGATTCATGTCACTCAACTATGTTTCCAATGTTAGACAAATGAATAGATAATTCCATCTGTCTGTCTTCATTTTCCTTTTACTAATTCTTTACGAATTAAAGAATACGAACATTTTAACGCAGCGTTTCTCAAACTTTTTTCAAATGGGGACCACTTTTTAAAGTCAGAACACTTCCGCGAACCACCTTACTCTTGTTCCCTTCGAAAGAAAATTTATCATTTTCGTAGCATATTTTAATATCAGTGTACTTATATTTTAAAATTGAATTAAGGTTCGGTACTTTGGTCCTCTGTTATGAATTCGGGTGGTCCCTGGCTGGGTTACAGGCGCTGCGCCAGATGTGCAGGGAAAAGATGCGAGAAATACCGCGTGTATAGTGCTTTAAATCCCTCTTTTGTTGCTGAGAGTAGAGTGGGAAGTCAACAGACGGTTAGGGTAATAAATTTCATAAAATGCAGTACTGGGAGAAAAAGTGAAATTCGATTGCCATGTGTCATTTCCAAACTCTGAGATTTTAAGCTATAGTGAGATACGCAATTCGTTTGAATTTTATTTTTTCTTCTGTCTTTTTTGAAGGACCACAAGGGCAGACCTCGAGGACCACAGGTGGTCCGCGGACCATAGTTTGAGAAACGCTGCTTTAATGGAATACAAGATAGAAACTACCGGAAGAAGTTTTCAAAGAAATACAGTTTCAATGAAAAGTCACGAAAGATTTTGAAAGATATGCAATTTTGTTATGGAATATATTTATAGAAAAAAAATAATATACTTTTCTTAATAAAAGAATAGGGTTTATTTTGTTTGAAACCCTCTTATTCATGGACAGGGGGCAACATTGGGTCATGGCTTCACTTTCTTTAAGAAGAAGCCCATATACAGAAAATTTATCACCCTGAAAGTATGCATATGTCCTTAATACGACAATTTTAAGTTACTAACAAATATGTTTAAAAAAATTACTGGAATATCGTGGTTGAGAAATGAGAGTTTTTTTAGAGAAAGAATATCAACATGTCAATTATACCTAATATAAAGCGACACAATTTAAAATAAATCAGTTTTAACTATTTTTTAAAATTCTTTATAATTTAAGATATTCCTAAATACTTGGGAAATGTCTGAATCCAGAAGGAGTTATGTAATACATTTCATAATCTAAGAAATACATTTCTATTATCGGTGTTGTAAATTTAATAAATCATTATTTTAAATCTTATATAATGTCATTAATTATGCACTTAATCAAGGTCTCTTCGATTTGGGATACAGACAGACGTAATTTGGTGTTTAATGGTAGCCTACATCCAGGTGAAATTTTGTCATTTTTGAAAAAAAAAAATATATATATATATAGGCCTATATGGTTTTTTTATGTTACCATTAAAACATTGCTTAAAGTCTAAAATAGCCTTCCACTAATTTTCATGCCTATAGAGTTGTCAAATCACCTGTTAGAGTTAGAAGAAACTGCATGTGTTTACTTTAACCTACCCATATATACTTCCAAGCTTTTAAACTCATCTTTCTCGGCTTATGTTTTTTTGTACATTTTCCTTTACTAAAAATGCTACCCTTCCTACAAATGTTGCAATAGATGCATGATATTTTCGGTGGATGTTTTTCAATGTGTGCTTAATATATCAATACTTCTTTAAGATATTATATTTGTTATTTCATTCATTCACAGTGTTCTGCCCAAGGGCAGGTCTTTCACTGCAAACCCAGCATTCTCCAGTCTTTCCTATTTTCTGCCTTTCTCTTTGTCTCCGCATGTGATCTATATATCTTAATGTTGTCTATCATCTGATATCTTCTTCTGCCCCGAACTCTTCTCCCGTTCACCATTCCTTCCAGTGCATCCTTCAGTAGGCAGTTTCTTCTCAACCAGTGAACCAACCAATTCCTTTTCCTCTTTCTGATCAGTTTCAGCATCATTCTTTTTCATCCACTCTTTCCAACACTATGTACACAATTTTAAAAAGCCCTATTTAGCCCGTTCTCATAGAAGTTGACGCACAGCATTTTCAATTGTTTGCTTTCATATTTTCAAATCTTACTGTTACAATTTTGTGCTACACGTGTTTATTATTGTAGGAGAAAGAAATTTGAGTGAAGAATAGTCAGTTCAGTTATTGTCAGGTGAAAGAAGGTATAAGATCGGTTATAGTAAAGGCAGAAGAAATAGGCGGGTTTTTGGTCTTGTGCGGAAACTACTCACTCCACACTTTCTCTAGCAGTTTATGACCTGAACAAAGAGACCTTCCTGTGGCTGCGTTCGAATGCTAGTTGTTGACAAGTGCTCGTCTGTGATACTACTACTGTGTATAGGGTGTTCGAAAAAATATACCATACTAACATAATAAAGAGTATTTTTAAATACTAATCATCCAAGTAATCGCTGTCATGTCTCAGTCGAGCCCTTATATCAGAATTCATACTAAAGGCGTTATTTATCAAGTTTACTGTTTCTTGAAAGAACTTAAAGTTTGTGACGACATTGAAAGTGTCCTATCATGAACGCAGACAGTCACTGCGTGTAGTGTTTCTCTATGATGGGTTCAGATAACCTGTGCAGAATGATTTTTTTAGTCATAATTCTTGTGTTATTTGTTTTGTTAAGCTAAGCCATTCTTTAAGTGCGCTTCTAATACATAAGTATGTTTTTATTATGAAACTCGTTCATGTTAGTACATTTTCTACACACAGTAAAGATATATTAATTTTTTGCACTTTAATTTTTAATTTCCTCATGATTCACAAAGTTGATAACTGTATAAAACTTATTTAGTAGTTATTATTTCAATAGAATATTCTGAAAACACATAAAAACAAAATACTAATTGTGTGTAATGCCAAATATTTCATTTCTCGTATTAGGGCGAAATATTATAAATGATAATATAATTTAAAGTCTGATTAGTGTAATATGTTACTATTCAGGGATGTATGCAATGGAGGGGGAAAGAGAACTGGCCGCCATAACCCATTATCTCCTGACTTAGTTACCTCATTAGTGATGCCTTATTGTTGTCACTTATGAGTTTCAGACCCGTGTTCGGATAGTTGACTAAACAAAACAACAATATTCAGTAAATCAGGTCTTTTTTAATTATATAAATCACGTTATTATTTTATTTGTTCTTTTAAGTTTTCCTATAGTGCAAAACGTGTGAATGGAGGAGTAAGTTATTTGGGACAGGACCATACACCAAGCAGGTTCTGAGGGTTATAGGAGTTAGGGTAGTGAATGAGGGGTTAGTCATAACCGCCTATTTTTTCTGCCCGTAGTTTAGCTAGAATGCCTAAATTCAGTAAACCATTAAAAAGTAAACGTCATGCTTACGTCTGTAAATTTGGTGCCCATGTGTTTTCAACCGATGGAACAGTTTTGTTATGTAAGGTTTGTGAAAAAACAGTCACGAAAAAATAGTCTATTTTATAAGTTAACTACGAAGTAAAAATGTGAGTTATGCTGAAATAATTTGAATTTATTGCTAAAGTATGTTACACCTTTTTAAAATTCATAACGCCTTTTTTGAAAATTTATTGTGCACTTTTTCTACGTATTATTGCCTTTTCTGCCTACCTATTTTAACTGTTATAAATGCCAAACATCCGGGATCTAATTATCAAACATGTCCACGTAATCATTTATATTGCAGGATAAAATAGCCACTGCAACAATAGAAAATATTTGTAAGAATGTCTTATGAGCGGCTTATTGGAATAAATCAAATTACAAACAAGGATATCGAAAATATTCTCTAGTACTCTATTCTGTTAAAAACACTGGCGTTAGCAGTCGCGTGGATTACAATTGTACTCCACTCTAAAAACATAATATGTTATATTGCTATCCAGAGACAAATCACAATTACATCTAAACACTCCAGACATCAGGGCTAAACAGTAACAGGAAAGTACTGAGAATTTCACGGTATCATTATTAAAAGAGGAGATGCGATGACGTAATAAACAGCAGTGGGTTAAAAATGTATGCCGCGCGAGTACTGAAGGGTTAAATAGAAAGGGAAATGAATTATAAAATTTCAGAATCCAAAGATTCATAATTTTAACCGAAAATGTGTTCTATAAATTCCGTGTAATTGCTCATCCTAGCGAACCACGCACCTATGGTGAGAGTGGAAGATATTTCTTTGAAGTTGTCAACATTGTGACGATATATACTTTTTTTTTTACAAGAAACACGGCCTGGAATAAGCTACACAGAATCATTTTGTAGCTGGGTTATTGACCGTAAAGTCAGGTGGGACACTCATTTATCACGGCCTTAAAGACTCAATTAAAATAATTATAGCAGTAGGATTCCTTTAGATTTTTCACACATTATGAGTTAGTGTCGTCCACATTTATCCTCAGCCCAATAAATGTCATGCAAATAATATCACGGTCATTTATTTTATTGCAGCACATTTGAAATTTGAAATTTTTAACGAGTTTCAGTACTGTAAGTATGAAATTCTTTCTGAGACATATATTAATGGAGTGCAAACATTCCACTGTGATATTATCTGCAAATATAGATCGGGCGCTCTTCAATGGACTTTGACCTGAAAGTTGGTACATCACTGACATCATCTGCGCGCGAAAGGAAAGGATTTCTTCTCGTTGTTGCTTTCTGCATTAATAAAAATATTAATATTAATATAATTCTAAATAAAAGTACTTTCTACATTAATAAAAATATTAATATTAATATAATTCTAAATAAAAGTACTTTCTACATTAATAAAAATATTAATATTAATATAATTCTAAGTAAAATTACTTTCTACATTAATAAAAAAAATTAATATTAATATAGTTCTAAGTAAAAGTACTTGCTACATTAATAAAAATATTAATATTAATATAATTCTGAATAAAAGTACTTTCTACATTAATTAAAATATTAATATTAATATAATTCTAAGTAAAATTACTTTCTACATTAATAAAAAAAATTAATATTAATATAGTTCTAAGTAAAAGTACTTGCTACATTAATAAAAATATTAATATTAATATAATTCTGAATAAAAGTACTTTCTACATTAATTAAAATATTAATATTAATATAATTCTAAATAAAAGTACTTTCTACATTAATAAAAATATTAATATTAGTATAATTTTAAGTAAAAGTACTTTCTACATTAATAAAAATATTAATATTAATATAATTCTAAATAAAAGTACTTTCTATATTAATTAAAAATTAATATTAATATAATTCTAAATAAAGGTACTTTCTGCATTAACAAAAATATCAATATTAATATAATTCTAAATAAAAGTACTTTCTACATTAATAAAAATATTAATATAATTGGAAGTAAAAGTACTTTTTACATTAATAAAAATATTAATATAATTGGAAGTAAAAGTACTTTTTACATTAATAAAAATATTAATATTAATATAATTGGAAATAAAAGTACTTTCTACATTAATAAAAATATTAATATAATTCTAAATAAAAGCACTTTCTACATTAATAAAAATATTAATATCAATATAATTGTAAATTAATAAAAATATTAATATTAATTTAATTCTAAGTGAAATTACTTTATACATTAATAAAAATATTAATATTAATATAATTCTAAATAAAAGTACTTTCTACATTAATAAAAATATTAATATTAATATAATTCTAAGTAAAAGTACTTTCTACATTAATAAAAATATTAATATAATTCTAAATAAAAGCACTTTCTACATTAATAAAAATATTAATATCAATATAATTGTAAATAAAAGTACTTTCTACATTAATCAAATTATTAATATTAATATAATTCTAAGTAAAAGTACTTTCTACAATAATAAACATATTAATATTAATATTAATATAATTTTAAATAAAAGTACTTTCTACATTAGTAAAAATATTAATATTAATATAATTCTAAGTAAAAGTACTTTCTACATTAATAAAAATATTAACATTAATATAATTTTAAATAAAAGCACTTTCTACATTAATAAAAATATTAATAATAATATAATTCTAAATAAAAGTACTTTCTACATTAATAAAAATATTAATATTAATATAATTCTAAGCAAAAGTACTTTCTACATTAATAAAAATATTAATATTAATATAATTCTAAATAAAAGTACTTTTTACATAAATAAAAATATTAATATTAATATAATTTTAAATAAAACGAAAACGTCATTAGCAGCCAGGAAATTTACGTCTAAAAATGCTTTTCTAGTTCGTCCACACAACTTTCTGCACTTGATGTACGTCTTCAAAATACGACGGCGCTTTGAGTATCTCACCATTGCACAACACTACTGTACTCTCTATTAAAATCTTACTCACGACTGACTGCAGGCGGGAAGAACGTCGCGATTTCATTGAGGGAAATGTCAGCGATTGCAACAATGTTTCGGAACTTCTAGATTGCCCGCTCTCTACAACACATTTTGAATGTTCGCAAAAATTAAATATAAGTTTCAAGAGATTTGTGACACTCGAAAGTTGTGGAACCACCGGTCTAATTCATGATACTGATGATGATAATGATGATGATATATACTCACTATAATATTGTCTTTTATAACTTGTTACAGAAGTAGAAACTAAATCTGATATATCATCCATATGTCTTCTTATAGTTTACAATAGTGTCTATAATTTATCAGATTGTTACCATCACTCCAATATATTTTAAGTCATTTTGACAGAACTATATTTAAATATGGAATTAGTTCTTATATGTTTGTGTGCCTTCTTCTATTTAGATATTTTCATACATACGTGTGTGGCTGAGTTATGTTTGCTGAGATGACAAATAACGACATCATAAATTATAATTTTATGTCATTTTTATGAATCCAAGAAACTTATCAAGTCCGCCATAAATACGTAACGACAAAGGTGTCGAGGTCTAACGTTACTGCCATTGTATACGATATCGGAAAGTATGGAACAAATTGTGTTAGTGACCAAATAAAATGGAAACCCAGCTTTCTTCTCAATATTACTTTCTTCGCTAGAGTCACGCACGGGTTTGTTTTAGCGGTGAAATCGGTTATAGACAAACGCTTTGCATCTAAAAATTTTCACACCTTATTTCTACCTATAAAGATGTAATAAATTTATCGATAGATATTCATAAAAGCCGCATTAAGAACCTGTTCACATTGATTTGTAGATCTGATACTCGAAATTCTCATTAAAAATACTGACAAAGCTTTACAGTTGTTGGGAACCAGATTTCTGAGATTATAAAATCTAATAATTGCATTTCGGCATGACAACGTTAGCTGTACAATAGTTTGCTTAAAGGAAGAACAAAAGTGGCGAAGATCATATTTTCTCTGAGGAACTAAAAGATAAAGTATATATTATTTTAATGTACCGAAGTACATATGATATTTCCATGCAGATATTCTGCGTCATCATACGATGAAAGGGTAATGGAACGGAGAAAAATTCTCTCCGGCGCCGGGATTTGAACCCGGGTTTTCAGGTCTACGTGCTGACGCTTTATCCACTAAGGCACACATGATATGCGTAAACCACTTCGTGATTTAAGACGGCGCTTATTCCGTCGGATCCCGGCCAACTAGTCACTCATAACGAGTGCACCTCAGCACATGTGTGGACTTCGGTCCTACGTTCATAGACATCTATGACGTAGTGCAGAGGGCGGCCACTAGAGGGAACCCAAGAGTTGGAGCTTAATCTGAGACGATTCTGTCCGACGTCGGGGTGGTATCCGTTGTGGCTTAGTGGATAAAGCATCAGCACGTAGAGCTGAAAACCCGGGTTCAAATCCCCGCGCCGGAGAGAATTTTTCTCCGTTCCATTACTCTTTCATCGTATAAAAGATAAAGGCTACACCCATAGACAAGATTAGTAGAATAATTCTTATCACAAATATCAATCATAAAGCTTTGTGTTCCAATAAAGATGTGTTCACTTCAGTGTCCTGTAATGTTCGAACCTGAGAGAGGCAACCGAGACTTTACAAACTTCGTCTTATTTCGAATGAAAAACTAATCGTGGGATCTTTGCTGAAATCCATGAGTGGTTAAGACATGAAGGGATGGGATAGGAGGGCAGCGAATATTTCTATAACAGGATGGAACAAACACGACAGACATCCTTCCGGGGAGCGAACATCGGCGAATCTCGAACTTCGTCATACTGGACAAACTTGAACCGAACGTAGAGTCCTAATGCACGACGTTAGTTCACTTATTATATATGTAATATGTAACATGTGTACATATATGTTTAATACTTGCAACTCATCTGGGATCTTTTCTAACTCCATACTTTTAAAAAACGTTTGTAACTATGCAGATACTCAACATGTATTATGCTCCGATTGCACAGTCTGATTTTCTTTTCGCATGGATTTGTTATTTTAACACCTCTCTTCATGATTTTATTTCTCGAGTTCCAATTTTGAGTGATAATAATTAGTAGGAGGACGAATCCTAAATTTTCTTGACCGAACGCGAATCTTGCAAGGTTCTTGAATTCCTCGAATCCTTAATATAAGTTCCGTATGATTCCGCTAGATTCATGCATTATGGCACTGAGGGCCGCCACATGGTGATACTGGTGATCCGAGAACCACTAAAATTCAAACAATCTCCGTCGTTTTGTAAGGGAACACTTCTATTAGACGTCAATGGAGTTAAAACTCATCTTTCCAGTTTTTAAACAATTTTTAGATTAGTATTTGAAAGATTCGAATAGTGAGAAAAGGCGCAAAGATTCGAGTTTTTAATTACCGGTAACAGATGTTTTGTGAAAATAAACCCACATTAATTAAAAACATAATGGAAACAAAATTAGAAATAGCATACAACGTAGGTGGAGTTTATTGTAACTAGGAATCCTCAAATTCCGCAAATCTTTAAAAAGATATTGAATAGGAATAAATCCGTCCAATAATTTAGTAGAAATCGCTGTACAAAACGGACTAGTTCTAAAATTACTATATTTCATGTCTATCATTACCTGATAAAATGACTCGTATAAAGGCCTACTGAGTATGAACAAAATTTGTCCAATATTCAGTATAAAATCGCTGTACACAGACTAGTACTAAAATTATTATATTTCACGTACATATATTCCCTGATAAAGTGACTCGTATATAGGCCTACTGAATATGAACAAAATTTGTCCAATAGTTTAGCACAAAATCGTTGTACACAGACAGATTAGTAGGTACTGAAATTATTATAATTCATGTATAGGTACATCATTCCCTGATGAACTGACTAATTGACCTTGAGGGGATAATGGGAAATGAGCAGGTATTCTTACGAGATGTGGCGATGGTTGTAAACGGGATTGCCATTCAGGACATCGTAAATTAACTAAATTATTTTTAAAATTCGTAAAACATCGGATAATCAAATTGTGTGTGTCAACTTTCGTAATACACCCTTTAATTTCACTTTCCTTTACATTTGACGCAATGGAATCGCATGCTTTTCGCTTCCCCATAACCGACTGCTGTGTTGTCATTTATGCGACTCTTGACCCAAGACTGGGAATGAATCAATAACGCTACCAAATCATTATATGATATTCTGGAGTACGCAACCGGGTCCGCCCTGTGACAAATTCCATTAGTTCAACGTACAAATGCAGGGCAATATTTTAAAGCCGGCTCTGACAAGAATAAAGGACGGGATGACATAATTTAAATAAGAATTTGACTTACATGGAATAGTGGTGGGGGGATGAAATTAATATAAAATATTCCGCTGATGTTGACTGAAATATATTGCGGATAAGGTTTCGTGACAAGAAAAGCTATGCATTTATACATTGAGTGCTAGTAGAAAATGATAAAAATTCTAGTAGTGTCAACGAAAAGTTTATTTCATATGTAAGTTATAGGCTATTTAATTTTGTAGGTACGTGTCATTATCATTCCAATTAACTTAATTCATTATAATATGTATATAAGAAGTTAGAAAATAAACGTAATTGGAACTTATCCATTGCAAGCAAATGAAACTAATTTAGGTATTTCACAATGCTATACAATCTCGCTGATTTTATTTTTACATTGTAATAAGACACTGAATTTGTCAACTAACAATTGGACGGAGTTATGCAATAACAGACCAAGCGCCAAAAACCTGTTTCGAGATATTGGTCATTTAAATAAATCTGTTCTTTTTTTATAAAACATATTATGCTAGATTTATTATACAATTACAAAAAATATCACAAATAATACCAAAAAAGACTAATCGATTTTCAATAAGAGACCAGCAGTTGATTTAATATTTCAAAGCAAAATAAATAAATGAATTTTATGCAATAAACGAATTTTTGCTTATAAATAGCAGAAAAATTCAGATTGATTTTTTCCGAGTTAAATTAGCCTGCCATCAACAGATCTGTGCAAATATCTCATTTTTTCAAATTGTCAGTTGGTCTATTAATGCATAACTCCGACCAATTAATACGATTTGAATAATATTACAGGCACAGATTTTGAAATAATTCTCTCTGCACTGACGACCATATAGTCATTGAAAATAATGAAAATGATATACAAAAGTAATGTATATCATAAACTGAGTTATGCCACAAATGTAACATGAAATTAATATGCATTCAATAGTCAAAAATCAATTACTTTGTAAGACAGAATTTTTTCCTAGACTTTTCCATTATGCGCGATTACCCATAATTGCATCATATGTCTTCAGTCAAAGAGCAGTCTTCGGATACTTCCTACTATTTATCGAAAATACAAGTAATAAATAAGATTGAACTGCCCACCATTGAGGGTAGCCTTTACGGACTCAGTATATCCTCAAAAAAATTAATATACATATGCAAACATAGATATTAAATTTTAAAAAGGGAAACAAAGAAAAGGACGTGAAATTTGGTCTTTCGTAAAAGATCACGTATGATATAACGGAGTATGATAATTAAGGCTTACATTGTAAAATTCCTTTACTAAACGAAAAGTTACATTTGTTCGCACCAAATCTCTGCACATTTAAAGGATAAAATTAAAATTACTTCAATAATTTATTATCATAATACACTGCCCTCTTAAACTGAATGGGCATATTGGGAATTCAATCAATGGTTTTCCTGAAACACGCTGTGGAATATTTCATATAAAATAATTTTTATCTCGAAAAGGAAAGCAAAAACGAGCAAAATTGTACTAAACATTTTTGTTTGAAATATCTCAAAGAATAACCCTCTGATATTGACATTACTTACGGTACACTCTCTATATTTAGATACGTAAAAGCAGGCCACACGGTTAGTTGATTTGAATAATTTCAAGGGAAAAATTGTTCCGGGGCCGGGTATCGATCCCGGGACCTCTGGTTGAACGTACCAGCGCTCTACCACTGAGCTACCCGGTAACTCCACCCGACACCGTCCCAACTTCTCCCTTTATATCCACACAACTCGCGTGGGCTGACGAAACGCCAGACCCACAACGAGTGCACACGGTTAGTTGATGTTGGCAATCTGACGACGAAGCGGGGGTCACAACGACTATTGGTAAAGGATCAAGACTGATTATAGATGATACAGGAGGAGAAAATGGCTTTGTAAAAAAATGTTCTGCTAATGTTCTGATCAAAACAGAAGACGAGCGGCTATAATGACAACATGAACAGCTCCAATTTCACGAAATGGCTAGAAACACAAGTTCTGTCTAACATGTCTTGTAAATCAGACAATGCGAGCTATTACAGTTTGCAGATAAATAAAAAGCCTAAATTGACGACTCGGGATTTGCAGTAGGGATCGGAATACGAAATCTACTAGTGTAACCCGGCCTAACGGACTACTTGTCTGTGACGTTGTCTTCTTCCTCTTCGGTAACGTGGGTATACAAAAAAAAAAAGCCAGAGGTCTTTTCTATCTTATCGACTTACATGTGTAAACTTATTTCAAGATTCCTTAATAGTTATTTATGCAACAAGTGGATAATCTTGATGATTATGGAAGGAGTGAATGTTTGTCGCACTCACTATCGTTCGTGCGACAATTTTCACGAGTGTCATAATAAGATTATCCACGAGTTGGATATAACACTTTATGGCATCTTAGCATTATAAATTGTAGGAAATAAATTATGAAATAATTCGACATCCATAGCTGACAAAGCCTTCATGGATAAATCGCAATAAAGCGAACGCCAGTAGGGGAAGTTATCCCCACCCACATGAAATGTGCATTCGACACAACACTCGCCTATCACGTAGAGCAGCGTTGTCAGACACAGCCTAAACGGAGCGGAGCGCTCCACTATAACTCGTTGCGAGCTCCGGTGCTTCCACAGACATAAGCAAGTTCACGCTCCGACTGGACGTCTCTAGCACCACAACCGGTTTCGGAGCTTTTAACTCTGACACTACTGACGTAGAGTGTCTGGTGAGCTAGTAGGGGAAAAGTGGAAGGGGTCGTGGGCGGAGCTTCTACGTTCGCTATATTGCGATTTGCCCATTACAAACTCTAGTTATACCTTAGGTGTCAAATTTTACGTTACAAATGTTCCTTTGTTTTGTTAATATAGTTTCCCTGAACCACAGAAGTGTTTTATGTGATATTACAAAAGTGATACAAAATTGTTAAAGATTGGAAACAAATGATACGTTATCTTCTGTCCTGCATTTCATTTCTTGTTACGTGGCGCGTAGAAGCGGTAAGTATGATAGCCAGACGAGTTGAATGCATTCCCACCCAAGCGTTCCGGTATTACGTCATTGCACGTGTGCCGTAATAAGCCGATTACGCACGATATTGGATATAGTAACAACCTGTTTATAATGCTAGGATGGCATAAAATTTGTTTTCCTAATTCTTTCTAGTGCAACAGAATGCGAGTAACGAGGAAAAAAAACACTGCAGTACAAATAAATTGCCTGAAGACGCAAGACAAAAACTGTAATAATATAATATTGGACGCCTTAGAGGAGCAAGCAAATCTTAATTAAATGCATTTGAGAGCTTTCTCATTTACATCAACAAATTAAGCAGCGCTCAGAACTATTAGAGTCCGCATAGCGCTAGAAGAGCCCCAGGCTCCGTCGCGCATCCAGTTGCGCAGGCTGACGATGTACACACGGCATTGAATGAAATTAACTACGAACCAACGCTAATTGTGAATGCGCACACTCTATCTGCTTTGCCATCGCTGTGAATAGTCAGACAGACTTCATGCTTGCTGAAGAAAGAAGCTAACTCCAGCTACTTGTTATGGAGAGTCTCTAATAAATTCATTAGGCCTATAGCTATATGGTCTGTATTGTCTCAAAATTCAAGATATGGTATGATATGATATGATATGATATATGATATGATATGATATGATATATGATATGATATGATATGATATGATATATGATAAGATATATGATATGATATGATATATGATATGATATGATATGATATATGATATGATATGATATGATATGATATGATATGATATGATATGATATGATATGATATGATATGATATATGATGTGATATTATATATCGATGGTGTTTAGGTAAAAGGGCTTATCTCACAAAAGACAATTTTTTCAAGAACAAAAAAAAAAAATTGCATTTTAACACACTATTAATTACTAGTTACCTTATATGAAGGAATTTAAACATTAATATCAAAAACCATATCTTCAAGTTTTGTAATTAAACATTTACTAATAATTACGTTAATTACAGCAAAAAAGTCACATTTAATAATACCATCGATATATCATATCGTATCTAAACACCATCGATATATCATATCGTATTATATAATATGATATATCGTATCATATAATATATATTATATCATATCATATATATCATATCATATCATATATCATATCATATCATATCTCGTGAGATTTTCCCCAGCCGTGGGACTGATGCCGGATGGTCTATGGCGAGTCCTCGGCCTCACTTCATTTCACCCCCTTTGATCTGATTACGTGGTTGGGTTTTTTCCGAGGTTTTCCCCAACCATAAGGCAAATGCCAGGTAATCTTTTGGCGAATCCTCGGGCCTCACCTCATCTCACTACATCTCGCCAAAATATTGTAAAAAATTGTAGAAAATTGTAAAAAAAATTGCATAAAATTGCAAAATTGTAAAATGATAAAAATTGTAAAATATTGTAAAAATTGTAATTGTATATTGCAATCTTGTAAAATTTTGACTTGTTCCACATCTTAAAGCTTCATTGCTAATGTAAGATCTATGGAATATAATAAATGAAATGAAAAATATCATGTCATGTCATGTCATGTCATGTCATATCATATCATATCATATATTAGGATATATCATATACAGGGTGATTCACGAATTTCTCCTCCGGTTTATGAAGGTGAATCTGAGGTTATTTGGGACAAAAGATGCAAATAAATTAAGGAGATCACATTCATAATTACGGAGTTACAACACATTTTCGAAAGACGTCATAGTGAATGGACGGAATCAACAATAAGCACAACTTGAATGTCTGGGGTGACCATAATCCCTATGCCACTTTAGAATCTAATTTCCAATGCCTATTAAGTCTCAATGTGTGGTGTGGTATTCTGGATGATCATCTGCTGGGACCGTTTATTTTCCCTGGACACTTAGGCTTAACTGGTGCAAAAAATATTTCCTAGTTTAACCGTTAGATGTTTTTGAACTTCATTCTATCAAATTGATGGATTGAAGTTTATAAAACGTTTTAGCTATGAATTTTTATTATTTTAATTCGTCACTGACTTCAAAAAGAATGCATCCAACGACTTTAAAGTGCTCTTGGGGACGAAAATCATAATCAAGGAGTATGTATGATTGGTTTGCGGAATTCAAACGAGGGCTTACAATAGAAACGATTTCCGCGAGGATCGGCCTGCTACAGGAACAAATGACAGAAATATCCACGCCGTGAATAGAAGTATGGTCAGTCGAACTTACTTAAGAGCGGGTCTTACGTTGGATAAACTATAGCGTGTTTGAAAGTGAGGATGAAATGATATGACAATAATCTCAATGGAGTATGATAGTGATTAGCTTCACAATTCACCTTGCTTGTTAAGTTAATCTCTGTTAAAGCTTGTCTTTCACTCAGAGAAAGCAAAGTAGCGCATACTTGAAAGTAAGGTGCATTGCAAAATGTCAGAAGCAAAGTTATGAATGAATTAATTGGTGAACGGAGAAAGTTTACATGGCACAGAATAAGTCTCAAAAGGCTCCTATTCTTCTTCAACCATACACTTATTAGAATCACTTACTTACAAATGATTTTTAGAGAACCCGGAGGGTCATTGCCTTCTTCACATAATCTCGCCATCGGTCCCCATCTTGAGCAAGATTAATCCAGTCCCTACCATCATATCCCATCTCCCTCAAATTCATTTTAACGTTATCCTTCCATCTACGTCTCGGCCTCCCCAAAGGTCTTTTTTCCTTAGGTCTCCCAACTAACATTTGAACATCAGTTTGACTGATACAGGACCATCTGTAGAGAATCGTCTATTCTAGATTTGTAATTATTTGGTTTAATCCCCATGTCAAACACCCCCTTAGTGTTAAAAATTACTGCTGTCATTCACAGTCTTCCATGGACTCACTTCCTTTCTTGCTTCACCCAACTGCAGTTCCAGAATTCCAATTCTATCCAGTTGATCACGCATATTTTTATCAAATACAATTTTTAATTTCCACCTATCTTTCACATCAACATAACTGGGATCTACATTTACACAATTCCATTGAAGACACAAATTAAAATCATTACAAATATCCCTAAATGTAAGAGCATTCTATAAAGACACTATTCTTTCCAGACAGAAAAGTCATAGAATAAATTATATAAACTTATTCACAGCTTCCAGTTCAAATATATGAAGAAAACAGACCAACTCTCCAATAAACATACTCTATTTAACATAAAATTAAACTTCCTTTCACTGAGCTTTCATTACTTAATAATTGCTATATTACTGCAAACGTGACTTATTACTGCAAACGTGCATTATAGCCTAAATCGACATAACCTGCAGTTTTCTGTAATTAAGTCCCAAGTTTTGTATATTTGTATTTGTGTTGCTTTTCATTATAGTTATTACTTTTATGTGTATTATGTCTTCAATTATTAGTCTGTAAACATATCATACATGATATGTGGATGCAATAAAAATTAACACAGATACCGTAGCTCTTTAACAAAACACAATATACAGAGTGCAGGTTGGAAGAGACGGTAGGATACACGTAAAGAAATAGAAAATCTACGTATATTACGTTTGTAATTACATGCACGGTTAATTAGAAAATTAAGTTGGAAGTTTCAGCAGTCGGGCAACATCGCCGCTAACATAGTCGTCTTTCTTTTCGTAATAAAGATTAAAGAGGTCAATGAACTCAGGTCCGTCTCTGTACGCGAGCCTCCCTTTCATTGCATTGCAATCTGCTCGCATCGTTCAGTGGCATGAAATTAGTGGTTTTTAAATTAAATTTACTCAAAAACTGTCCACTCTATTGAAATACGACAAAGGGATAAATGATTCTTTATTAGATTTTCTATAGATATGGACAACTCTTCTTAACTTTTGCAATAAACTGTCTAGCTTTTATTAGTCAGCTAATCTTTTAGTACTTTGATTTTTATTGTATTTGTAAATGTAATATTAATTGTAATTATAATTGTAATTGTATTCTTAATTTTGTAGTTGTAATCCCCTGGTAGAGGGGGAGAGAAGGCCTGGTGGCCTTATCTCTACCAGGTTAAATAAATAAAATAAAAAAATGACGACCCTACACCCAATAGTTACCTAACAAGAGGGTGTTAAACATTTCTGAGAAAACTATCAAATTTCCACCAATATGGCATTACACTCTTTTGTTACATTCAACATGAGCTATTTACTCCGAAAATGTGCAGGGTTATTTCACTTCCACCCTGTATTTCAATATAATAATAATGTGGTTATTTATAATTTGGGCCTAGATCTTGAGAAGTTCAAATGAGATTAAACTTAAGGTGTTGTAATTAATAATATTTTCGATTTAACTGATAACACTAAGACTCAAAGCTTAAAAAGTTAACAGGGTAAAACATTGCAAATTTCTTTTAATTCATCGTATGAAATTGCGTCTTTTCTGAACAATTTTACATATACTTTGTGTGTGTGTGTGTGTGTGTGTGTGTGTGTGTGTGTGTGTGCGCGCGCGTGAGTATGTATTCCGAAATACTTCTATTCATAAATGTGCCTATTTAAATAGTGGCACCATAATAGTCATACTTTTAACTTAGTAGTAGTAGTAGTAGTAGTAGTAGTAGTAGTAGTAGTAGTAGCAGTAACAGTAGTAGTAGTAGTAGATTAGCAGGAGCAGCAGAAGCAATAGCATTAGTAGTAGTAGTAGTAGTAGTAGTAGTAGTAGTAGCAGCAGCAGCAGTAACAGTAGTAGTAGTAATAGCAGCAATAACAGTAGTATTAGTAGCAGTAACAGTAGTAATAGTAGTAATAGTAGTAGTAGTAGTAGTAGTAGCAGAAGCAGCAGTAACAGTAGTAGCAGCAGCAGTAACAGTAGTAGTAGTAGTAGCAGAAGTAGTAGCAGTAACAGTAGTAGTAGCAGCAGAAGTAGTAGCAGAGGTAGCAGTAGTAGTAGAAGTAGCAGTAGCAGTAGTAGTAGTAATAGTAGTAGTAGTAGCAGCAGCAGCAGCAGTAACAGTAGTAGTAGCAGTAACAGTAGCAGCAGCAGTAACAATAGTAGTAGTAGCAGAAGTAATAGCAGTAGTAGTAGTAGCAGTAAGAGTAGTAGTAGTAGTAGCAGAAGTAGCAGTAGTAGGTAGTAGTAGCAGTATTTATATTAATAATTTATTTTATTTATGTATAATTATAGCATTTTTGGTTAAGATGCCTATTGGGTTGCATTCAAAAAGTATTGATTATTCAATCTATTTTAAATAACAAGCAATTAATTGCATTTATGTCACAAGACTAGCTTCAAATGAAATATTTTATATAGCAGTAGCAGTAGTAGTAGCAGAAGTAGTAGTAGTAGCAGCAGTAACAGTAGTAGTAGTAGTAGCAGCAGGAGCGGCAGTAGCAGTAGTAGCAGAAGTAGTAGTAGTAGCAGTAACAGTATTATTTACTTTTTTTTTTTTTTTGTTCAAAATTCAGTTCACTGCGCAGTGATGAAGCTTTTCCCATACCACTCAAAAACTATCTAACATACTGTGATGATATTTTGTGTGTGTATTTATGCATGTAACATCTACAATATGATGCAAGATCACTCCTCTACCTTTCATAGATTGTCTGATAAAAATAAATTCATTTAAAACTGGTCAAATATCAATATTTTCTTATAACACAAAATAAAGATATATATTATTTATTAAGGAATGTAGTTGAAAGAGCATGATATTGTAAACATGAATTTCTGCAATAAAATAAAAGAGAGAGAACATGAAAAATTTAACAAGTTTATGAGTTATGAACTGCCACCGTTATGAATTTTGAAAAAAAAAAATATATATATATATATATATATATAATTTTTTTTAAATCGTAAAAATATTTTTTTCATATAGCAGAAGGACAGTGTTTTACACATACCAATTTTCATTATTGTACAAGACACAGTAATGAAGGAAAAAAATGTTGAATATTTGCAAAAAAATTAGTGCTGCAAGCTGTACCTAACCCCTTAATTCACCCTTATTTCCAAACCAATGAGAATCGGAAAAACAATATTATTGATACACTATATTACTCTTTCTGAAGTGCCTGGTATTTCTATTCCAATAATACATTAACACATTTAATGTATCACAAAACATACACTGAACGAACTAAATGTAATTATTATGAAAATTGACATATTTTCTTCCTGAAATTACGATTCACTTCCACTAGATGGCTACCGACACGAGAAGCAGGATCGGCAATATGTGCAAAAGAAATTATACTAAACGTGAGGAATGTTACTACAAGTGTGTAGTATTATGTAACAGGTTAAGTTAGGTTAGATTAGGTGTGTATTATATGACAGATTAGATTTAATTTGATTAGATGTGTAGTAGGCCTATTATTACTATGTTGGCGGCAGTGAAACCCACTGTTACATTAACGAAATATGGTCGTATTCTTCGTTCACGCACGACGATTTTCGTATATAAGTAAGGTACGAATTTAGGGCGGATTGGATGGGCTTACAGCTCTCCCAGTGATCACACCAATTTCTACTAATCAATACTATAAATCCAAGGCATTTTCAAGGTTTCTAGCAAGTTCCTATAGTGGCTGGGACATAAGCAACCTTCACCCAATCAAATACAGAAAATGTTCGGAAAATGTCGTCTAAGAATAGCGCTGAAAAGTAAAGTACATTACAACAAAGTTATAGTAATATGACACATGTGGTTACTCACCCACTGCACAGCGATGGACAGGATATCTTTCTTGCAGTGACCCTGGGCCGACTCTGTACCTCGTCCAGGACGATATGCATGGCACAGCACTCTGCCACACTGTGCTCCACCAGGATGCTAAGATAGGTACTTGAGTGACACCTATGCTTTAATGTCACCAGCGTAGCTTAGGGCAGGGATTCCCAAGTAGGGATCATGAAAAGAGCTGAAGGTGTCGCGATGTGATTTACAAAATAAAACGAAAAACGCCATATTAATATACGTTTAATTTGTACTTGGAAACATAAACAAAACTGAATACAAAAAAATGTTTTAGAATTTACAAGTACCTATAGAGTAAAATATAATTAATGCGGCAAATGTGCCTCTTTTTTTAGAAAGTAGAGAATAACCAGTAATATGTTTCATAAATTCTAACTTCTAACGTGACATAATCATATATTTTGTCTTTTTAGGATGTACTTCCAAACCTATCTCATTACTTGCTTCAAGAAAAATTCGTGAGTTTTCACGTCATCCACATAAATAAGCAATTGATGTAACCCGTTCAATTCCACACCCTCTTTATTTTCCTAGACTTTCCTAATGGAATATTCTAGAGAAAAGTTAAAAAGGAGAGGTAATAGTGCATCTCCTTTATTTGTTGTACTCTAATGAAGCACGTACTGTTTCTTTTTGCTCTGCCAAATCATATACTGTGGTGCACCGGTCACCAGACACCTGCACTGTTTATGTAAATTCTGACTAACCACTTCTAACATCACGGAATCGATTTAAGCAAGAATAGGTGACTGCGTTTGAAGAATTAATTAAAGTGGTACTTGAACTTTTGGTTTAATTTCGTGTCCTGATTTTACATGATTTGAACACTTCCGTCATATCTTGACCTTCTTGAACGACATTTTCCGAACATTGCATACACTTTTTTTCAGTTCGAGAGCAATTCACATGAGCAAGAACAAATTCCATTCTATGAAAATTAGTTGTACTTATATGTGACGACAGTTCTTTGAGGAAAGGCAGTTCTCCCAGTACTGCAGCTAGTTCAGGAGCCTAGAGCACTTCCCGTTCCAGATGTTTTTGGAGAGTAGTTGAGCACTGCGTTGGCACTCATCTTCTCTTAGAAGCCAGCTGATTTCGGCATCACCTCGAAGGGTAGGCTTTCCACGCACCTCAAATGAACCTGTTGAAACAGCATCTTCCAGTTGTTGGACATCTGTAAAGGAATACACAAGCCAAGTGTGAAAGACGTATTTAGGCAGACTAAATTGTCTAAAATTTTGGTACATATGAAATACTTTTACATCTCGTTCATATTTACAATATATAATAATCGAGTGAACTTGTTTTATTTCCTTACCGCTAAGCGGAATTTGGCTAATATCAAGGCCCAAGAAAACATACGACAAAAAACAATACATTTTGATTTATCCAGTTCCTGTGGACGGGCAAAGTTTTCTACTGGTTTGGCAGTCAATACGAGTAAGAATTTATGTTTTGGTGATCATGTGATTGAAATGGATGTTTGTAGGTTTATTATACTACAACAGTGAGTATTTGTGTTTCTGATATAATCGCTAATACAACACTACATGTGCAAAAATTTTCAGAAATTTTTCCATTTGTCGAAGGTCTTAGTCGTAATGTGCAGAATCTTGTCAAGAAATGTAGACAAACTGGATGTGGGTATTTCTTTACTGTTGCGTTACCATGTTAAGGTACAAATGTATTTGCGTACTTGGCTTCTAGTCGAGTCATACAGTGTACCGTAAATAAAAGAAACATTGGCTAAACTAGCACAGAGGTAGTTACTTTCTTACTCCGTTTATACACCTTCAACCATTTTACAGCTATTGTCTCAGTCATACCGATATAACTTTGGAGACATTACGAAAGTTTGGCGCTAGTGTAAACTCACGCTAATGTACACTTGAATTTTTTTTTATGTATTGTTAATATCACGATACGTGCCTTTCGAATGCTTTGCTTATACGGATCTGTCACAAGTTAGGTTAGGTTACTTTAGGCTATTGGTATGCCTTGAATATACGAATCTGTGACAGGTTAGGTTAGTTTAAGCTTTTGTTATGCCTTGCATATACAAATCTATGAAGATTAGGTTAGGTTAGTTTAGACTTTTGTTATGCCTTGCATATACGAATCTGTGACAGGTTAGATTAGTTTAGGCTTTTGTCATGGCTTGCATATACGAACCAGTGACAGGTTTGGTTAGGCTAGTTTCGGCTTTTCTTATGTCTTGCTTTTACGAATTTGTAACAGGTTAGGTTGGTTTAGGTTTTCGTTATGCCTTGCATATACGAATCAGTGGCAGATTAGGTTAGTTTAGGCTTTTGGTATGCCTTGCATATACTCAAAATTGTCTAAGAATGTGCCCTATTTTACTGTCCGTCTTCCTTTGGTAACGCTATTGTAAAGATTTACCAAAATGTCAGTAGACTGTACGTTCAAAGTCTTCAAGATCATACTGTCATTATTATTGTTTTGATTAGGTTAGCTTAGGTTTGAAGGTGTGAAGGCCTCTATCCCTGAGGTCTACACGAATATGAAGATTACAGCTATGGAGTAAGCCTTCAGAATTTTCAAGCTCTAGGCAAAGGTCAGTGATTTTTTGTTCAGTGATGTATCTGTAATGAGTTAGTATAATGGCGGAATACAAATGAAGTTACATGACGAAAACTGTGCTTTTTTCATTGTTATTTGCTTTTCACTATTTTTGAATGCTTATTCCATTAATACAACTTAGCCTATTCGTTCTTCACATTAGACTACATCGCATTGTTTTCTTTATATCCCTAAGTTTCCTTCTTTCACTACAAACCACAACAATTCCATCTTCTTTACAACGTATCTCTAATTTCAAAAGTAATTTACTGCATTTCCAAGTCTTCTTTATATATATATATATATATATATATATATATATATATATATATATGCCTATAAAGTTTATTCTTAGCTTTTCAACTCCATTGCAAAAAAAAAAAAAAATCTTATAAATTCAACGATTTTCACTTCAGAAATCACCAGAACTACCTGTGCGCTAGTTTCTGCAAGGCATTAGTGCCGACCCATTTTTCGCACCGAAGTAAGGATGGAAACTTACTGTGAAAGTGGTAACTGTGGGTGAGATACGGGCAGACGCGATCCCTTCATTGAGGTGGAATGGATAGGTGGCAAGGAGGGGCAGCACATTCATATGTTTCCTTACTGATCGAAAAGGTGAGTTTTCGTAAGGTCGAATCAGAGACAGGTTAGATTAATGTAGGCTTTTGGTTTGCTTTGCATATACTCACAATTGTCTAAGAATGTCTCTACCCCACCCAAACTCCTCGTTCTTACGCTTATCCTTTAGTATCTTTGGAGGAGGAGGGTCCGTACCGGCAGTTTCCATTGGTAACGCTATTGTAAAGATTCGATCATTTTATTTATACGCTAATATAGCCTAAACATAGTGGTAATGACAATTATGAGCTGTTACTATCCAAGAAGTTATTTGAAACTATTTTATCAACTGCATAACGAATTCTGTAACGCAGCTCATTACAGTGAAATTACCAAGTACCGGTAAAAAATTAAAACTGGCGTATAATGTACCTACGAAATAACAAATCATTCAAAATCAACTCATATTTACTGGTTTTCCAATTATAGCGTGTTACAAATTGTTATGTAGGCCTATGTAATCAGTTTAAAATCTTTTAAATAAAAAGAATTACGAAATATAGAACCACGTTACGTATTTCCTCCTCATTTTAAAATTCAGTCACTTTATAATTTCAAAATGGTATTAATCGTAACCATTGCAATGTTGCAAAATAATATTTAGAAATGTTTTTTGGAAAATAAACATCTTCAGTATTCCGAGAGCCATAACTATGGTCTTCGTTATTACGTTTGCCTCTATCTACCTGTGATTACAAAGATCGATACACAGTGCTTTGTTGCTACATGGAAGTTTCCAAAATCTTAATTTTGTATGATTTGAAACCTTACAGGAATGAACGTAACCTAACGTTATATACTGAATATGTATAGACCTAATGTTGCTACTCTCAGTAAGTAATACAAGATAGATCCGTTCCATGCATACTTTGTGATCTAGGAAACTTTCTAAGAACGTTTATAACATTTCTAATAATTATTATAATTAATACATACCAAAAATTGTTATCTCATAATGCACATGTTAACACAGACGACATTTCCCGCCAATATCTTTGCCGCAAGCTGGCACTGCGATGCTTTGTAAGTGCCAACTTATGAAAGATTATTACATTTTTTTTTTATATTACGACCAAAAGGAAACGTGTAGCATACAACATATTTTACTCTGTAATATAGGCCTACATAGAAAATAACATTTATACTCTTAGATTCTCTTTCTTCTGTAAAATTATTTCACCCTCTCATTTATTCTTCGTCAATATTTAATTTTCATCGTAATTTTTTTCTTCTTCTTCTCTCTGTTTCTTCCGTTACATTCTAATCCTTCTTTCACTTTTTATTCTTCCTCTTTTTTCTCTACACTCTCTTTTTTTCTTTACAATTTTCTTGCCTTCTGTCCTTCTTCATTAGTTTTTTTTCTTCTAAAATCCTTCAATTCTTTCTCTTTTATTTTTCTCTTCTCCTTCAATCTCTTTTCTTCTTATTCTCGTCCACTTTTAATTTTCTCCTTAATAAATTACCTTCTATTCCTTTCTTCATGATTTTTATTCACTCCCTTCTTCATTTCCCCCTCTCTTTCTTTCCTTCCCTTTATATATATTTTCTTTATACTATTCTCCTCTATTCTTTTCCCTTCGTCTATTTACCTTTACATTCGCCATATCATCATCATATTCATATTCATATTCATATTCATATTCATATTCACCATTTTCCTTGAATTCATAAGTGAAACATAGGCCCATAATAAATCATCTCCATCGAACTCTAGCCGTGGCGTTTGCCTAATTAAAAAATTTCCCTACTAGCTTAATTTATATCTTAATGTGTATATGGAGTTAGATTTACATTTGCGCAGAAAATTATATTTCGATTTGTAGGCTACATAGAATTATTTTTTTATATGCGCCGAAATTTATATTTTGATCTACAATGGCGTTCAAACAAACTACTGATACTTGATACCTGACCCCTGCTAATCGATAGTGATCGATAATTTGTTCGTGTAAGTGTGACTTCCTTAGTTATTACTTCCATAACATAACCATCAATGTCGCTAATAGTACATAAATACACCCGCATTATAAAATTAAAAACTTCATCCCTCATCTAATATTTGTAAAAAGAAAACACTAGATTTGACGGAAAACCGCTGATACTGTCAATTATGAAAATAATCTATACTTAATCTACATCAAAATTTTCTCAAATACTATTTTTACATGTCCCGTTAATAGAGCCACCTATTGAGAACTAGCGGAACTATTTCAAAGTTTGTCAGTTTTTTTACATCTTTCTAGATTGTTTGTTATATCTTTGGTTCTGACTTTTCCCGTGGTTAGAAAGTTCGCTTACACGATCAGAAAATTGTAGGTCAGATATCTGTGTAAGTCAGAACCAAAGATATAACAAATTGACATACTTGAAATAGTTCCGCTAATTCTCAATAGGCGACACTGTTATTGGAACGGATGAAAAAGTGTTGGAGAAAATGTTGATGTAGATTAAGTATAAATTATTCTCATAATTGACATTATCAGCGGTTTACAATAAACCCAGTGTTGTTTTGCAATTATCACAGGGAGTTTAAATATTAAATTCTATAATTCTGGTATATTTATGTACTATTGGCAACACTGCCTACTTTCTTCGCTATCTTTTCATAGAAATAATAACTAAAGAATCTACATTTACATCAACAAATTATCGATCGCTATCGATTAGTAGGATCAGGTATCTTTGAACGTCAGTGTATGATTAAAGACACTGACTATTATCTTCGTCATCTATTAATAGAAGTAATAATTAAAGAATTCACACTTAAACGAGAAAATTATCGATCGCTATCGATTAGTAGATGTCACGTATCTTTGAACGCTCGTTGTGTAAGCGAACTTTCTAATTAGGGGATATGTCAGAACCAAAAATATAACACATTGACAAATTTGAAATAGTTCCGCTAATTCTCAATAAGTGACATTATTATTAAGACTGCTAAAAATGCGTTGTGGAAAATATTTATGTAGATTAGGTATAAATTAATCTCATAATTGACAGTATCAGCGGTTTACTTCTAAATCTAGTATTTTCTTACAATCATTAATGGGAGATGAAATTTTTAATTTTATAATGCGGGTATGTTTATGTACTATTGGCGACACTGACTGTTATCTTAGACATCTGTTTATACGAGAAATAACTACTACTGTAACTCCGTAATATTAAGAGAAATATTAGAGACAGAGAACGTTATTTCCAATTGTAGCTTTCTACACTCCAATTGTAGCTTTCTACACCACCGATAAGTTGGAGACAAAGAACGTTAAGCCTAGTTAACGCTGTTTGACTCTTCATTATTTTTAAAATGCCAGGGCGTTAACTCCAAAAAAAAAAAATTAAACTATTGAAAATATGAGAATAGCAATTTGGTGGTCGAAAGGTATGACATTTATGTTTTTAAAACTATCTTTAACTCAAAAGTCGATTTTTAAAGTTAACGTTGTCTGACTGTAAGCCCCTGAATACTCGCAAGCATAAAAGTATGGTCTGTTAAAAACATAAAAATCACAATTGTGTTAGTTACTACAGATATACAAGTAGGTATATTGATAATGGAAAGGTAATTTTAATGTAAAACGTTCATGCGCTTAACATTCGAGTAAACTGGTCACACTCTCTGGTAATACGGCGGCGTCACTTGTGTTTAAAACAAAGTAGTTTCGAATCTAGCCGGTAGTGACGCAACATAAAGCGCAACGAATGAATGTGACATCATAATGAATTCATTTTTTAACGTGTGAAAGCTTCGCGAACAGAAACGGACGACACCAGCAGCGAGGTTAAAGCAACAATAACCGCTAGCAATTTATTTATTTATTTTGCTAATAATTGTAACATAAAATATAAATAAACAGAAAAACTTTAGCTCGCCCCTGAAAGAGTAGAACTCGTGCTCAGGGGCGGAGTCCTGCGTTTAAATTAAGAAGTATATAATACAATTTGTCTTATGTCTACTACGCAGTAAAAATATATAAATTTAAATTTACAATTCTTATAAAATCCATACGTAACTTTTTAAATTTAATACTAGAACTATTAGAATTGACAAGATTAGAATATTTAACCTAAATATAAATTTGTTATATATTCTTCGGTCTAAATTACTACTATGATTAAATACTGTAGCAGTGTTGCATTTTGGTTCAAACAATCTTAAAGAATTCATACCTTTTGTTTCATAACTATGCGAATACAATTCAAAATTATTTCGATTTTTATGTATGAATTTTATTAATACAATATAATAAATTTGTCTTATGTTAAGAACATTAAAGTCCAAAAATATTTATGATATGGAAAATCAATAGGTTTATGAAGACATATTTTAATTATTTTCTTCTGTAACAAATAAAGTGGATTAAAATTGGATTTAATAGCAACAGCCTGCTACTTTCTTAAATATTATCTGATTACAACTTAACAGCAAGGAAATGAAAATGTTTATTTAATTTCTTTTTTAGACGTGTGGGCTCGTACTCTAAAGGTACGTTTTCCTCGGTGCGACTATTGCGATGATCGTTCAACGATGATCGTGCAACGATAATCGTTGAGCACTATTTCTTTGTATTTTCTATGGAGCTGCTTTCCTCCGAGCGACTGCCGCGACTCTAGAAAATACAAAGAAATAGTGCTCAACGATTATCGTTGCACGATCATCGTTGAACGATAATAGCAATAGTCGCACCGAGGAAAACGTACATTTAGGCCGGCAGCATCGGACATTCTATCTCGGACAGGACGGGTTTGTCTCGGACATTCGATGTGACGGTGATTATACGCATTCTTAAGACATTCGTCCGATGCAATATGCTGCAACCTCATAAGAATGCGTGTAATCATCGTCACATCGAACGGTCTGAGACAAAATCGTCTGTCCGAGACAGGATATTCAATGTAGTATGCTGCAGTCTCATAAGAATGCGTGTAATCATCGTCACATCGAACGGTCTGAGACAAAATCGTCCTGTCCGAGACAGGATATCCAATGTAGTATGCTGCAGTCTCATAAGAATGCGTGTAATCATCGTCACATCGAACGGTCTGAGACAAAATCGTCCTGTCCGAGACAGGATATCCAATGTAGTATGCTGCAGTCTCATAAGAATGCGTGTAATCATCGTCACATCAAACTGTCTGAGACAAAATCGTCCTGTCCGAGACAGGATATCCAATGTAGTATGCTGCAGTCTCATAAGAATGCGTGTAATCATCGTCACATCAAACTGTCTGAGACAAAATCGTCCTGTCCGAGACAGGATATCCAATGTAGTATGCTGCAGTCTCATAAGAATGCGTGTAATCATCGTCACATCAAACTGTCTGAGACAAAACCGTCCTGTCCGAGAGAGATTGTCGGATGCAGTATGCTGCTGGCCTTAGGGTCTGTGTACAAATTTAAAACTATTTTTTTCACATAGAATGCATTAGTAAAGAAAAGCCTATGCATCTAAAAGTCATGTTTCGGATTTCAAAATATTCGTAAGTGAACTATTAGAAGCACCGTAAAAATTACATCAAGATGTGGCTTCAACTTTTTATGAATCTGCTGTTTAAATATTAGCAGATTTGTAATTATTTATCCGTGCCTTCACGTACACTACGTACAGTTTCCTTTAAGGGAATGTGGAAGAGAAAGTCAACGAAATATTCGCCATGGCGCTAACCCATCACCAACAGGCGATGGCTTGTAACTCACGTCGCTATGTTACGTCACTGGGTCCAGGTGGTTATGTGTGATTCATGCCACACCCCTTGACCTCGGCAAAACATTTAACAAGGAGAGGAAAGGAGAGGGCGGTACTGGACTCAGCTCAGAGCCTTCTCCGTTTCGCACTTCAGCTTCAATTTATTCAACTCTAAACATTAAAACGCCGTTTAAAAAGATTTGAACTTCGTAAGTTTTAAAAGATAATCAATTTAATCAGCTCTGTACCGTAGTAAGTACATAGTTGACAATCAAAGTAAAGTAACAGAACTAAATCCATGTTAAAATAAGATGAAACTTTCAAACTGTAAAATGCCATCTGATAGTGTACTATACTTAGACTACTTAACACTGGTTCAACGTCAGAAATTCGACATATTTCTTTGAATACAGAATATTTTTTTATTCTAATGGGTTTTCGGAATTCGCTCTTAAATTCCGCTTATGTCGGCCCATTGAGCTATCCGGGATGGAATGACGTGCACACCCCAAGGCTCTCCCGCGCTACAAATTCCCCTACGAGTAGCCCCCAACTCCCTTACAACCTGTTGAATCCCTTTACATTGTCACGTAGCCATCACAGGGATTCCTCAACTCCGGTCTCACGAAGTACCACGAGCCCAGGGAAGAGCTCACGGTACATAGCACTACCACCAGCAACTAATGACCATTTACACTTTATCTAAGTTCGGTGGCGGCCCGCAGCCGAATCTGCATAGATCGCAAACTCGAAATGAGGGAAGAAACGGAGATAATGATGAAAGAGGGGAAGTGTAGATGAAGTGGAGAATAATGATGGAATGACGGAGGGAAACGGGAGTACCCCAGGAAAACCCTCTGCAACGTCTGTTTTGTGCACCACGAATTCCATCACGACCTGACCGCGGATAGAACTCGGGCCGCTTGGATTGGACACTAGCGCGCTAACACTTCAATCGTCTACCGCTGTTGATTAACGATTAGCATACCTGACCGTGAAACGAGCGGGCCCGGGTTAAAATCTGGTTGGGACAAGTTACCTGGTTGAGGTTTTTTCCAGGGTTTTCCCTCAACCCAATATGAGCAAATGCTGGGTAACTATCGGTGCTGGACCCCAGACTCATTTCACCGGCATTATCACCTTCATCTCATTCAGACGCTAAATAACCTAAGATGTTGATAAAGCGTCGTAAATTAACCTACTAAATGACTCAATTCGTTCAATTCGTCATTCAGTTTTCATACAACATTCATTGATGTAAAGGAGATATTGCCTATAACTACCATGATTTTATAAACTTTTAAAATAATTGTTTAGGAAAGGAAGAGAGAAATGAAGAGAGTATCCGAAATGCATTCAATAATAGACTAATATTATACCCGTTTTATTCTTGATGATTATAATTGTCCAGCGCTAGACCTACAGTATTTGTAACGGGCCACAGAACGTGTCCAACACATGGCACGCGGATTTATAACGCTTCTGTGGCCGGATTGCGAGCTCTGCTTTTTATACCCTACATGCGCAGAGACCACTCCTAGTTTCACGACCGCGTCGAGAGTCACACCGGAGTAATCTGATAGATGCGCCAATGAAACATTTTCTCTCCTCTAATACGTCCACAAGAGCGATTTTCAGCGTTAGTACATTTTCCAAGAAATGTTTGTTTTTTGAAATGTAATTCCTAGCGACACTCACAGCTCACGGCGCGGCGGAGTTTCGAAGTTGGATCTAGTTTCGTCTTCGGGTCGCATAACTCAAAGCCATCTTCCTTCGGCAAGAGGTTTCACGGCTGATTGTAATTGTAAATACAGTAATGCAGTAGTAAACACTATCTGTGCTACTCCTATGCCGGTTTTCCATTTTATGAATATAGTTAATAAAATAATAATAATAATAATAATAATAATAATAATAATAATAATAATAATAATAATAATAATAACAACATAACTTAGATTTCGTGACTAGGTTAAGACAGAAGTTTTATATAATATTCTTATTGAATTTGGTATTTCCAAGAAGCTGGTTAGAGTGAAACGTATAGCAGAGTCCGTATAGGGAAGTTTCTGTCTGATGTTTTTCCCATTCACTGCGGGCTAAAGCAAAGAGATGCACTATCATCTTTACTTTTTAACTTTGCTCTAGAATATGCCATTGGGAAAGTCTAAGAAAACAGGGAGGATTTGGAATTGAACAGGTTACATCAGGTGTCTGTTTATGCTGATGACATGAATATTTTAGGAGGAAATCCACAAACTATTAAGGAAAATACGGGAATTTTACTTGAGGAAGTAAAGAGATAGGTTTGGAAGTAAATCCCGAAAAAACAAAGTATGATTATGTCTCGTGACCACAACATAGTACAAAATGGACATATCAAAATGGGAAATTTAACTTTTGAAAGGTGGAAAAATTCAAATACTTCGGAGCAACAGTAACAAATATAATTCTCAATTTGTCTCAATTGTCTCAATTTAAGAGACTAGCCAATTGGCTCTTAGGTGAGGGGTCTATTGAATTATGACTTGAGTCCGGATGTGTTCTCTTGATGTAGAGACTAGCTAATCGACTCTTAGGTGAGGGGTCTATTGAATTATGACTTGAGTCCGGATGTGTTCTCTCGATGTAGAGACTAGCTAATCGGCTCTTAGGTGATGGGTCTATTGAATTATGACTTGAATCTGGATGTGTTCTCTCGATGTAGAAACTAGACGATTGGCTGTTAGGTGAGGGGTCTATTGAATTATGAGTTGAGTCCGGATGTGTTGTCTCGATGTAGAGACCAGCCAATTGGCTCTTAGGTGAGGGGTCTATTGAATTATGACTTGAGTCCGGATGTGTTCTCTCGATGTAGAGACTAGCTAATCGGCTCTTAGGTGAGGGGTCTATTGAATTATGACTTGAATCTGGATGTGTTCTCTCGATGTAGAGACCAGCCAATTGGCTCTTAGGTGAGGGGTCTATTGAATTATGACTTGAGTCCGGATGTGTTCTCTCGATGTAGAGACTAGCTAATCGGCTCTTAGGTGAGGGGTCTATTGAATTATGACTTGAATCTGGATGTGTTCTCTCGATGTAGAGACCAGCCAATTGGCTCTTAGGTGAGGGGTCTATTGAATTATGACTTGAGTCCGGATGTGTTCTCTCGATGTAGAGACTAGCTAATCGGCTCTTAGGTGAGGGGTCTATTGAATTATGACTTGAATCTGGATGTGTTCTCTCGATGTAGAGACCAGCCAATTGGCTCTTAGGTGATGGGTCTATTGAATTATGACTTGAATCTGGATGTGTTCTCTCGATGTAGAAACTAGACGATTGGCTGTTAGGTGAGGGGTCTATTGAATTATGAGTTGAGTCCGGATGTGTTGTCTCGATGTAGAGACCAGCCAATTGGCTCTTAGGTGAGGGGTCTATTGAATTATGACTTGAGTCCGGATGTGTTCTCTCGATGTAGAGACTAGCTAATCGGCTCTTAGGTGAGGGGTCTATTGAATTATGACTTGAATCTGGATGTGTTCTCTCGATGTAGAGACCAGCCAATTGGCTCTTAGGTGAGGGGTCTATTGAATTATGACTTGAGTCCGGATGTGTTCTCTCGATGTAGAGACTAGCTAATCGGCTCTTAGGTGAGGGGTCTATTGAATTATGACTTGAGTCCGGATGTGTTCTCTCGATGTAGAGACTAGCTAATCGGCTCTTAGGTGAGGGGTCTATTGAATTATGACTTGAATCTGGATGTGTTCTCTCGATGTAGAGACCAGCCAATTGGCTCTTAGGTGAGGGGTCTATTGAATTATGACTTGAGTCCGGATGTGTTCTCTCGATGTAGAGACTAGCTAATCGGCTCTTAGGTGAGGGGTCTATTGAATTATGACTTGAATCTGGATGTGTTCTCTCGATGTAGAGACCAGCCAATTGGCTCTTAGGTGACTCAATTAGAGCACGATCGGCGAGAGGGCAGTAGCTGCGAAGTGATTATTATTAAATGTCTGAAAAAAAAAAAAAAAACAGAGTCTTACTGGGGAAGGAAATATAGGTCCGTGGCTCATTTCTTCTAGGGCTCATACCGACATTTGTCTTAGCGCCTTAAGAAAAACCTTAGGCAGGATGAAGGAGTCACGCTAAAGACTTCATCGCTATTCAAAATCTATCCCCCTCGGATGGGTTTGAATCCGAGTTGCTCACATCCTACGGGTAGAACAGTAACTAACTGGCCACCAGGGATAAATATCTCGTGAAACCCGATCACAATATCCTTTTTATGAACCAGAATTTCCATTTGGTCTAGCCAGGATTTGAACCCGCTTCTGTAACATGAAACAGAACATCATAGATCTCTATTATATCCATTGCGTCTGAATTATTCATACATTCAGCAGACATTTTTGTTATATTTAAACGCACCTGAAATAAAATTCAAATCAGGCTGTTGCATGGTTGTTCCAGACTGTAAGAGTCTATTCTAAACATTCATTCTTTATTCCCCTGTGGTTTATGTTTCTGCTGCTACTTTGTACTAGCGTTTTGCGGTAGCTCATGTCATCGTAAGACTTCTATGTAATCCTACAAGAACAGGCATTAAACGGAATATAATTATGTGAAGTCGGCTTGAACATTCAGTGTGCTGTATTATTGAATATGGTAATAAAACGTTGGGGATGGCATAGGTTCGATGAACGCCAGAAAAGCAAGTATTATTATGGGAACCTGAACGTTAACGCATTAAGGATACTGGGTATAGCTGTTAACAGTATTTTGGCGTGACGATCTCCAAATGTACATAAAATTCCACACTGACGAAATAAATGATGCAATAACTAAAATTAATGACGATCTGGACTCAATCTGGACATGGACACGGAAATTCCGACTTAAACTAAATCCAGAAAAATCACAGTCAATCACTGTGGGCCATTCACGTTTGTTAAGCACTATTACCATACCAAATTTGTCCCCGATTAAAATATACGGCATCGAAATTCCGTTTAGTGAATCAGTAAAGAATCTACTTATTTATATGGATAAAAGTTTAAATTGGAACATTCAAGTTGCAGAAACCTGCAAAAAAGTATTCTCATTAATCCACTACTTTAGGCGATTGAAGAATTTTCTACCCTTTTAAATGAAAAAAAAAAAAATATATTAGTGCAAACACTCGTGATGCTCCACTTCGATTACTGTGATATTCTGCTTACTGACCTAAGCGTTACTTCGGCGCAGAGACTACAACGTGTTCATAATATGTGCGTCCGTTTCGTCTGCAATATTCGCCGGGCTGATCACGTAACACCATCCATCGAAATGTTGTTCTGGCTCCGTCTAGAAGATCGTAGGAAAATCCACTATCTTTCCCTTCTCTTTCACATATTGCATTTCTCCACTCCTGTTTATCTTGCCTCTCGTTTTCAAAATTTATCCACTCATCATAACCTAGACACACGATCACAACACTCCTCAATATTATCCATTCCCTCCCACCGAACATCCTCATATTCATCTTCTTTCACTGTGGCTGTTCCTCGGCTTTGGAATTCCCTACCGAGTAATGTCAGGGACTGTCAGACATCAAACCAATTCAAGAATAGACTAACGAAATATTTTTCTAACAATTCTTGTTAACAATAATAGCTGTTTCAGGTTTCTCATTGTTTAATGGTTCTATATATCATAGAATAAATATTTAAATGATCTCACTATTATTATTATTATTATTATTATTATTATTATTATCACTATTATCACTATTTCTTACCAATGTTTATTATTATCACTCTAACATTACTTATCCAACTTTCATTATTTACTTTCATGTTGTTTTATGGTCTAGATATTAATGTAATAACTATGTAACCAATTGTATTTTATTAGAATTAGAGTCTGGCTGGGCGGAAGAGAAGGCCTACTGGCCTTAGCTCTGCCAGATTAAATAAATTAATTATTAATTATTTTTAAATATGAATATAGGCCTATAAACTCTTTTCCTCTGTTTCTATCAAATATAAACTAGACTAATGTTCTTTGCACCCTATGATAAAAAAATTTGGTGTGTTGTGAGCTGCCAATAGAAACAAATTCTCTTTCATTATTTGAATACAAGAATGTTCCAAGTTCAGAAACCATTTACTAAGAAACGGCTTAAGATAAAGAGGTGATATATTTTATACTAATGCAAACTGTATAATTCTTCAAAATAAATGGGCTACTACTTTAAAATATTTAATTGAAGTAGTGAAAATGTTGGGACATGCCATATTTTATAGGACAAAACACACGTATGTGGTTTTGTCACAAGGTGCTGGTGTAATTGAAAAAGTAAGTTAATTACTGTATTTAATAAAGTGTCCTGGTAAATTTTATGTTATATTATTGGCTAAGACCACACCGTACACGAGCCTGGCTCTTAGGGTAGTGGCTAGAATAATTTTGTTGTATTGGGTTCTTTTACGACGCTGTATCAACATCTCAGATTATTTAGCGTCTGAATGAAATGAAGGTGATAATGCAGCACCGAAAGTTACCCAGCATTTGCTCGTATTGGGTTGAGGGAAAACCCCGGGAAAAACCTCAACCAGGTAATTTTCCCCGACCGGGATTCGAACCCGGGCCATCTGGTTTCGCGGCCAGACTCGCTGACCGTTACTCCACAGGTGTGGACTTTTTTGTTCTATAAATTTAATTTGTCCTCACTAGCTAGTTAAATAAATTAAGTAAATAAATTAAATAAAATCATTCCACTCATTTTCTTAAATAATATGTTTTTGATATTGGGGAAAGATCGAAAAGTGTGAGATGAAAAATTTGTGTAGCCTAGTGTTTCTAACTATTCATATCGCAATTTTTTTGTTCAATACATTTTTCTTTCTGCCATGCCTATATTAAAAGAATCAAAGATAATTTGTTTCTGTGGCCATCTCACAACTTAACCAACACTTTTTTATCATACGGCGCAAAAAGGACATTAGTTTGTGTTTGATAGAAAAAAAAAATATATGTTCATATTTATACGCGAAAATACTGTTAACAGCTCCACCCAGTACCCTTAAAAATACTATGTTTAATTTAGCAACATTTGAACTGCAAATGTACATATAAGACATTGCAACCATATTTTAATGAATTTTTCAAGTATTGTAACATTTATAATGTATCATTTAGGAATATTTTAAGATCTAAGACATACATTTTGTCTTCGCACGTTACTAGTTATTATGTTTAAATGAGTAAATAAATGGATAAATATAAAAATAAATAAGTACACAAATAATAAATAAATAAATAAATAAATAAATAAATAAATTTGAAAATAGTGCATACATCACAAAATCGATTGTCGGGAGGTGAAATTTTGTGTACACTTTTAGAACAAAGTGCGTTAAAATAGTCTATCATCATCATCATCATCATCATAATCATCATCATCATCATCATCATCACATTCATAAGCACATTTTAAACTGTTTTTACAGAAATTATTAATCATTTTTGATAATGAAACAAAAATAATTATTGTTATTGAGCATAACTTACTATTATAATATATTTTAAGGAATGTTTCGCGCCGTAGCGTCGTGGTCTAAAGTATCATACCTAAACACGCATTATTACGAAATGAGCGCTGGTTCTAGTTCTCACGAGGAAGGAATATTCTCACCAAATTTCGGCTAGTGTATGGAACCAGTGTCCACCCACAACGTCATGAATTTGGGGAGCTACAATAAGTAGTAAAATCCAGTTTTGAAAACCAGCCATAACCGCTGGGGTTATCTTGCTGCCCACACGGCACCTCTGTACTGATTGGATGATGGCATATGGACGTGAAGCCAGTCGGCTTTTGCCCATCATGGGCTGTCGTGCCGTGGATTATTATTTGGATTTGGGTAAAAGCTATCAACGTAAGAGTTTTGTATCTCACCTTAAAATATTCTTAAATTGTCTATAAAAACGCTGTAAAATTTACATCATAAGCTATTATGGTTGCAAGTTTTTGTATTTGCTATTAAATATTAGCAGATTAGCAATGATTCTTCCATACGTTGACGGACAAATCCACTTTAACACAAAATAATGAAGAATATCGACACAGAAGTTAAAGCATTTTGTGGAGAGATAACAGTACTAAATAAAGTCTTTACTGACACCTTCAATTAGTAATTTTAAGAAGAAAATACATTGAATTCAAAGAGAGGAACTATATAACTCGCGCAAGGAACGATTACCGAAAAACAGTGTGTTTTGACGTGTGTATGTAGGCAAGCCGAGGGGGCGAGAGGTGCGGGCCGATGGAAGTACTGTCTTTTCCAAGAAGATGAAGAGATGAGGACATCGCTGTGGAAATAAAGAACGTAGCAAGAGAAAAATTCGAAGCTAATTAAATGCGCAACATATGTTTACGAATGAAATGATACCGTGCTATACAAGACAAGTATTCACATGCAATGGAACAAACTAAAGTCGTAATGTAACTATCACAACGCAAGACTGATTTTATCGATGTCATTTCTCTTCCGACTGTACTCTTGAATATCATTGAAGCTATCTCGTGACCTTTCCTGTCGCCCGCTCTTCCTTATCGCATTGTTTCATTCGCATTTCTTCCGTCGGTATTCCCTGCTTGCGAGACCTATAGGCCTACAAGCTGACAAAAAACCTAAACGCCTTACTTTCCACTTTTATTTAAAAACAATCTAAAAATGTGAGAATACACCAGAATATCAAACATACACTTGCATAGCACAGGTGATAGCTAGATTGATTTTGTTTCGTTTGATATTTTACACTGTGTTCCGCAACTGTAAGACGAATGTCATTTAATCCCGAGGAAAAACTTAGGACTCAACTCGTTAAATAATATGTCACTATCACCGATTTCAGAAAACCCACAGTTGATACAGCATTGTTAAATAAATTAGAATATGTAACACCATAATTAAAATTTACTCACGTGTAAATGCCAAATTCTGGTTAATGCAACCTATCTTGCAGAAGTTTCCGCTGTGAACTTCGATGAGCAGAGGAGATTACGTGGACTGTCCTGGAAGGATAAAATGAAAAATTAAGATTTGAAAGTGACAATAGTATATAGGTTTTTCAAAACTAAGAGGGAATTTTATTTGCTCATAATTTCTTCATTTTCCATACAACTTAAAAATTCTGGCATTGGTATGCTACACAAGAAATTAAGTTTTTTTTTTTTGCCTCATCACACATTGAAATAACTTCATCCTAGATTTTTATGTGCCCATCATTTTGTTCTTGTACAAGTAACAGCCTCTCTTCAATACTGTAGGATGTACAGCAGCTCTGAATTTATGTTCTGAAATATCTGCTACGGTGTGTATGATGGAGCCCTTCAACTCATAAATTGTCGTAGGTTTGCTCAAGAACACTCCTTCCTTCATATAGTGACATTACCATTAATCTGCTAGGTTAATGTCTGGTGATCTTGCAGGCCAAGTTATAGGAAAGTGCCTACTGACAACACGAACACCAGAACAATCAGAAACAAACAGCTCGTTGTCATGACAAAACAAAAAATTCCAAATCTTATGTGATAAGGCAGTGCCAGAATTTTAAATATTACATAGAAAATGTAAGCAAAAAGTTACCTCTTATTTTTTAAAAATCTTATGTATTAAGACAAAATAGAGCAAAAGGAACTACAGTGATATAGACTTAGTATGTAATGTATGGATTAGTAGGTGACTAAGAAAATAAACTGATGTGGTTGTTAATTGATAGAAGAAGGAAGGCGAATCGAAATAGCAGAACATCCGAACAATGCAATCAGGAACGAGATTCAAACCAATGTCTAAGCGCAGTTTTTTAGTACGATTCCAGTTCGATATGCCTGTCCAGGAAACAAGATGTAGTAGAAAAGAAAAACACGAAAAAATTATCGAATAGCAATTAAACTACCTACTGTTCCTGAATGTAATTTAAAATTAAATTCCCTTTCAATGTTTTCTTTTCTGCTCACCTGGTGGTGTATGGCTAAGGAAACTTTCTCTCATTCTGAAGTCCGAGAGGGTTTACCTCTCTGCGAAACTCCTCCTTCGCCCCTGGCAAGGTCAAGACCTAGTTAATGTAGGAGATACCTTGCTTCTACAGCGATTCAAGAGTCCATCATTCTCACGCTATGAACCTAACACCAGGAGGAATGGAATTCCTACCTTACAGGTGATCCCACCTTACAAATGAAGTTCCTAACCTCGTCAGGCGAGTAGAGGCTATGAAGGTCTCAGAGATCATAACTGGAGGCGTTAGACAGGTGTTCTCTGTGATTTTTTCAGGGGTAGTTCGTTTATTTAGTTAAAAGCCTACCGTACTGAGACTCCAGTGCATGAATTATCTTTCTTATGCTCTTCCCGGTGTTACACGTTTTCTATTCTTTACCCTCCACTTTTTTATTTTTCTCTAATTTATTCTTTTTCTGCTTCTTTCCCTCAAACTTTCCTCCGACTCCTTTTTCTGTTATTTACAGTCCTTTCTTTCCTCCTCTTTCTCCCACTTACCTCCTTATATTCTCTTCCTAATCTACCATTTTCTGCAGCTCACTCACTCTTTGTTTTCTCATTCCTTTACTCTCTTCCCGCAACTCCCTCATTCTCACCTTTCTTCTCCTCTACCTCCTCACAGTCATCCTCTTCTCTACCTCCTCATTCTTATTTTTCTTCTCATCTATCTCCTGATACTCAGCTATTCTCTACTTACTCATTCTGATCTTTCTTCTTCTGTACCTCCTTATTCTCATGCTCTTCTCAACCACCTCATTCTCATCCTCTTCTCTACATCCTCATTTTATCTTTATTCTTCTCTACTTCCTCATTATCATCCTCTTCTCTACCTCCTCATTCCCATCTTTCTTCTCCTCTACCTCCACATTCTCATGCTCTTCTCAACCTCCCCATTCTCATTCTCTTCTCTACCTCCTCATTTATCTTTCTTCTTCTCTATCTCCTCATTCTCATGCTCTTCTCAACCTCCCCATTCTCATCCTCTTCTCTATATCCTCATTTTTATCTTTCTTCTCCTCTACCTCCTCATTCTCATGCTCTTCTCTACCTCCTCATTCTCATCTTTATTCTCCTCTACCTTCTCATTTTCATCCTCTTCTCTACCTCCTCATTCTCATCTTTATTCTCCTCTACCTCCTCATTTTCATGCTCTTCTCAACCTCCTCATTCTCATTCTCTACTCTACCTCGTCATTTTATCTTTCTTCTCCTCTACCTCCTCATTTTCATGCTCTTCTCTACATCTTCATTCTCATCTTTATTCTCCTCTACCTCCTCATTCTCATTTTTCTTCTACTCTACTTCCTCATTCTCATGTTTCTTCTCCTATACCTTCTTACTCTCATCTAACTTCTTGTCTACCTCCTCATTCTCATATTTTTCTTCTCTACTTCCTCATTCTTATTTATTTCTTCTCTAATTCTCCGTTATCTTCCTCGTATTTCACCTTCTCGTATTCATCTTCCTTCCGCAATAATGATCCTTTTGGTTTTGAAATGACATCTTAAAACTTGACAACATCCAGGAAATCTCTTGGAGCCTAGTTTCTCTTTCTAATTTCAGGTTATGTCGCTTTAGTTCTCGGTATATGGTCATTATACGAAACATGGAATATTTGGAACAAATAATTTGTTCAAGTTTCGACTTTGCTTTCAATAGTTTCAAAAAGCCTGTTCCAATTTTTCTCATTCATTGCTTTGGGAGAGCCAATTTTGGTAGGTTTATGCATCATTTTCTTTATTCAGCGAGGATGGTTTTAACATTCCTTATGTTACCAACGTCTAAGATTCCAGGATTAGTAGAAAGATGTTCAGCGAGCACGTTTGTTTGTAACATTCCTTACGAAACCAGCGTCTAGAGCTCTGGGAATGGTAGGAAGATGTTCAGTGAGCCTACATGTAAAATTCCTTACGACACCAACGTATAGAACTCCAGAAGCGGTACAAATATGTTCAGTGAGCACGTTTATAACGTTTCTTGCTACATCAACGTCTAGAGCTCTAGGAATAATAGAAAGATGTTCAACGAGCATGTTTGTAATATTCCTTACGATACTGACATCTAGAGCTATAGAAAATGTTGAAAGGAGTTTAGCGATCATGTTTGTGTAATTACTTACGACACCAAAGTCTAGAACTCCAGGGATGGTAGAAAGATGTTCAGCAAGCCTGTTCGTAACATTTCTTACGACACCAATATAAATTCAGAGCTCCAGGAATGTTCTGTGAGTCTGTAACATTCCTTGCAATGCCAGCGTCTAGCTCCAAGAAAGGTAGAACAATTTTCAGCAAGCCTGTTTATACCATTTCTTGCGACACCAATATTATCTAGAAAGAAGTTAAGCGGACATGTTTGTTACATTGTTTACGACAACAACGTCTGGAGTTTCAGAAATGGTCTTGAAATGCTCAGAGACCTCTTTGTAACATTCCATACGACACCAATGTCTAAAGCTGCAGGGATGCTCGAAAGATGTTCAGCGAGCAGAATTGCAACATTCCTTACGGCTCCTATATCTAGGAAAGTTAAAAAGATGTTCAGCAAGGATATCTTACTACACCAATGTTTGAGCTCCAGGAATGATAGAAAGATTTTAGTGAATCTGTTCGGTAAAATTTGCTTGAACACCAGAGATAATTAGTGTTCTAGTGGCCTATACTTTTCACATTTGTTATATTGATAAAAATCTAGATCGTATCCAGGATGTTTAGTGAATCTGTATGTCACAGTTCCTATAGTACTATCAATATTGATCTGTATGTTTCACAAGCACTGTATTTGTAATATTGCTGTTCTCTGTACTGTGTTCACTTGTATAGTCCAGAAACAAAGAAAGTTGTTTAGGAAATCTTATGTAATATTTCCTATAATATCAATGATAATTAACGTGACGATGGCAGAACATTTCAAGTACGTTAACATTACTTTTTTCAGATTTTTCTGAGCGACATATCTGTTGAATAAAATGTTTATCCCAATAACAGCAAACCAAAAGAAGAAATTTCTTTGGATTTGCATGCCCTATTTCTTCATCAGAATTCGTAACTAGAGCTCACGGGCCCTTGCTTTGTGAATGGACGTGTTGCGAGATGAGACATGGAGCGAGAGGCCATGATGTGGGTGGGGGAGGGGGAAGTGAGCCGGGCCACAGTGACCTTCAAAATGATCACCAAGACTCAGAAGAGCCGCTTGCTTCAATACGTAACCTCAGGTCCGCACCTCTCCGTGTGCATACATAGGCGTATCGTTAAACTTCATACGCACGACTATATAGATGTAGTCGTAACAATTTCCTTCCACCACAAACCAAGGCAGGGTTGCACAAACTGAATTGGCGTCATCCAAATTTATTTTATACTTGAAGCAGATTACCTGCTAGGCCAAACCTATGAGATGCCTGTGTGGTATAAGCGATCATTCTGTCGTGTTTGTAGTCCGGGGTTCGAATCTCAGTGACACACACCAGGGATTTTTCAATGGAAAACTGTGAGAAGGTAACCTTCGCGGGAAATTTCACTTTATCCTGCAACACTCTTTTACCCTGCTTCACAGTCTGCCAATTGTGGGAAGGGCTGTCATACTTTCTAAAATGACGTCATTCTAGAGGTCGTCGTTTGAGTTTTATTTATTTTTTAAATTAAATCCGACAAATTCAAAATCCCCTACAACAACTTTCACAAATTGAAAAATTTTGCATGTAACTAGTGGTGGATAGAGTGTATTTTGAACCTAACAGTGATTTTTAACTACCCTTTTGCATCTGTTGGTCAGCATGCTGACTTCCAGATCAAGGGGTCCCTGGTTCGATTCCCGGGCTGGTCTCTCGGTGAATTTTTCTTGAAGAAGAAGAATTCCCTGGGTATCTAGAGTCTGGAAATTTGTATGAATGTCAGTATGATTGTGAGTGTGCCGGGTTAATGTTAGTTAACCAATCATCACAAATATAAAAATACATCAGGACTGTCGCTGGGCAGTAACCTGAACACACGTTTCAGTGTCACATTGTTGACAAGCAACTCCATCTGTTAGCACAACCATAAAGCATCTAATAGATGCTATAGAGTTACCAACATTAAAAAATAAAATGAAAAAAAAATTTAAAAAAACTCTATGCACACCCTTTTGCATGAAATTTAGTGGTTTATGGAACTCAGAACTATATAAATAACAACAACAATAATAATAATAATAATAATAATAATAATAATAATAATATTTACTTACTTAAAAATGGCTTTTAAGGAACGCGCAGGTTCATTGCCGCCCTCACATAAGCCCGCCATCGGTCCCTATCCTGTGCAAGAAATAATAATAATAATAATAATAATAATAATAATAATAATAATAATAATAATTTATTACTAGAGCCAAGATACATATTGGTTTTCGTATATAAAAATCACTTTAATACTCCCAGAAAGAGTACATACTCGTGCTCAGGGGTCATTTCATAAAATTGTAAGATAAGTATTTTATTAACAGAATAAAAATTAAAAAGAAAAAAGAACAGAGATATTACAATAATCAAAACTTTACATTTTCTCTCAAAACATTTTTAATTGATTATTTTAAAATAAGGTGCATTAGCAAATTGAATGTTTGGGAATTATTGTTATAAAACCTTGGACCGAAGTTGTTACTTTAACTATAAGCTTCTGTTGCTATGGTTATCGAGCTTCTGAGTGAAATGAAGGTGATAATGCCAACGAAATGAGTACAGGGTCCGGCGTTGAAAGTTACCTAGCATTTGTTATTAATGAGTTGATGAGAAAACCTCGGAGAAAACCTCAAATAGATAACTTGTCTCAATTAGGATTTGAACCCGGGTCCATTCATTTCACGGTTAGACATGCTAACCGTTACCCCACAGCCGTGGACTGTTCGTTAAATATATCAGTTACCGAATGGTGGCTTTTGAATGATGTAATCTTATAGTAAATATTGTATATTTTATATTATAATATTCCGAACAATGGTACACAGACTACTCAACATACTAATGAACCAACAGGATTACAACGAAGAACTAAACACAATCAAATACATAGCACAAGAAAACGGATACAACCCCAACATAATAGACAACATAATACGTAAGACAAAACAAAACCACAAAAAACAGAAGAATACAACTCAAACACAAGAACACAAAAAATACATCACACTAACATACGAAAACAAAAACACACATAAAATTACAACCTCATTCAAGAAATTAAACTACAACATCGCATATAGAACAAACAATACTTTACAAAAACATCTCAGCACACAAACAACACAAACAAACAAATACAGCCACACAGGCGAATACAAACTCAAATGTAACACCTGCAACAACTTCTACATAGGACAGACAGGCAGATCATTTCAAACACGTTACAAAGTACACATCACAGCCATAACAAAATTACAAAACACCTCCACATATGCAGAACACATCACAAATGCCAACCACACCTACAGAGACATCAACACAGACATGGAAATACTGCACATCCAACAAAAAAGCCAGAAACTCAACACACTAGAACAATATGAAATATACAGACACACGAAAACACACCCCAACGATATTCTCAACACACAACTCAATTTCAAAACACATACACTCTTTGACTCTACACTTCGAACACACCCACACAGGAAACAAGAGGCGCCAAGACAAACAACGACCAGTTCCGAAGATGACCGAAAATAGGTCGAAACATGTTAACAATGTACGTTAATAATATTTAACACAAGAAAGTTCTTATCATACATATTCCGAAATAAATATTTATTTAGAATATTATATTTCCTAAGGAAATAAAGAAATAAATGGAAAGATATATAGTAAAATATCACAATGGACTATATTTATCTGTCGAGAGATGTTCAGTCCTGAGTTGGATGAATAATAGACACGAGCAAGGTTATCTTGCCGCAATTTGTATATTAAGTTAACCTTAGCGTTGGTGTGGGTTTCGAATTCGTCACTTTTGAGTGCAAAATTGGCTAACAGGAAGTGAGAGATCCGAAAAGAGAAAAAGAAATAGGCAATATAAATTCGTTTATACGTTTTTTTAAGGGCACTGACTAGAAAAACGTTTAAATGTAAAAAAAGTACTAGTGAAAAATTAAAATTTTAAATGGAAGCTGAAATTTATTTTATTATTATTATTATTATTATTATTATTATTATTACTATTATCAACAAAATAAAGGAACATTTGTAACATAACCTGTAAGGTCATCCATTCCTCTCTACTCAATGCCAAAGCCAGGTGCAACTAATCGATAGGCTATGAACATATGAAGATAATTTGTCAGCTATAGATCCCGAACTGAATTTCTTTCATTATTTCTTTCCTTACTTACTTACTTACTTACTTACTTAGGGAAGAGTCGGGCAGTATCGGACATCGGGTAGTATCGGACAGTGCGTTTCTTTCATCTACCACCATATGGTAGTACCCGAACGACATGGTTACGTTTCTCTATGCGACATCACAGAAACGTAACCATGTCAATCAGGTACTATCATCGTGTGGTAGATGAAAGAAACTCACTGTCCGATATTACCCGATGTCCGATACTACCCGACTCTCCCTTACTTATGCCTTTTAAGGAACCCGCAGGTTCATTGCCACCCTCACTTAAGCCCGCCATAGGTCCCTATCCTGAGCAAGATTAGTCCAGTCCCTACCATCATATCCCACCTCCCTCAAATCCATTTTAATATTATCCTCCCATCTACGTCTCGGCTTCCACAAAGGTCTTATTCTCTCCGGCCTCCCAACTAACACTCTAAGACCCATACGTGTTACATGCTCTTTCTATCTCAAACGTCTGGATTTAATGTTCCTAATAATGTCAGGTGAAGAATACAATGCGTGCAGTTCTGCGTTGTGTAACTTTCTCCATTCTCCTGTAACTTCATCCCTTTTAGCCCCAAATATTTTCCTAAGAACCTTATTCTCAAACACTCTTAATCTCTGTTCGTCCCTCAAAGTGAGAGTCCAAGTTTCACATCCATACAGAACAACCGGTAATATACAGTAACTGTTTTATAAATTGTAATTTTCAGACTTTTTGACAGCAGACTAGATGACAAAAGCTTCTCAACCGAATAATAACACGCATTTCCCATATTTATTCTGCGTTTAATTTCTTCCCGAGTGCCATTTATATTTGTTACTGTTGCTCCAAGATATTTGAATTTTTCCACCTCTTCGAAAGATAAATCTCCAATTTTTATAGTCCCATTTTGTACAATATTCTGGTCACGAGACATAATCATATACTTTGTCTTTTCGGAATTTACTTCAAAACCTATCGCTTTACTTGCTTGAAGTAGAATTTCCGTGTTAATTTGTTTTCTACAATTTATAATGCTAAGATACCATAAAGTGTTGTGTCCAACTCGTGGATAATCTTATTATGACACTCGTGAAAATTGTCGCACTCACTTTCATGTCATAATCATCAAGATTATCCACTTTTTTCATAAATAATATAGGAACTGAAAATTATAACATACAAATTTGAGATGAGAACTTGTAACTGGAAAACGTATAATTCAGGCAAGTTTTAATGGAGAAAAGTTAATGTCTTGAAGGTCTAGCTTATAAATACGAAAAACGTAGTCGTGCATAAAGTACATATAAGTGAAATTCTACTGTTTCTCACATATGACTGATGCAGTGCTATGGATATCCCATCCCACTTCAGGATAAAGTCTATTGTAAAGGCTTCCTGACCTTTGCAACAGGTAAGCCATAGTTGTTTTTTAAGCGAAAGGGAACAGAAGAGAAAGTTTATTCACAATACCTATACAATTCGTTGTAATAATATACAATGTCGATAGGTTATAACAAAATAAACTATTAAGAAACCGGTTTAAAATTTCGGGATATCTTCAGAATGGGGAGTAGCTTCTGGCAATGGATGCAAAGGAGAGGATCCCCACTTCCTGTCTTCCCTGATGAGGAGGATATGTAACTACAAAATGACAGATTTCTCCAAAATCTCGCACAAAGCTGAACAATGTTGAAGTACCAAGTAATACATTAGGGCTTAATAAAGAATTTGTCATATTTTGAATCTTTAAGTTCGGCTAATGTATACAATCTGCCAGATTGCAACTATAACATCTAACCAGTCATGATAAATCATAAACATAATAATCATTCACGATTATAAACAAGGTAGTCCATTTAAGTCACACTATTAAAAACATTAATTAATTACTTTACTTATTTACTTTATTTATTTATTTATTTATTTATTTATTTATTTATTTATTTATTTATTTATCCGAATGACAGGTACAGGGTACATACACGTAGATAACTTATCTTTGACCTAAACACAACTGAACAATATAACTTGTTAGGGAAAATCCACAAACGATTAGGGAAAATACGGGAATTTTACTTGAAGCAAGTAAGGAAATAGGTTTGGAAGTAAATCCCGAAAAGACTAAGTATATGATTATGTCTCGTGACGAGAATATTGTACGAAATGGAAATATAAAAATTGGAAATTTATCCTTTGAAGAGGTGGAAAAATTCAAATACCTGGGAACAACAGTAACAAATATAAATGATACTCGGGAGGAAATTAAATACAGAATAAATATGAGAAATGCCTGTTATTATTCGGTTGAGAAACTTTTATCATCCAGTCTGTTGTCAAAAAATCTGAAAGTTAGAATTTATAAAACAGTTATACTACCGGTTGTTCTGTATGGTTGTGAAACTTGGACTCTCACTTTGAGAGAGGAACAGAGTTTAAGGGTGATTGAAAATAAGGTGCTTAGGAAAATATTTGGGGCTAAAAGTGATGAAGTTAAAGGAGAATGGAGAAAGTTACACAACACAGAACGGCATGCTTTATATTCTTCACGTGACACAATTAGGAATGTTAAATCCAGACGTTTGAGATGGGCAGGGCATGTAGCACGTATGGACGAATCCAGAAATGCATATAGAGTGTTAGTTGGAAGGCCGGAGAGAAAAATACCTTTGGGGAGACCGAGACGTAGATGGAAAGATAATATTAAAATGGATTTGAGGGAGGTGGGATATGATGATAGGGACTGGATTGATCTTGCTCAGGATAGAGATCGATGACGGGCTTATGTGAGGGCGGCAATGAACCTCCGGGTTCCTTAAAAGCCTGTAAGTAAGTAAGTAAGTAAGTAAGTAAGTAAGTAAATCCAGGTGATATTTATAATCGACATTCAGAATAATTTCACTAACCTATAGCAAATTCACTCTAGAGGAGAAAATGTTTTCACCACAGAACAGAAAATAAAGTAAGTTTTCAGAAATGCAATTTCAGGAAAGATATCGCTATTAAGGCTGGTGTGGTACAAATAATATCAAGAAATGAACACAAGAATAGAGAAGTTTGGGAAAAAATTTCCCGCTTCCTCCCTTCAATTCGAACGCCGTACATGACATGTGAAAGAAATCCATCGAGGTTTCGTTAAGTGAAGCAGTAACACAGGCAGTATTAGCGAAGGTTAGAGTTTGGATACCCCTGAGAGTACAATTTTATTACATCGTCAGTGTAAGGGCGGAAATTGTTAGGTTACATGATGTAGGCTTGCTCCGATGGTGTGATATTATTATACGCTCTTTTAAAAGGGTCGGGGTATCTCCACGCCGCCTTTTTTTCTGGCAATTTACTCCCCTCTAACCTCCATTTAATCGGTAATTTGTATTATAAAATTGACAGCTGAGAAAAAAGGAGGTCTTTATATATTCGTAAACTCACAAACTCCGCCACAGAAATTATATGAAAAATGAGTTAATAATACTGTTACGATAGCTCGGCAGCTGTTGCGAGGCGTTATCTGGTGTCACAGCTGCCACACCACATCGCTTATTAATATGACCCAAGCGCCTCCATCTAAATCTGGATAACTTGACCGTACTCTGATTGTCTTCGTACTGGAGTAGTGGTAGGGGATAAATACTCATTACCACTGCTATCATCACCAAAGTTATAAACATTTACATCAACTCGTTTCATAATTTTAATCTTTTCCTACTTTCTTTATATTCCTCGTCTTGTTTGTGAGCTTTCTTACCAATTATTTGCAATAATGTAACTTCTTCCTTCGTTTTCTTTATTCCTTCACTATCATCACCACCTAAACTTCTTCAGTTATACAGGGTGTATCTAAATTGGTGTCAAATATTTCGGGGATGTGTTCCTAACACCAAAACATTACAAAACGTTCATATGAACATTGGTCTCAAAATAATTTATTTCAGAGTTACAAGACAAAATTTAATGTTACAAAAATTGCTCGGAGTGTCTTCCTCCCGCTTCGATGTGTCCCCTAAACCTGCGTTACATGCTCTGGCGTACTCTGTTGAAAATTCCTGGAGTGTTTCGTATTTCGTGAAATCCAGTTTGGCTACGCTCTCAGAATATCAACATTAAGTACAGTAGTCGCATAAACCAGGGACTTTAAACGTCCCCAGAAGAAGAAATCCATTGGATTCAAATCAGGCGATCGAGCAGGCCAGGCACTGAATCTCCTTCGACCAATACATCTTTGGGGAAATCGATCATTAAAAAAATTACGAACTGTCAGACTGAAATGAGCTGGAGCACCATCGTGTTAAAACACATTCGTTGGATGACGTCCAGAAGCACATCTTCAATTAAATGATGCAAATCATTTCGTTCTGTTCACTCACAGAATACATTTTCTTCTGATTTCTTTGCTCTACAAAATACAAACAAACAAAAAACCACCAAACAATCAGCGGTCAATGAAGGGACAAATCCTTTAATAACTCCCTAACGAATGGTTTTCAGACCCATGTTCTTATTAACTTTTTTAATTGTTTTGATGTTAGGAACACGTCCCCGAAATATTTGACACCAATTTAGATACACCCTGTATTAGGTAAATATAGGTTCTTGCTTATTAAGTAATGTGTAGTCTTAATTATTAACTATGTCACATTTATTGATTGGATTAACGTTTTCGGCAATTATTTGCCATCATCAGATCAACATAGGTGTCTTATTATACATAGTGAATACTGGTTACAAAAATTAAGTAGAATAAAGTGATATTTGGACAAGGAAACATGGTTCCTACCAGACAAAATAGATGTTACATTATAATTAGTCGTGTACTGACTCAACTGTTTACATAATGTTCATATTAAACACAGATAAAATTATAACTTGCAATAATTATATTATTAAATTTTCACGTAGAAATATTGTGTGTAGTACATAAACAGTTGAGTCAGTACACGACTAATTATAATGTAACATCTATTTTGTCTGGTAGGAACCATGTTTGCTTGTCCAAATATCACTTTATTCTACTTAATTTTTGTAACCAGTATTCACTATGTATAATAAGACACCTATGTTGATCTGATGATGGCAAATAATTGCCGAAAACGTTAATCCAATCAATAAATGTGATATAGTTAATAATTAAGACTACACATTACTTAATAAGCAAGAAGACGGACCCTATTTAACCTATATTCATCTAATTTAATTGCTTATCGGTCTATACCTTTTCAAAATGAAAATATTCTTCAGTTATGCTATTTTATTCAATAGCATTTCACATTCTCGTCTGAATTTTCTCCATTTTATTTTCATTATCTTCATCTCTATTATCAAATTTTCTCTTCATACGAGTATCTTCTCTTTCTCGTTCTCTTTCTTCCCTTCTTTTCGTAATCATCTTCATCTTTACTATCATTTTTCTCTTCTTTTTCTTCTTCCTTAATTTCAAGTTCACCCATATCAATATCACTTACTTCTTCACTATTATCATCTTCATCATTAACATCAATATCAGTACCATTTGTTACTTACAATAAATCCTATCTTCTTCTCCATAAACTTCAGCATTAATTTCAATATAATTTTCTTCCTGACTTTATTCTCTTCCATCATCACCACTATAAATATAATTTTCCTTTTACCATTATTTTCTCCATTATTATCAGCATCAATGTAAACATTATTATTTTTTCCTTTTAAATTATCTTCTCCGACATCAACATGAATATTATTTTCTTCTTTACCACTTTCTTTGCCATCATCATTATCAAAACCAATATAATTTTCTTCTTTACAATTATCTTCTCGATCTTCAACATCATATAAATATATTTTCTTCTTTTCAATTATCTTTTCCAACATCAACATCAATATGATTTCCTTCTATACAATTACCTTGTCCATCATGACATCAATTTAATATCATTTTATTCTTTACCACTACCTTGGCCACCTTCAATATCAATCCAATATCATTTTCTTCTTTACAGTTATCTTCTCGATCATCAACATAAACATCTTTACAATTATCTTCACCATCAATATCATTTTCTTCTTTACTGCTACCATGGCCACCTTCAATATCAATCCAATATCATTTTCTTCTTTACAATTATCTTCTCGATCGTCAACATAAACATCTTTAAAATTATCTTCACCATCAATATCATTTTCTTCTTTACTGCTACCATGGCCACCTTCAATATCAATCCAATATCATTTTCTTCTTTACAGTTATCTTCTCGATCATCAACATAAACATCTTTACAAATATCTTCACCATCAATATCATTTTCTTCTTTACTGCTACCATGGCCACCTTCAATATCAATCCAATATCATTTTCTTCTTTACAATTATCTTCTCGATCGTCAACATAAACATCTTTAAAATTATCTTCACCATCAATATCATTTTCTTCTTTACTGCTACCATGGCCACCTTCAATATCAATCCAATATCATTTTCTTCTTTACAATTATCTTCTCGATCGTCAACATAAACATCTTTAAAATTATCTTCACCATCAATATCATTTTCTTCTTTACTGCTACCATGGCCACCTTCAATATCAATCCAATATCATTTTCTTCTTTACAATTATCTTCTCGATCATCAACATAAACATCTTTACAATTATCTTCACCATCAATATCATTTTCTTCTTTACCATTACGTTGGCCACCTTCAACATCAATCCTGTATCATATTCTTCTTTACATTCATCTTCTCGATCATCAACATAAACATCTTTACATTATTATCTTCACCATCAATATCATCTTGTTCTTTACCACTATCTTCATAAATAATCAACATTAACATCAATATAAGTTTCTTCTTTACAATTAACATCAACATCAATTTCATTTTCTTCTCTACCATTATCTTCTCCATCAACATAATCAACTCAACAAATATCATTTTCTTTTTCATCATTATCTTCTCCATCATCAACAACATCATTATCAATATATTTTTCTTCTTTACAATTATCTTAATCATCATAATCAATATTAATATTCTATTATTTTCTTCTTTACAATTACCTTCTCTTTCATGAACATCAGTATTATTTTCTTCTTCTTCATTATCTTATCCATAATTAACATAAACATAATTTTCTTCTTTACAATTATCTTCACCGTCAACATCATTTTGTTCTTTACTATTATTTTCATCGCAATCAGCATTAACACCAATATCAGTTTCTCCTTTAAAGTTAACATCAATAGTCATTTTCATTTTCTTCTTCACGATTTCTTCTCCATGAACATAATTAACATCAATATAAATATCATATTCTTCTTCACCATCATCATCATCATCATCATTATCAGTGTAATTTTCTTTTTACAATCATCTTCTACTTCATCATTAATAATATAATTTTCTTATTTACCATTTATCTTCTCCATTAACATAATAAACATCAACATCAAATTAATTTTCTTCTTCGCAATAATTATCTCCTCCATCATCATAATGAACATGGATTTCAATGTCATTTTCTTCTCTTGCCATTATCTTCATTAAATTTCGTCGCCCACGTTTTATTTCAACGCTGATTAACTTGTGAAATTTAATGTGTAATTAAATAAAAGTAGACATAATATTAATTCTATGATACTATTAATTTTTATTTCGTATAAGAAAATGTTACGGAAAGAATAGTATAGAAGAAACCCGAAACTCTATTTCCAATAAACAACTTGTTGATTTCATCCCTAATGCGATCAGGTGTCAATTACGGCTATATGAATTTTCATTTTTCATGCATTATATGTCTGAAATATTATTTATTGCAATAACAAACCTCCAGTAGAGGCTATGTGTATGGTCTGTCTATTAGGGACATTAAAACATACTGGAGAGTCTGACAACTATGGCTACGATTTTTTATATTATTCATAAACGTAACTTTCCCATCAATTTTAATTAACCCATATACGTGATTCATTAGAACAATAACACTGTTCTGTATTGCGCTGTCCTGTTGCGATCCCCGCCCCCGAGACGTCGTATAATTCACTGCAGGTTTCCTTCATTACAAATGACTTACGACAATAGGCTGGGCTCGACTCGGCTTTTAACTGTTTTATAGTAATCTGATTTTTATCAGGGGACGCAGACGTGTCGGTAATGCAGCGTTCCAATACTAAAGCGTCCTTGAATAGAGACAGTTCACCTCAGTGTTAGAGATCAGCTGTTGAAACTTAGCAGGCCTAATTGTACTCGTATACCTATGGGAGGCTTCCTTTTCACATTCCTCGCTGGATTTAACTTTAGCCTAAAGTTTGGGTTCTTTTGACGCAGGACAACGTATTTTTCCTCACTAGATATGATATAGGATAGCTTGGAAATTGATCATAACACAAAAAAGCAACCCTGTTCCTTGTTCGCTTTGTCTTTCTGTCGTTCAACTTGTATTCCCCTTATCCTCATGTTCCCCTTGTTCTCTTTGTATCCTTCTTGATATTCCTATATTCCTCTTGTTTGCTTCTTGTTTTCCTTCCATTCCTCTTGTTATCCTTATATTCCCCTTGCTTTCCTTTATTCTACTTGTATTCCTCCTGTAATTTTTGTACTTCCGTTGTCCTTGTATTCTCCTCATTCTCCTTCTATTCCACTTGATCTCGTTGCACTATCCTTATTCTCCTTGTATTCCCCTAGTTCTCCTTTTATTCCCCTAGTTCTCCCTATATTCCCCTAGTTTTCCTTTTATTCTCCTAGTTCTCCTTGTATTCCACTAGTTCTCCCTGTATTCCCCTAGTTCTCCCTGTATTCCCCTAGTTTTCCTTTTATTCCCCTAGTTCTCCTTGTATTCCCCTAGTTCTCCTTGTATTCCTCTTGTCCTCCCTGTGTTCACCTCGTTCTCCTTGTATTCCCCTAGTTCTCCTTTCATTTCCCTAGTTCTCATTGTATTCCCCTAGTTCTCCTTGTATTCCCCTAGTTCTCCTTGTATTCCCCTAGTTCTCCCTGTATTCCCCTAGTTTTCCTTTTATTCCTCTAGTTCTTCTTGTATTCCCCTAGTTCTCTTTCTATTCCCCTAGTTCTCCTTTCATTCCCCTAGTTCTCCTTGTATTCCCCTAGTTATCCCTGTATTCCCCTAGTTTTCCTTTTATTCCCCTAGTTCTCCTTGCATTCCTCTTGTCCTCCCTGTGTTCACCTCGTTCTCCTTGTATGCCCCTAGTTCTCCTTTCATTTCCCTAGTTCTCATTGTATTCCCCTAGTTCTCCTTGTATTCCCCTAGTTCTCCCTGTATTCCCCTAGTTTTCCTTTTATTCCTCTAGTTCTTCTTGTATTCCCCTAGTTCTCTTTCTATTCCCCTAGTTCTCCTTGTATTCCCCTAGTTCTCCTTTCATTCCCCTAGTTCTCCTTGTATTCCCCTAGTTATCCCTGTATTCCCCTAGTTTTCCTTTTATTCCCCTAGTTCTCCTTGCATTCCTCTTGTCCTCCTTGTGTTTACCTCGTTCTCCTTGTATTTCCCTAGTTCTCCTCTCATTCCCCTAGTTCTCCTTGTATTCCCCTAGTTCTCCTTGTATTCCCCTTGTTCTCCTTGTATTCCCTTAGTTCTCCTTTTATTCCCCTAGTTCTCCTTGTATTCCCCTAGTTCTCCCTGTATTCCCCTAGTTCTCCTTGTATTCCCCTAGTTCTCCCTGTATTCCCCTAGTTTTCCTTTTATTCCCCTAGTTCTCCTTGTATTCCTCTTGTCCTCCTTGTGTTCACCTCGTTCTCCTTATATTCCCCTAGTTCTCCTTGTATTCCCCTAGTTCTCCCTGTATTCCCCTAGTTTTCCTTTTATTCCTCTAGTTCTCCTTGTATTCCTCTTGTCCTCCTTGTGTTCACCTCGTTCTCCTTGTATTCCTCTTGTCCTCCTTGTATTCCCCTAGTTCTCTTTGTATTCCCCTAGTTCTCCTTGTATTCCCCTAGTTCTCCTTTCATTCCCCTAGTTCTCCTTGTATTCCCCTAGTTATCCCTGTATTCCCCTAGTTTTCCTTTTATTCCCCTAGTTCTCCTTGCATTCCTCTTGTCCTCCTTGTGTTTACCTCGTTCTCCTTGTATTGCCCTAGTTCTCCTTGTATTCCCCTAGTTCTCCTTGTATTCCCCTAGTTCTCCTTTTATTCCCCTAGTTCTCCCTATATTCCCCTAGTTTTCCTTTTATTCCCCTAGTTCTCCTTGTATTCCTCTAGTTCTCCCTGTATTCCCCTAGTTTTCCTTTTATTCCCATAGTTCTCCTTGTATTCCTCCTGTCCTCCTTGTGTTTACCTCGTTCTCCTTGTATTTCCCTAGTTCACCTTTTATTCCCCTAGTTCTCCTTGTATTCCCCTAGTTCTCCTTTCATTCCCCTTGTTCTCCTTTCATTCCCATAGTTCTCCTTGTATTCCCCTAATTCCCCTAGTTCTCCTTTTATTCCCCTAGTTGTCCATGTATTCCCCTAGTTTTCCTTTTATTCCCCTAGTTCTCCTTGTATTCCCCTAGTTCTCCTTGTATTCCTCTTGTCCTCCTTGTGTTCATCTCGTTCTCCTTGTATTCCCCTAGTTCTCCTTTTATTTCCCTAGTTCTCCTTGTATTCCCCTAGTTCTCCCTGTATTCCCCTAGTTTTTCTTTTATTCCTCTAGTTCTCCTTGCATTCTTCTTTTCCTCCTTGTGTTTACCTCGTTCTCCTTGTATTCGCCTAGTTCTCCTTGTATTCCCCTAGTTCTCCTTGTATTCCCCTAGTTCTCCTTGTGTTCCCCTAGTTCTCCCTGTATTCCCCTAGTTTTCCTTTTATTCCCCTAGTTCTCCTTGTATTCCTCTTGTCCTCCATGTCTTCCCCTAGTTCTCTTTGTATTCCCCTAGTTCTCCTTGCATTCCTCTTGTCCTCCTTTGTTTACCTCGTTCTCCTTGTATTTCCCTAGTTCTCCCTGTATTTCCTTAGCTCTCCTTGTATTCCCCTAGTTCTCCTTGTGTTCACCTCCTCGTTCTCTTTGTATTCCCCTAGTTCTCCTTGTATTCCCCTAGTTCTCCTTTTATTCACCTCGTTCGCCTTGTATTCCTCTAGTTATACTTGTATTCCCCTAGTTCTCCTTGTATTCCCCTCATTCTCCTTGTATTTCCCTAGTTTTCCTTATATTTCTCTTGTTGTTCTCGTGTTCACCTCGTTCTCCTTGCATTTCCCTCCTTCTCCTTATATTCCTCTCGTTATCCTTGTATTTACCTCGTTGTACTTCTTCATAAAATCCTCCAAGTAGATGTTGAACAGGTAGGTGATAAAGGACATCTTTGTCGTACTCCTCTCCCTATTTCATTTCCTTCAGACATTTCGTCTTGTATCCTGACTTTAACTCGTTTCTTACTGAAGATCCTTCTATCGTTCTAATCCACACCAATTTTCTTCATGAATTCCATCTCAATCCACTCTGTCAAACGCTTTTTCTAAGTCCACAAATACTATGAAATAATGATAGAAAATAAGATAGCAAAGGGGGAAAGAAATATGAAGGAAATGAAATATAAAAAACGAAGAAAATGAATAGACTGAGAAACAGAACTACAAAAATTAATTCGCAGCTGTAATTCAGTATACCATACACGAACTCCGATCGCAAGAATTTCAACACAGAACATAATCTGAGTGAAAACAAAACACAAGCGACGTTGAAGGTGTTCTGCTGAAGTTGTATCGAAGGGCAGAGTGTTGGGGATCCCTTGTTCTCCGATCACGAAGCGAGAGGAAGTGGAATGAACCCACGCAATTATGTAACACACACCGTTCTGCTTGCCGCACCTGTGATGCCCTGCATTAATTGGACGGATACTAATGATTCGGAAATTCAGTTCTAATTTTTCCTGTTAAATTGCTTAAATTAATTCAAAATTCCGGCTGTTGCCACGGGGCGGGCTGCCGTCTTGAATGAAAAGTCGGCGGCCTTCGTGGCACACCCGGCAATTGCTCGGTACCAGGTATCATGTCTTATGCAAATTACACCCGTCCGTGTTGGTTTAGGAGAAAGCCATTCTTACGAGATGCGTATCAATTGCACTCATAATTTCCTGATGTTGCACACAAAATTTACAGCATTTCACACGCTTCCTTTTCTTCTTATATTCGTCATTTCTCTACTCCTCTACGTTATTTCTTTCTCATTCCTCTATTTCTTCGTTTCTTTCTTTATCTTTTATTCTTAATTTTCTTTTCCCACTAACATTTATCTTCTTGGTTTCTTTATTACTCTTTACTTTCCCATCTTAAGGCTGATTCTCAATTAACCGGAAACGGGAATCGGAACGAAAACGAGAATCGGAACGAAAACGAAAACGGTAAAATTGTTAAAATGTATACATTTAAATGTGAGCATTCACAATTAACGAAAAGCTTGCCGGAGCCCGAGATCGGAAACGGAGAGTTGGCCAAGTTTCAACAACTTTGGCGTTCACGTTTCCGATCACAGCCCACTAGATTCATTCTATTGCCATCTAAAAGCTATTTTGTCGTCGTATATTTTGTAGCAAGAAGGCCGTGACATAACCTATGCATTATTTTGTTCTGTGCTGTGCATCATGGAGCAAGTTTTATTTTATGAGATTCTAATATTGAAATCCTCACATTTACGATAAGCGGCGCGCCTCGTATAAAGATGAGAAAATGACGGAGAATACGTGGCTTTCAATAGCTGCATCTTTGAACACCGATCGGAAGCGAATCATATTTTATTACTGTACTGGTTGTATTACACACTACATATTCATGCTTCAATTCAATAACTACTGTTGTGTTCATTTTTGTTCTATTACAAATGTCTTTTCTCTAATTATTTTACGTTATGGGAGACTTAAAATACGTTGTGATAATAAAGATGCATGGGCATATTTATAGTACCGTACCTAATAAATGTTTCAGTTGAAATTTCGAAGTTGGTTAACCTGTGTTTATGTTGGCTACCTTGTACTAATGAGAGAACGCCATTGGTCAATTATACACAAATAACATCAGAATGCGTAATATCGACTTTACATATCGTTATTGACACACATATCGATATGCATAGTCGTCTACGTTCTCGGTTTATTTTGAATAAAAAATTTTCATATTCACGTCCTCTGCTTCTCGTTTTCATTCTGGTTCTCGTTCCCGGTTTATTGTGAATCAACCTTTACTCTTTCCTTTCCTCCTATTTCTTAATCATCTCCTTCCTCTACTGTTTTAAATATCTTCATTCTTCATCACCTCTTATCTCATTTTTCTTTCAATTTTTCCTTAGTTTGCCTTTATTCTATTCTTCTTTTTTTCCGATATTTATACTCGCTTTAACATCTCTGGTCATATTGCGAGTTAATCTTCTGTGTGAAATCCGAAGATCTGTGTACTATTGTTGAGTATTGGTTCTATTGTTGTTAACTAGATGGTGTCTGTAGATGTTTACTGATTTGTTACGAATATGATTTCGGTGATGAATGAAGCCAGTAATATTCAGGGATGTTGTGGCCCGAATTTCCTGGCATTTGCTTTACAATTGAGGGAGAACCCAGAAAAACCTCAACCAGGAAATTCAATCCAACCGGAAATCGAACCCGCGCCCTCTGCGTAAAAGACCAGCATACTGACCCCTATACCACAGAGGTGGTCTATTCTATTCTTATTTTTCCCCTTGTAATATATTTTTTTTCACCTCGTAATTCTATTTTAATTTCATCCTTCATTACCTATTTACGAATAATGTAATTTTCTTTTCCTTTCCCTTTTTATTTCCTGTCAACGTTTCCTTCATTTGATTGTTCTTATCTTTCTCTTTGTTGTTCCAGTGTCATATTTAGTCATTTTATTATTTTCATTTTCTCTTTCTTGTCATAATTTAGACCTATGCTTCATATTGGTCTCCTCACTCTATGTTCACTTACTATTTTAATCGATTTTCTTCTTCTCCTTCTACTCCTGGTCGTTTTTAATTTTATTCTTCTTGTCCTCCTCTTCCTCATTTTTTTACCTTATTGCAATGTATTTAGGGCCTATATTTCTTTCCTGTTTCTCTTTGTTTCCATAATTTTAATCTCCTTATCATCTCTGTTGTCAAAGTTTTTCTTTTTGCTCTTCTATTTCTCTTCGTTTCTCCCCTTTTCTACCCCTTTTCTGTATTTTTATCCGAGTTAAATTAGCCTGCCATCAACATATTTGTGCAAATATCTCATTTTTTGCATAAAATGTTTTATAAAAAACACATTTATTTCAACGGCCAATATCTCAAAACAGGTTTTTGGCGCTTGGTCTCTTATTACGTAACTCCGTCCAGTTGTTGTCACAGAATATAATACGTGCAGTCTTGGTACATTCTGGTACACCTTGAAGTCTGTTTTTTACTGCGCCCTCATTTGGATTCCTTGAATGCATAATTAAGCGAAATATATGGTAATTTGTTTAATTTAGGGATTAAAAGCAATACAAATGCTTGTATATATAATGAAAAAATAATTGTAATGCAATTCAACACTGCTAATTTGTGAGAGATATTTCGCGTGTCAAGAGAGAATCATTATAGTTCACTTTGAAAGGTAAATTACTCAGGAAACAAAAGTGGTTAGAGAAAAAATGTAATATAGACACTTCAACTGTAACATTCATGTATGAATTCACAGTACTGATAGCAGAAGTTTCACTTTTTCTAGAAGTACTACACCTGTTTTTATTCATCTGGAATAGGTCTATCAGGATCCGAAGTAAGAGTTTGACAAATTAATGAACTGCATGCTGAAGCCACTGGAATTTTGACACTACAAAATCATCTGGAATGTTCTAGAAAATTGTATGACGTAACACGCTGATGACAATTACTGTCTACAAGACTTGAGAACTGTTAAACTAGCAAAAGAACCCCAGTATATTACATTCATGCGACACCGTTTCTTTCATATTTTACGCTATAAAATGCATTCCAGTTTTCTCGTCATTCATATGTGGGCCTGCTCTCTTTTTTTTTTTTTATTGAGCTTCCTCAAATTAGAGGCTGCCATTAGACAAAGCATACAAAACAATACAAAAACAAATAGATGATAAAAGATAACAGAGTAAGAAAAAAGTAAACAAGTACACAAACAAACAAATAATGGCAGTTTACAGAATAAAAATAAGTTACAAGTAAAGAAGCTATGAAATCTAATAAGAGAAAGAAAAATGATAATGATGCGTCAGTATATCTTCTGTGTATATGTATATAATTATATATAAAGTACATATATACCTATATATACCTATATAGATAAACGTTTTCAACAAGATACTCTAAAAGTCAATAATTTATCGGATTTAAATCTGGTGAACACGGTGGCCAGGATCGGAAAATTGTTTTCTTAAGGTATTGCTGTTAAATTTATCAGTTAACAGTTGTTTCAGGTTAAAGGTTTTCCTTTTATACTCCATGAAAGTGTGGGCATAGTACATGCGCCAAGAAGATGGAGATCCTTTCTTTCATGATCTCGACACTAGAATGAGGTGGTGTGGTCAGCACTATGCTTTGACCGTAAATGATGACCTTATGCTATCAAATTAACTCCAGTGTATGTAATTCATATGATACCGTTTAATTTATAAATCTTGGTAATAATTATAAACCTCAGTTTGAGTAATTAACAAAACACAATTTTATTTAATTTTTACTCTAACAAATGAACCCCATTATTTACTATCCACATGGTACTGTTTAATTATACTGCCACTTACGGAGCTTATTTCCGAAGACATTCTGAGCAAAAAAGTCATATAAACATGGGTCTTATTGTCAATATTTTCAGAGTTACACTAATTTGAATTTGTATGTAAAATACCTTTTTTATTTAGTTTTAAAGGTAAAAGAATATTACAAATAGAGAATGAACTATTCAGGAGTATCATTTCTTTAATTAGCTAGTATTCTGAAGCTAAAAATGTGGTGTTAATTCCCTAGTAACTTTGTACAGATTTTTTTTCTTCAATTTTTTACTAAAAATTACATTATTCTTACGCACTTATCACAACAAATGTTACAAATCACATGACTTCTAGTAAGTTGACTCTTTACAGTTCAATTGTGCATCCTAATGTACAGTCTTCAAGAGTTTACAAGAGTGACGTGATTTGTAACAATTGTTGTGATAAGTGCTTAAGAAAAATGTAATTTTGTAGTTAAGGGGTTAGGTACAGCTTACAGCAGTAAAAATTTGGAAATATTCAACATTTTTTTCCTCCGTTAGTGTATCTTATACAATAATGAAAATTGGTGTGTGTAAAACACCGCCTTTCTGCTATATGAAAAAATATTTTTACGGTTTAAAAAGAATATATATATATATATATATATATATACATTTTTTTTAATTCGAAATGGTGGCAGTTCACTGTGCAGTGATGAAGCGTTTCCCTCATAATTCAGAAACTTTTTAAGTCTTTCATGTTCTCTCTCTTTTATTTTATTGCTGAAACTCATGTTTACAATATCATGCTCTTTCAACTACATTCCTTAATAAATAATATATATTTCTTTATTTTGTGTTAGAAGAAAGTACTGATACTTGACCATTTTTTAAAAGAATTTATTTTTTATCAGACAATCTATCAAAGTTAGAAAAGTGATCTTGCACCATATTGTAGACATAACGTGCATAAATACATAGGCCTACAAAAGGTTTCAACACAGAATGTTGGATAGTTTTTTAGTTATGTGGGAAATGCTTCATCACTGCACAGTGAAATTAATTTTGAAAAAAAAAAAAAAAAGTAAGTAATTTTTTTTTAAATCGTAAAAAATATTTAAAATATTTTTTTCACATAGCAGAAGGACAGTGTTTTACACATACCAATTTTCATTATTGTACAAGATACAGTAATGGAGCAAAAAAAAAAAAGTTAAATATTTCCAAAATTTTGCTGCTGTAAGCTGTACCTAAGCTCTTTAAAAAAAAAAAAAAACTCGTACGAAGCAACTATGGAATTCACAACACACTTTTAGCTACAGAATACTAGCCAATTAAATACACTACACTTCCCAGTAGGGTAGTTCATTTTCTGTCTGTAATATTCTTTAACCCTTAAAACTAAAGAAGAAAGATATTTTACAAATATCTTCAAATTAGTGCAACTCTGAAAACATTGAGAATAGGACCCATATGTATAAGACATTTTTGCTCAAAATGTCTTCGGAAATATGTTCGGTAACTTCTCGTGAATCACCCTGTATAATTTCTTTAATTCTTTCGCTAACAAAGAACTCTATTCTTTACCATTCACATGCTCTCATTTACGTTATACTTTACGCCAACAAATTAACTCCAGTATGTGTCATTCTCATAACACCGTTTACTTTTTTCCCTACGCTAATAATTCATAAAATAACGCCTTTCAAGTGGGACCGATTACTTTACGAATTACTCTAAGAAAAGAATCCAGTTTGTCACAGTCAAATAATATAATTTATGCCTTCTGTTAATGTATTGAGTGTGTGCCATTCACCTAGCATCGTTTAGGGGAGAGTCGGGTAGTATCGGACATCGGGTAATATCGGACAGTGAGTTTCTTTCATCTACCATACGATGATAGTACCTGATTGACATAGTTACGTTTCAGTAATGTCGCATAGAGAAACGTAACCATGTTATTCAGGTACTACCATATGGTGGTAGATGAAAAAAACGCACTGTCCGATACTACCCGATGTCCGATACTACCCGACTCTCCCCTACTTCATATCTTGCGATAACAAATGCCATTCACATAGCGCCGTATATTTTGTACCCTATGCTAACAAATGACCCCCACCGTATGACAAAGTTTTAACACTACCATGCCCCATTATTATGCAGGATTAATTGGGTACGAGATAATAACAATCCGCCTGCATCTTGGAGTTATATCAAGCGATTGTGGGAGCGGAACTCAATGAGGGTTCGCCTTTCCGATAAGACAGCATTGACCACATGTTATTTACCTAGAGGTGGAGCAAGAGTGGAGAAGTTTTAATACTGTATTAGTAAAAAAAAAAAAAAAAAAACGGACATAAACGTATGTGATAGTCACTGAAAAATTTAACACAAAATAAATCCAGAAAATGTAAAAAAAAAAAATATTCTAAAATATTTGATGATCTAGTCTTCCTAACTGGCTTATTTTACGACGCTTTATAAACTGTTATGGTTATCTAGCGTCTGAATGAAATGAAGGTGATAATGTCAGCGAAGTAAGTCCAGGGTCCAGCGACGAAAATTACATTGCATAACTTCTTAATGGGTTGAGGGAAGAAAATTAGAAACTGTTAACGTCTTAAATTTGATTTAATAAATTTATAGCCTATGTGTATGAATTAATCAGCCTATATTATATTTGTATTCTATAATTTTGGAATATGTATTTTTCCTTAAATTGTCTTACTTTATTCAGTCTTGAACATTGTAATTGGGCTTTGCCTGTTATGTAAAATAAATAAATAAATAAATAAATAAATAATTAAATAATTAAATAAATAAATAAATAAATAAATAAATGAATAAATGAATACATAAATAAATGAATAAATGACTAAATGAATGAATAAATGAATAAATTAATAAATGAGTAAATGAGTAAATAAATAAATAAATAAATAAATAAATAAATAAATAAGTAAATAAGTAAATAAAGAAATGAATAAATCAATAAGTGAATAAATAAATAAATGAATAAATAAGTAAATAAGTAAATAAATAAATAAACTAATTAATTAATTAAGTAAATAAATTAGGTAAATAAATTAAGTAAATTAAATTAAGTAAATTAAATGAGTAAAATAAATGAATAAATGAGTGAATCAGTGAGTGAATGAATGAGTGAATGAATGAATGAGTGAATGAATGAATGAGTGAATGAATGAATGAATGCATGAATGAATAAATGAATGAGTGAATGAATGAATTAATGAATGAGTGAATGAATGAATGAATGAATGAATGCATAAATGAATGAATGAGTGAATGAATGAATGAGTGAATGAATGAATGAATGAGTGAATGAATAAATGAATGAATGAATGAATGAAGTAAATAAATAAGTAAGTAAATAAATAAATAAGTAAATAAATAAATTAGTAGTAAATTAGTACGATATTATTCTTCTCTATGTTAATATTATATTGTATTATATATTTTCATTGCAGCTGTAATTTTAATTTTAGTTCCTATTTTATTTTATTTTCTATATTCCTCTTGTATTAATATATATTATATAATTTCACTGTAGCTGTAATTTTAATTTTAGTTCCTATTTTATTTTATTTTGTATATTCTCTTATAGGCCTATTAATAATATATCTGAACTGCGACCGAACACGAGCGCTGCTCATTCGGTCCTCATATTTTGTTAATATTATTGTATCTTCTTTTTTATATCGATTGTATTATATTATTTATATTTCTATTGTTGTAATTATATTCTATATTCTGTCTATTTAAATTTAAATAATAATAATAATAATAATAATAATAATAATAATAATAATAATAATAATAATAATAATAATAATAAATTATATACATAGCTTACAATGAAAGTTTGTCCCAACCAGGATTTCAGCCCGGGTCCGCACGTTCCACGGCCAGACATGCTAACCATTACGCCACAGCGACGGATCGAGTCTTATTCTAGAAAAAGATGAGAAGGATAAGTCCAGAAAGAATTAGTCGCAGTCTCATAATCTTTAGTCTATTTGTAATAAAATTGAATTTATTTAGATGTGTTTAAAATGCTGAATGTGCCCATAAGTATCATTCTTCAACAAATAACCATATATCTTTGTGTACGTATGTATATATATATATATCTATACATATATAGATAAACTTTTTCAGCAAGATACTCTAAAAGTCAATAATTTATCGGATTGAAATCTGGAGAACACGATGGCCAGGATCGGAAAATTGTCTGCTTATGGTATTGTTGTTAAAATTATTAGTTAACAATTGTGTCAGGTTAAAAATTTTCCTTTTATACTCCATGGAAGTGTAGCACATGCGGCAAGGAGATAGAGATCCATTCTTTTATGATCTCGACACTAGAATGAGGTGGTGAGGTCAGCAGTACACTTTGACCGCAAATGCTGTGTAAATGTGAGAAGAATTACCATTTTTAATTAAGATTAATCTTTAGGTTCACGTATATTTAAGCTTGAAGTAACTAAATATTTTGTTACATCAGAATAATGGTCTCCGATAACCGTAAATATTTGATTTTCTTCAAATAAATATAAACCCAAAATGACATGAGACATGCTTTCAAAATATATGGTGATCTCAGATTCACGTAGTCCTTTCTCATTGACGCTGCGTAATTAAAGTCAAAGTCATTTAAGACTATCTGATGGCTACTCGTGATATTCAATAAAGAAGGAACTAACTTTTGAAACGTCCAAGAACGAACTTACTTTGAAAACGTAAATAACCTTAATAGTGTAAATAATGTTTGTTCAATGAAGGCCTACATTCTTTAATCAACTATAGTGTCAATAGTAAAAATATCGTATTCTACTGTACATTGTGTAAATAATTTAATTGTAAATATTAGTGTAATTGTTTAAATGGTCCATGTTTTGTTCTGTTTCACTTGACGAGCCGTCAGCCGTCAGTCAAGTACTTCGCTTAGAGCACGCGCATCGTCTAGTTGAAAACTCCAGTAATACTTAATTTTGTAGCCTCCTCAAACAAAGTACGGCCCCTAGTGATGAATTTTTGGGCATCTATAATAGGCAACGAAATCCGGTTTTGAAAATAAGCTGTAACGGATAGGGAGATCATCTTGCTGACCACATGTTACTCTAGTACTAGTTGGATGATCGTTTGGTTCTTGCTAAGGCATGTGGACGTGAGGCCAGCAGTCGGCCGGTCGACCTTGTCCCTTCATGGGCTTTCGAGCCACGGATTACAATTTTACTTAGTTCCATGTAATTAATTAAGTTGATATGTAATTAAGTTGATATGTAATTAATTAAGTTGATATGCAATTAATTAAGGTTACTTGTAATAAATTACTTAAGTCGATAATATTTGGGTTTAATAAAGTACTTATAAGTTAGGTTTACTTTTGTTTATAGTAGGCGTTATTATAGTATAGTTCTTATTTATAGTCCTAGGTTTATTGCATTTATTTATTTGTAGTTAGATTTAAATTTGCGTTTATTTTATTTCTTTATTACTGTATGTGTGTCATGTGTTGTCAAAATTACAAGTGTTTATTAGCGAGAGATTCACAGAGACGTACAAGAATGTACATAATATGTAAATTATGAGATTATGTCTATAAGCTTTCTTTTCAGTCTAGTAAAGATCGCTACTTCAAAAAAATGTTGGAAATGAAAGAACAACCTCAGGACTTGAACAACGCATCGCATGTTCAACGGAGATCAATATGGCATTTTTTCGCTATCGCTTCCTATATTGGTCACAGATTATGTTAAAAACCAACACCAACATAAAGAACAGACTAGAATAAAGTCCATGAATTTAAGAGTTCCTTTCACTGGACTCTTATATATTGCGCCATGTTCAAATGGGTAATGGCCGGGAATTAAAATGAAATAAATTTCCCCGGGACCGCAGTTGCCTCCAAGCAATGGCGTGAGTGTATGGGCTAGTGTCGTGAAAATTGGTCAATTGGTTCGTGGGTTATTGAGGAGCGTTGTACACCTTTACACACGCAAATAATAAACATCGTGATTGAGTTTGCATTTAGGGGAAGAAACGAACAAGAAAATGTTAAAATTGTGGCTATTTGCCTCACATTTCACTGGAGTATGTGTATTTTATGTTATCGTGAAACGGGTATAAAATTTAATATCCACGAGATCATAATAGTTTCGTTGACTACGGCAGGAAATTCAGGTGATTTAGGGATCTTGAAAGAGCTAAAGTAAACTCATAACATTGACGCTAAGGTCATCTTACGGTAAAGCAGTCTTAATTTACAGAAGTAGGCCTATTATACTTTTACAAGATAAAGTACGTAGCATTGGATATTAAGTGTAGAGATAAAATAAACACACTGATTAACTGTTAAGTTATTTAAATTAATAAGTAACGACTTAAGTAACAAACATAAATCTCAAAAATGCAATTTTCGGTCTTATGATGGTTAATTATACATGCTAACACCAATTATTTTTGGAAAAGCAAAAATTACCAGAAAAATGTTGGTTACAGATTTATTATTAGTACAGATATAAACAAAAATGCGTTTCTCATAGATGTAATAATCCCAAAAAGAAGATCAAAATTAAAGTCTGCATACACAACAAAGCTATCAAAAATATAGCCTACTATTTATCAAACGAAATTACCAAACTTTGCAAATCTTGTCAATAGCAGCATCAGCTACAGATGTTAAAGCATGTAGCCTACTCTTCAGGAGACTCTTATGTAACTTCATGAATTTTATGCAACGCCGACAATACATACAGAAATTACACTATAAAACTACTAAACTTATAGTATTCGAAAAAAGAAACACGAAAAGCGCATAAACCTGTAGAGACATTCGTCATTCACATTTATATTCATTCAGATAATACATTTGTAAGCTCTGAATTTGTAAGAAATATACTACAAATTTTCTTATATTCATTTTGAAAGTGAGTTTTAACCTGATATTGTTTCTACGACGCTAAGCGTTTGACGTCATTATTAAGTTATTTACTGTTAACATTAGGGTGTGGACGACCCTTTCCCCTTACAAATATCCCTTGGGTTAACGTTTCCTGAGCTCCGCCTGGGGATTTTCCCAGCCTCCCCGACTATCCCCATCAATTTCTCTTCCTCTTTTCATGTGTAAATCACGTGATTGACCTTTATTTATTCAATATAACATAGGCTAATAAATCAGTAATTTACTTATGTAGATCACTTCGAAGTTAAGTATTAGGGCCTAAACAAGGAGACGGCCCAGCATCCGCCCTGTAGGAAAGGTAACTTGCTAGGTAAACATTTTAAAGATAGATGGAGAACTATAAAGAAAATTTAGTATTTTGGCTTATGCTAATGATATTTTATTGATAGTAGGGTCTGAAGTTGAAATCAAAATCCTCATCTCACAGTTATTGAATTTGGAAAAAGTTACTGGTTTTCAAGTAAATCATAAAAAACTATAATTTTTTTTGGAAATATTCCATTCAGATATAACTCAAGACGATTTAAAAGTCAATCAATATACGAGTAATTTTTGTATTTTGGGAAATTAATATCAACTTACAATATAACTGATAAAATTAACAGCAGACTCCAATTTTCAAACAGTGCATAGGCTGTTATTCTTTACTCAATAATAAAGATTAAGTCAGTTTCAGGAAATCGAAATCAAACACATACAAGAGCATAATCCTTCCTGTCCTCACCTATACAACTGAGACTTGGACTTTAGCAAAGTGTGAAAAATCTAAACTCAAGATATCTGAAGAAAAGTAATAGCAGTAGTAGTAATAGATTTATTTTTACTGGCAGTGTCAAGGCCATAAAGCCTTCTCTTCCACTCAACCAGTATTACAACAACAGCAATACAATAGCAGAAATAAAGGGAAAATATACAATTTAATAATAATAATAATAATAATGTATGATTTGAGGCTTTCTCGGCGTTGGTTCGCTAATATGTTTTCGCGGGATATCAGCCGAGTTAAGATTTTGGAATGCTCCAAGCTTTCGACTGCTTTCGGCCGCACAATAGAAGACAGAATCAAAGAACATAAGAGGAACCTGAGGCTGTATTACCCGGAAAAATCTGCAGTGGCGCAACACAGCATAGAAAAGGAGCATAAAATACTGTTTGACCACACCAAGGTCATTAACAAATCAAGCCACTACTGGGATCGTACAATCAAGGAGGCCATAGAGATCAAGCTGGAGAAAAACAACTTTAACAGAGACAGTGGACTCCAGCTCAGTCAGGCATGGACACCGGCCTTAGACCAACTCAGGCCCTCTTACAATCAAGGTCATGAAGATCACGGACCGAGGACGGCAACCGATTCCAACCGGCGGAACAGGGCTCGCCGCCCGCCAAACTTCACGCAGTAATCCCGGGAGGGGCGGAGCTTACGAGCGATGACAATTCCCGGCCCCGGATTGGCCGATCCGCCAACCAATCCCGTTTCACCTGAGACAGCCACATCTATATAACCTTTCGACTTTCTGTTCGGACATCACTTCCCTGAAGATGGCTGCAGAGATAGCAGTCGAAAGCTTGGAGCATTCCAAAATCTTAACTCGGCTGATATCCCGCGAAAACATATTAGCGAATAATAATAATAATAATAATAATAATAAAATGAAAACAAGTTTAGTTGCATGTAATTCTAAAAAAATCAAACAAACTATAGTAATGTGAATCGAATTGTTAAAATAATAAACAAAATATATATTAAGAATAAAAAACATATATTAAAAAAATATATTATAATTATATTATAAATGTCTGACAGCCCCTTAAGGTATGAGGTAGGGAGTTCCAATGACGAGAAATTGAAATGGTGAATGATGAAAAATATCGGGAAGTGTTATGACCAGGGAAAGGATTTATATGTAAATACATATTTACTTATAAAGCTAATATAATTTATATTTTGCATTATCTTTATGTTTCACAATGTGTAGGGTTGAAAAATCCTACTTTTATTTTCCATATTTTTCCATATTTTAGAGTTTAGTACATATTTTCGTTAATTTCCATATATTTTCCATATTTCATATAAAACAGTCCATATTATATTAGGTTTAACAATAAAACAAAACAAAATTCCATTAACTTTTAAAAATACATTTCAACAATAGAGATTTAAACACATGTTCAGTAATCCCTTTAACATCAGAGTTATTTGAAAATTAGCAGTCCTATCAACAATGGGAAAGTAAGTTACAAAACTGTATTAATTTAATTTAAAATTTTTAACAGACTTCAGTTGTGCAGCTCAACAGTTAAATGCCAGTCAGAGTACACATAGGTTCAGTTTTGTAAATCATACTATAAAGACGGTAAATATGCCAAAAGTACGTCATTCAGTCAATTTAAAATCAAAACTAACAAGTTACATTTCAGAATTTAAAGAAGATGGTTTATCAACTGACAATAAAATATTATTTTGTAATTTGTGTCAGTGTGCAGTATCATCTACACAAAAGTTCCTGGTGCAACAACACATTACAACTAGTAAACATCAGGCCAACAAACAACTAAATTCCAAGCAGAGACAATTGTTTTTAACACAACCAACAACATCGAATGTAAGATCTGAGTTTAACATCGACCTGTGCCGTTCTCTCCTCTCTGCTGATATTCCTCTCTACAAACTAAAGAATAAGGTCTTCAGGGAATTCCTTGAAAAATATACTCAACATACAATCCCGGATGAGTCAACACTTAGGAAGACGTATGCTCCATCCATCTACGATGAGACAATACAGAAGATAAGAGATGAAATTAAAGATAGTTCAATTTGGGTTTCCATTGATGAGACTCCCGACAAAGAAGGTAGACTTGTTGGTAATGTAGTTATCGGTTTGTTAAGTGAACAATATTCTGAACGAATTCTTTTACATTGTGATGTTCTAGAAAAGTGCAATAACAAAACTATAGTTAAACTGTTCAACGAAGCTATGGGTATCCTGTGGCCAAAGGGTATTATGTACGATAATGTGTTATTCTTTATTAGCGATGCTGCCCCTTATATGGTCAAAGCTGGACAAGCATTATCTGTTGTATATCCTAAATTGACTCATTTTACTTGTGTGGCGCATGCATTTCATCGTGTGGCAGAAGTGGTCAGAGACAATTTCCCTAAAGTAGATTTGTTGATTTCATCAGTGAAAAAAGTATTTCTCAAAGCTCCCAGTAGAGTTAACGTGTTGAAAGAAATGTACCCTGAAATTCCATTGCCACCAAAGCCAATTTTAACTAGATGGGGTACATGGCTAGAAGCAGTTGAATATTATGCCGAACATATAGACTCTATTAACAATGTTCTCCTTGCATTGGACTCTGAAGATGCAGTCTCAATTGATACTGCGAAAACAGTTACCTGTGACATAAGTGTGAAGAATGACTTAGCTCACATTCAGCATACATTTTCATGCATCATAAAAACGCTCAAAAGTCTCCAAAATAGGCACCTTTCACTATCTGAAAGTTTTGAAATTATAAATAGTACTGTGGAACAACTGAATCGTGGTAGAGGTAAAGTTGCAGATGCAGTAAGAGCTAAGGTGGACACTGTACTTTCAAAAAACCCTGGATATGAAGAACTACAAAAGGTTGTTGCTGTGATGAGTGGTGAATCAACAGTGAAGATTAACTTGGACTTATCCCCAGCAGACATTGTGAAATTGAATTATGTACCAGTTACTTCTTGTGACGTCGAACGCTCTTTTAGTCAGTATAAATCTATCCTCAGAGACAATAGAAGAAGATTCACTTTTCAGCACTTGAAAGAAATGTTTGTAACCTATTGTTATGGTAACAGACAATAAAAATTGTGTTTTGTTGAAACTACATTGGAAGATAAGGTACGTCCATTATATTTTTTGTTTAGTTTGATTAAAATGTACCAATATTTAACGTACATAGTCATTTTTTTATAATTTTAAGTCCATATTTAATTCCATATTTTGGTAAAAATCCATATTTAATTCCATATTTTGGTAAAAATAACTACATATATATTTACATATTTCATATATTTTTAGTCCATATAAATCCGTTCCCTGGTTATGACCTACTCAATGTACCGTGCCGAAGAAAATATTTGGAACACTTCAAGATAATGTTACTCCAGAATGAAGAAACAGAAAAAATGGAGAAATTAAGAATTCATGTAAGGATCCATATGTAAGTGACAAATACAAAAGAAGGGTAATTTAAAACAAAATGCGTCATGTGGCAAAAATGATTGAAGTTACAGAATAAATATCGCCGGGAAGAACGTTCATGAAATATTTATAGTCTACTATAATATATGAATAAATTTGAAAACAATAGGCCTAAGTAAAATTGACGAGGAAAATGTTCTTTTTTTAATGGAGTAGTATTGCGCAATATTGTTCTTCAGCGAAAAGCCTTCACGGCTTGTAAAGCTGATAAAAGGTCCAATAGACTTATATTACTATCATGTTGGTTCTATGAAAAGATGTCGCGAAAATTCAAATCTTTTGTTTAGACCTTAACGGTTATCGTAAGGACTAATACTTACCAGGAAGAAGGAGAAAATTATTATTATTATTATTATTATTATTATTATTATTACTCATAACATTCTGTCCAACGGCAGATCTTCCACTGGAAACATATTCTCCAACCTTTCTTCTTTTCCGACTTCCTCTTAGTTCCGCATACGATCCATGTATTTTAATGTTGTCTGTTAGGCCCAGTGTTATTTAGTCAACTATCCGAGAACAGACCTGAACCTCACAAGTGATACCAACAAGGCACCACTTATGAGGCAACAGGCCAGGATATAATGGGGTAGGGTAGCCAGTTCCTTTCCTCCTCCATTGCATACATTGTCAACTAGCTACATATTCTACTAATCGGATTTCAGCTGTATACAAACTATTGGACGGAGTTACGCAATAACAGACCAACCGACAATTTAAAAAGAGAGAGAGATATTTGCACAGATCTATTGATGGCATGCTAATTTAACTCGGAAAAGATCAAGCATGCGATATCTGAATTTTGCTGCTATTTATAAGCAAAAATTCGTTTAATGTATAAAATTCATTTATTTATTTTGTTTTGAAGTATTAATTCAATGCTGGTCTCTTATTACAATCGGTTAACCTTTTTTTGTATTATTTGTGCTATATTTTGTAATAGTGTGCTTAAATGTTATAATATTTCTTGCATAAAATGTTTTATAAAAAAAAACAGATTTATTTGAATAGTCAATATCTCGAAACAGGTTTTTGGCGCTTGGATCACTATTGTTGATCACCGTTCAATTGTTCTTCCTCTGACACATATTATCAAGTGAGATGTACTCCCTGATAATAGATGTACATATCAGCCAGAATCGCAATCAGAGGTGATTAATGTTGTGTATCATCTGATATTGTTTTCTGCCACGAACTTTCCTTCCAGTGCATCATTCAACAGGCAGTTTTTTCTTAGCTAATGACTCCCTAATTTATTTTTTCTCTTCCTTATGAGTTTCAGCATTATTCTTTCTTCACCCACTCTTTCCAGCACAGCTTCATTTCTTATTCTTTCTGTCCATTTCACACGCTCCATTCTTCTCTATATCCGCTTCAAGACGTTTCTCTTCATTTCGTCGTAATGTCCATGTTTGTGCCCCATATTATTATTGTTATTATTATTATTATTATTATTATTATTATTATTACTATTACTACTACTAATACTATTATTATCATCATTACTATTAGTACGGTAAATTTTAAAAAACCTAGTATAGCTATTGTTATTATTATTATTATTATTATTATTATTACTATTATTATTATTATTATTATTATTATTATTATTATTATTATTATTATTGGGTCCCTATCACCACGGCATGGCGCGTCCTCAGGTTGCGGATCGAGGAGACGGCCCCCAGATATGGAGGGTAGCTGTGAATATATTGAATAAGCAGTCGCGGACAGCCGATGAGGGGTGGTCCTCCAGCTTGGGGGTTGGGCGAAGGGCTAACAACCCATCACCGTAAAAAAAGCTTGTCACGAATCCTTCAAATAAGAAAAATAAATATGGGAAATGCCTGTTATTATTCGGTTGAAAAGCTTTTATCATCCAGTCTGCTGTCAAAAAATCTTAAAGTGACAATTTATAAAACAGTTATATTACCGGTTGTTCTTTATGGTTGTGAAACTTGGACTCTCACTTTGAGAGAGGAACATAAGTTAAGGGTGTTTGAGAATAAGGTGCTTAGGAAAATATTTGGGGCTAAAAGGGATGAAGTTACAGGAGAATGGAGAAAGTTACACAACGCAGAACTGCACGCATTGTATTCTTCACCTGACATAATTAGGAACATTAAATCCAGACGTTTGAGATGGGCAGGGCATGTAGCACGTATGGGCGAATCCAGAAATGCATATAGAGTGTTAGTTGGGAGGCCAGAGGGAAAAAGACCTTTAGGGAGGCCGAGACGTAGATGGGAAGATAATATTAAAATGGATTTGAGGGAGGTGGGATATGATGATAGAGAATGGATTAATCTTGCTCAGGATAGGGACAGATGGCGGGCTTATGTGAGGGCGGCAATGAACCTCCGGGTTCCTTAAAAGCCAGTAAGTATTATTATTATTATTATTATTATTATTATTATTATTATTATTATTATTAATGGCCTAACAATACATTTTCCCCCACCGAGTAGGGTTGCCGACAAGACTCAAACACGAGCTCCCGGCGGACGAGCCCGAGGCGCCCGGCAATCTGCACCAGCAGTGTTCGGTCTTGAACCTCGGCACTTGCTGGAAGATAATAGCGTCATTGCGTCAGTGCGGAACTATGCGTGTCCTTTATATGACAGAGTCATAACATGTCTTGTACAATGTAAGACAGGTGTAGAAATGTATGTTTATTGCTACCTGTCTCTGCGTCTCTATTCTCAAAATGGTGCTACTTAACTGACGATGGATAACCTTGGCCGTCCAGAAAGTCTCATTTACTTTCTCGTTACATAAAGAAGCCTATAAGTACAATGAAGCTCCAAAAGTCATATTTTTTTTATTTTAAGAAAATATAGACCTACTTTTCTAGAATTCTAATAGAGAAAAATAAGCTTTAAGCATATTGTATGTCCGTATAACCTAACTATAACGATTTCTTCCGTACTATACTACAAATGTAATTTTGTTCATATTTTATATCAAATGAATCAATTATTTGAGAAACCATACATGTACTTTGCTGTAGTCTATATTTTGAGAAAACTGTAAAAAAAACTGTCTGCAGCTTATAAATATGGAATTACTTTATCTTTTTAGGGTGAAATTTTCACGTGAATTGCAATATTATTATATATTTTAAATCAAACTTTAATTATATCTGAGAGCAACAGAGTGCCTTAAATTTCGTGGACATGATTTGTTCCTCAAATAAACGAAATATTTTTAGTAAAAATTATAATAGTTTGATATTTATTATGTATGTAAGTTAATGAGACCAAAAACTATTTAGGTAAAATTTTATTACATAATATATTTTGTCCTTAATATTACAGTAGAACTCCGATTATCCGTCACTCTATTAACCGATTGATCGATTATCCTTCTTTTGCCCCCTCTCTTTTCTCTCTCTCTTTTTTGTTACAGAAATATATGAAGTAGGTACTGCACATTATATTAGCACGTTTTTCTAGAGAGAGTTATTACAAGCATTTACTCTTACACAGTAAGGTCTACTGTTCGTGTTGTACTTCATAGACCCTATAACGTATATATGAATTATTTTTCACGGATATGAAAAGAAATCGTGTTGTGCTAAGTACCGAAAAATGTGCAAATCATTGAATGGTTTGGAGAAAGACTAACTATGGTTCATCTCGCATCGGAATACAAGAGTTACAACTGTGTGCAATTTAGATAGAATACACAAAAACAAATTATTATTATTATTATTATTATTATTATTATTATTATTATTATTATTATTATTACTGATTACTGCAATAGACTTTTGGCGAAGAACAGCGAGAAAATCAAGAATGGAAAAAATTAGAAATAAAAAAGTTAGAAAAATAATAGTGGAGGTAAAAGAGAACGTTATTCAAATAATTCAAGAAAGAATATTAAAATTTTTTGGACACGTGAAGAGGATGAAAGGTGAAAGAATACTGAAGATGATGCTAGAGTGGAGAAGGAGCGTGACTAGAAGAGATCTTACTGAAGAAGATGTTGAGGATAGAAATTTGGGCAAGAGCAAAATTTATTTGAGTGAAGAATAACTACTATAGTGTAGAAAAATTCGAATAAAACTTATTATTATTATTATTATTATTATTATTATTATTATCATCATCATCATCATTACTATTATCATCATCATCATTATTATGATTGTTTTACTATTATTGTTGTTATAATTATAATTATATAATAATAATAATTATTATTACTTACTTACTTACTTACTAGCTGGCTTTTAAGGAATCCGGAGGTTCATTGCCGCCCTCACATAAGCCCGCCATTGGTCCCTATCCTGAGCAAGATTAATCCATTCTCTATCATATCCCACCTCCCTCAAATCCATTTTAACATTATCTTCCCATCTACGTCTTGGCGTCCCTAAAGGTCTTTTTTCCCTCCGGCCTCCCAACTAACACTCTATATGCATTTCTAGATTCGCCCATACGTGATGATGATGATGATGATGATTATTATTATTATTATTAGTAGTAGTAGTAGTAGTAGTAGTAGTAGTAGTAGTAGTAGTAGTAGTAGTAGGCTCTGGTAGTAGTATTGGTATTTTCTAAAGAATATGGAGATCTTTGTAAAGTAAGTATATTATAGAACTATAAAATTATCAAGAACAATTGAGGGGTGTTTAGCAAAAACGTGAGTTGTCCAAAATCTGGTAACTTTAGTTAGAGCGGCCATTTGATGCTCCTCTGGGAAATGCATGAACACATGTATTCAGTTCTTTGACAACGTCAATAGTACAGTGTCGAACGGCTTCTAAAAATTATGTTTCTGTTTACCCTTAAATTGAAAATGTATCCTATAGGATACAACAGGTTAATAGGCTATATGCTATAATTTTAACAGAACAATAAAAAAAATGGTAGGCAAATTAAAATTTCACAATACTATAATATTATACATTGCGATAGTTGTTTTCTTTACGGTCCGACAAGGTGTAATTAACTAGTGTGAGAAATGAAGTTTTGCCAAGTTAATGGTTAAAACGCCACCACAGTATAAAGAACATACAGTAGAGACAACTCTTGTCGGCACCTTTGATGTTGTTGGTACTAAAATCAAGCTCAGGGAGGTCTAGTTCTCAATGATCAGCTGTTCAGACATGCTAAACCTTCAGATGAAACTTTGTATTAACTGTTGTAATTATTCCTTTGTTCTGTAGTGATTTTTGTGTCTTATTATATAGGTCTAATGAAAATTCACTTTTTCTTTTCAAAATACATATGAAATTGCAGTGTTTATGATTGAAGTAAAACATACTATAAGCGAAGTGCTTACCGTTTTATTCTGTTTCTTCATATCCATTGCATTTCATCTTGGATCACAATATGTTGTAAAATACATACATCAGGGAAACATTTAATAAATAAACAAGAATTCGAGGTAACTTATTATAATTAAAAATGTGTGTTAACTATATATCCGATGTAGGCTACAAATTGTAGGCCTAACTACCTAGGTGTACAAAGAGGGCCTAATAATTATCTACTGCAACTTTTATCAAATAACTACGTACGTAATCCTTAAATCATTATGGATTGCTGCACATGGTGGACAATGCTTAACTGGCAACAGTTAAATCCCGGTAACTTCTTTCACTTTTCCTTTACTGTATTAGGCTACGTTTGAATTACAATATTCTTACCTTCTTCCATTTTCGTGAAAGATATATTGCAGTAACAACGCATTTGAATTAACCAATTCTTACCTTCTTTCATTCTCGTAAAGGATTTTTTGTAGTCAGTAATACAAATTCTTAACTCCATTGCTACACACAAGAGCCTACACCAAACCGTAATTACGTCTTATAATTTTGTAATAGTCGAACTCAGAAAATAATTCTCTTGCAAAGTAGGCTTATTACTATGTGCAAAAATCATTATGTATGTAAATTTTGATATTTTTTAATTCCTTCATGCGCATACTAATTACTTATCTCTATACAAGCCTCGAATCAGGAAATAATGCATTCACGGAGTTCAAACTACGGCATGTTACTACACGAGCAAGGGTCATTGCTCATATGAATTTTTGTACCTTTTCAATCGCTCTTTCATAGCTAGATCCAAGAGCTAGCTGTACACCAATGTAATCGGATAATTATTATGTAGCTGAGGTTATGTTTTCTTTCACTTATTTAGAGACATTCTATTCAACCGATACAGTTAGAAATTTGAATGTGTATGTTAATTCTAATTTGGAAACCAAAATCAATATCAATGTACAAAATATTACTGTCAATAATAGGAATAATCATGTAGGCCTAAGTATAACGTTACTGGTATGAAATAATATCCATCACTAATATAATGTTATTAGTTAGTCAACAAAATTTTATGATATCCATTGTTGACGTAACTTCATCGAAACGAATGTCATGATCTATGTAGCTAATGGTTCAATATTACGTTTATACCAACATAAGCATCTACCAGTGACTTTAAAATTAGCGTCAATTCGTGAATATTTTCATGATGTTTACATACGGAAGTAATTATTATTATGATTATGTTGCCATTCCTTTGTCTCATGTCTTTCAAATTGTTAAAAGATGAGTAATAAATTTTCTCAGTTAATATTAAATTATGCCAGCCTGTCGTAGATGGAGAACCATCTGGTGGAGGTTCCAGATAATACACCCGGTTTCGTGACATGCGCACTCAGAATTTGTTCCCACGAAATGGCTTAGGTGTCTTTACTGTATGTTCTCTATACTGTGACGCCACTAATCCACAATAGTTCTTGTAAGAATGTCAATTTCCAGGTTTCATTGATCTACACAGTGTTGGCAGCACCATCGCACCAGAGTAGCAGCTGCAGGCGCTAGTGTGTTTTGTTGCATTCTGCATTACGAATGTGGAACTTTTCAAGTAAAAATGTCATTTATCCAAAGAATTGTTTGCTCCAATTATTCAAATATTATGCGTTATGTGTAAACAAAATAACTAAGAAGTGTGTTCATACAAATTATCAACGTCAAATGCCAATAATTGTTGATGCTGTGAAGTTTTTCAAGATTTCCACAAAAATATGATTTTGGACAATTGATGTTTTTGCTAAACACCCCTAAATTTGTATCCTCGGCATAGAAATGACGCTTTAAGTTAAGGGAAGAAGTTTTATTTAGTGAAAAAAAAAGAGTTCTGCATCCAACGTGTTTCACAATAGAAAGCCCTGATAAAGGTACGCGTTGTTCTGTATAGGACTACTATTCATATGGATAATTATACTCCTGGAAAACTGGTTATAAGGGAAAATAAATTAAATCTAGAAAATCTACCAAACACTGCATGAAACCTACATGGCCTCTCCGTGACTTGAAGCTCAGCTGTTGAGTCATGTATATGTTACCGTAAATGTACGAAGATTGCTAAATGTTAGAATTTACCGGTATAACCTAACATTTACCGTTATAGTACGGTAAAACCCCAAAATATCTTATTAGATTCATACATTTTTAACTTTTACCAAGAAATGTTGGTAAATCTCAGGATTTACCGATGCGAGTTGGTAGAAGCTAGATGGAAAAAATCCAGAACGAAGAATCCTGCCTTCGTTGTTCAGGTTCATACATACAGTATTTGCAGGATCGATAAAGTGAAGCGGTTCAGAGACGCTGCCAAAGAAGGTCTTGAAATGCAAGCGAAGAAAATGAAAGCAGCCACTTTTAACAAAATTCCAAAACTTTCAGTCGGACAGAATTTGAGAATCAAAGTACCGGATGTATACCGGGCAAAAATTGACGCAAAATCAATAACAGGAGTGGTCATAAATATTCAAGATGACGAGTTTTATCAACTTGGTACCAAAGCCGGCAAACTGAAGTTATTGTACACTAGGGATCAATTTAGATTGTGCAAAGAAAATTTTATCAGTATCGAAGAAGTAAGAAAAGAAGAAATTAGTGTACGGGAAGTGGTTGCCAAATTATCTTTCGTTGGAGGACAAGGGTTCAAAAAGTGTAACCGTTTAAAAAAGTGTTCAACATAAAAAGTTTGTGTAAATCATCTTCCTTGTTATGTAATTATTCTCAATGTCATAACAGCCAATCTTGTTGTAACAAGAATTAACATTCATAATGTTTGTTTTACTTTACTTGTGGACCTGGATTGTTTGAGGGGATTCAAAAGCTTTGTTAATTTTTATATGTAATACTATAACAGACAGTGGTTAAAACTACAATTTTTTTCACTATTTTTAATACGGAATATTGTTTATTTTACTAACATTGGAATGTAAGAATATTTAAATAATTTTAATTTCAAATAAATAAAAATTATTTCAGTCATTGCTGAGGTGATTTTTATTTATGTTTTTAAATAGATCCTTAAACAACAATAAAAAGATTAATCGGAAATAAATATGTAAAAGTGCGAAGAACGGCAAATCTTAGTAAAGATTTTTTTATTAAATTAATACTGTTTTAACACAACTGATCGGTAAATCCTGAGATTTACTAACATTTCTTGGTAAAAGTACAAAATTTATACATCTAATGATATATTTTTGATGTTTTACCGCACTATAACGGTAAATGTTAGGTTATACCGGTAAATTCTAAGATTTGCCGGTGTTCGTACATTTACAGTAACATATACATTATGTCTCTTCGTATTTCTTTCCGCTTTTTTTTTTTTTGATGGATTGAACATTTAAAGGGGTAACATAGTTTTTATTTTAATTTTTACTATGGTATGGATTTCATTTTGAACACCACGACTTAAATAGGAATAATGAGAAGGAAAAAATGTCGCAATGCAATACCAGGACAGGAGGAATGCTGTAAGAATGGAAACTACACACACTGAAATTTAGTAAGTCGTCCTTAAGTGCTTGTATGATAATGTTGTGCTCTGCTGACAACTATTTCAGCAAGAATGTGGAAATATTTAAACGTATTCGGAATGCTGAATTTACATAAAGAAAAGTGTAAAAAAATTCTTCAAAGGTGATATCTTAATTTTACAAACATCAGGGCAAGAAAAAAAAATTAATTCTACCACAAAAAAGACGCTATGGCACAAGTAGTAATGTATGCGGTTACAGCGAGTTTCAATGTCGACGCGAAAGATAATATTTATCTGTTTCATATAGGAGTTGCCACCCTTTCCTACTGCTTGTGTCGTGTTCCCTTAAGGGCTTAGGTACAGCTTAAAGGAGCAAAATTTTGGAAATATTCAACAACTATTGGTGGTGGTGGTGCACATGATGCAAGTCTAAACTATTAATAAGTTCAGGTCAAATGTAAATTTGAATGCCCTAGAATACATCTACCTTTCTACAGGGACATCATTTTATTTTTACTTCAATTTTTATTGTACCTGAGTTTTTGAACGTACTTCACTCCCACCCCTTCTACTAAGGAAGTTCCAACTCCACACAGAACCAAGACCGCAGATAGTAAGCAGTACTGAGTTACTGAGTATAGTACGTTCCAGAAATATGTTCGCGTTTTCCAGTGACGAAAGAGCTTTCAATATTTAATCATATTTTCGCACAGGTACTGTCCGTTTGCCTATGTCGCATCCCGATTTCCCCCACCTGCTTCTGCTCGCCCCTCTGTAAAAGCTGGGCTATCTTAGCTCTTTTCTGAAAACATTAATTTCTCTTAGGAATTGGACGTTTACGTAATATTATACAGCTGTTTAATTTAACTTAAATAAAAGGGCCTCGTTAAGTAATTAACTGTCACGTGATTTCCTCCCTTTCTACAATCCTGCGGCATAACCACTTGGACGGACAGTAGATAGCATGTCTGAGTAATTTTATATTTTCGGGTCGGGCAGAAGTGAAGATTGAATTCACAGTACGTAGAGTAGGTATAGAATTATTTCAACATGAGTTACTAGTACGAAGGACGAAACTGGCAATTGGAATTAGATGCAATAGTCTATAGTGCGATAATATGCACAAAAGAACTGAAGCCTGTATCGAAATGAACGGCCACCATTTTCAAAATTGTGTTTAAATATTCAAATTATGATTATTTTTCAATTTAACTTCTTTCTCTATATTGTACGCTAATGTGCTGTAGACAGTATACACTGCATAATGAATACATTCGCATGGATAACTCACTTCGTGAGTAAAAACACTTATTCTTAATACAGTACTGTACTTTGATTAAAGAAAAACCTAATGAAAATTATCAAACTCAAAATCGCGATATTTCCTAGTTTACGTAAATGGATGAACTACTTTTCTTCCATCCTATACCTAGTAGAGTGATTTGTGTTTTACGCCAGTATCATCGAACTCCAGTCTTGGAGGGGGGAGCAAGCGGTGTTTCCGGTTCTCTAAAGGTATAGACAGGTTAATATTAAAAATGTTAGTAAAAATAAAATGATGTCCCTGTACAAACATGTTTGATATAACATAAGTCTATTGTGGTGAGCGTTATCGTCCTACTGTGTCTAACTAATCATCTACATTTGATTTAATGATAAAGATACGCGAGAGTAGCCTGAGTACCGAACCCGGAACCTTTGGCTGAGCGCACCAACAGTCTACCGATTGTGCTACCCAGAAACTGACACCGTAAATTATTCAAATCAGTTCACAGACAACTGTAGGGCCTAAATGAAATCCAGATTTGTATAATATACGTTACTGTTCGTTAACAGAAAACCACAATTCAAGTCACACAGAGTTTGTACGCACTCAAGTTGGGTCTTTGACGGCCTGTCAGCCCACTTGAGGTATGTGGATATAAAAGGAAAAATTGAGCCGGTGTCGGTTACAGTTTCTGGGTAGCACAATCGGTAGAGCGTTGGTGCGCTCAGGTCCCGGGTTTGAAACCCGGCCCCGGAAAAACTTTTCCCTTGAAATTATTCAACATTTATAATAATCCATTGATTTTCATGTAAATAATTACTCAAACAAAAAACAAACCAAGTAAGTAAAACTAAAGAAAGCAATAACATTTTATTCTGAAATATTTTTTGTAGTTAGATTTATATGATTGTCTGTTTTTTGTAGATTTACTTTGATGTAAATAGAAACAAAAATAAATAAAACGAAAGAAAAATAGAAATTACATTCAGAAATATATTCTTCTATTCAGGTCTATATCATTTTATATTTCATGTAAGTTTATTTTCATGAAAATAAAAATTAGAAACAAAAAAGAGACCTAATCAAATGAAACTACGAAGAAATAAATAAAAGTTATATTCAGACACGAATATAAAGCTCAAAAACACTTTTTTCGCTCATTACGTCATTTTTACATATCAATAACATAACAGTATTACCACAGCCTATTATATACAGTCACGAAGCTTGAGTTAATAAGGGTACTAGGAACAATAGACTGTGCAGGTATTATTTCGCATTGTCTGTAATGAGGCGATAGTAGCGATCCTAGTGGTTAGCAACTATCTATGAATAGTATTAGTATTAGTATTTATTTATTTAACCTGGTAGAGATAAGGCCGTGAGGCCTTCTCTGATCCTCTACCAGGAGATTCCAACTATAATATGTATGTATTGTATGATTTATTTTCACTGCAAGTGGGCAAGCACCCATTGGCAGTGGTACACATAATATAAACAATACACAATAAAATGATAAGCAATACACAATAAAATTTACAGTACACAATACAATTTTACAATACATATAAAATTTTATACACAATACAATTTAACACAATAATAATAAAACATAAATAAAATACCTACATAATTATGTATAGGCCCTACATAAGTTTCAACAGTCTTTCACTTTACTCTCATCTCACTCCCTGCAGTGGCACTATGACGCATTTCACTGACACTTTAGCACACATTTCACTGACACTCTGTAACACATTTCACTGACACTATAGAACACATTTCATTGACGCTATAAATTATCACTGATCGGAACTGTTCACTGCACTGTAAAACCATAACTTCACTGACTCACCTCGCTTCACTGATACAACAGTTCAAACAAGTCAAATAATTACACCCTTATGCATACTTATAAACAGAACTACATTTAAACTAAACATTTCTAGTCTAAGGCCCTCTTACACGCTATTTTTAAATAATTTACAATTCAAACCAAGGAAGTAAACTCGTCAGCCTAGATAAATACATGCCACCTTAAAAAAATTAAATGTTAAATGTCACCTTAATTTTAATTTGCACTTTATACACAACTTTTTAAGTTATTCTTGAATCTCCTTAACGAAGGACAGCCCTCAAAGACCGCTGCAGGTAGGTCATTCCAATCATTTATAGTTCTATTTTAAAATGAGAATTTACCGACATCCGTTTTCTGTTTCCTACTTTTGATTTCAAAATCATGATCGTTCCTACCATAGTACGTTGGCTTTTCTAACCGAGCCGTTATGTCTACCCATGCTTTCTGACCTAGATGTGCTCTATGCAATGATGTTATTCTAGTTTTCCTACGTCTGTTTTCCAAAGTTTCCCATTTAAGTTCTTTTATCGTATCGTTTCCATCTTCTCTTTTACCTTTAACAAATTTAGCTGCCCTATACTGGAAGGTACTATTTCGCATTGTCTGTAATGAGGCGATAAAATTACAATTAGTATTAAATTTACAATTACAATTACAAATAAAATTAAATTAGTATTAAATTTACAATTACAATTACAATAAAAATCAAAGTACGAAAAGATTACCTGACTAATTAAAGCTAGATAATTTATCATAGAAAAACAAAGAATATTTTATATTTACCGAATTACAAATTAAACCTAGGATAGCAAAATTGTATAGTGATGAAATTGCTGGATATTGAAATATTTTGTGATAGATTAAGGAAAATATTTACAAGAAATCAATTACTGACCAAGTGCCTAGTAAGTTTGCGTTTGAATTCAATTTTATTTCGACAATCCCTGATGCTAGCAGGTAGCGAATTCCAGAATCTTGGTAGGGCTATTGTGAAAGAGGATGAGTATGAGGAGGTGCGATGGGATGGTATTGTTAGTATTGTTTCATGACGAGAGCGTGTGTTCAGATTATGGTGGGAAGAAAGGTAAGTGAAGCGAGACGACAGGCACGAAGGAATAGAAGAGTTCAAAATTTCGAAGAGAAGCCAACCTATTGCTTCCAGGGATGGGGTAATATGATCATATTTACGAACATTGCTTACAAAAGTACACACAAATTATGAGCATGTTGCAGTTTCGTTTTGTTGTCTCTGGAAAGGTCAGTCAGTAAAATGTCAGCATAGTCAAAATAGGGAAATACAAGTGTATGCACAAGGGACTTTTTTTAAGCAAGAGGGAAGATGAACATTTATCCTTTTTAGCACATGGATAATACAATATACTTTTCTGCAGGTTTCTGTGATTTGCAAGTCCCAGTTGAGATTATTATCCATGTGAATGCCAAGATTTTTTACTGAAGAACTGAAAGGGATATGCACTGTACTTACTTTAACGGGGGATACATATTTAGTACGTATTGAGCTTCGTGACTTTAGGCCTATATACTAGACTGTGGTATTACTCGATGACGATAGCATTCTAAGGTTAATATCTTCGTTTTCAAGCTTTTCATAATGGTTTATAATTTACCAGGTGTAAGTAATTTAATTTCTTTTAATTATATATATATATTTTTTTTTAATTTTGTGTTATGTATTAACTCAAAGTTCTCTCTCGTGCCATCTAGAACAACCGACCATATGCTGAGAACGATCTAACTTTGTATCAGTAAGTTCCTGGGGAAGGGAATAAGAGAAAGCCAAGTCTATTTCATGCGGATAAATGCTCTCGCGATCCGAAGCCGAGATGTTTGAAGCAGACAGATAGAGAGGCAGACGAAGTCTTGTGACAATGGAGCCCTGCGAGCGATATTGAATTGGTGAATTCGACCAGTCGCTACCTGATACAATATCTTCGGGAAGTGATGAAACAAGAAAAGAAAGGAGTCGAGAGGAAGTAGTTCCCTCGACATTCATCTCCTGATTCTCATGATCCGTCAGTTCGAGCAGAACATTTGACTGTCGTCACCTCTATATCCCCAGGGATAGAATGACAAATCGGGTCTCTAAGGCGAATACGATGCCTCGACAGACGCGCATCAAATCTCTTGGAAAGTTTCATGATATCCGACTCAATGTAGAGGTCACGTGATGTTCCATCCCTTGAGTAGTGAGGTAGAAGACTTACAAGAGAGACGTTGTGCCAGATTCTAGTATTTTAGAGTAAGAAATCATATTTAAGTTATTAGACAATGGATATTCCTAGTATATTCCACCGTGATTATTTTCCATGGTATAAGGTGGTATATATGTGTATATATATATATATATATATATATATATATATATGGTATATGTGCTTACGGTTACTCAAATGAAGGCATGACAACTGTCAAAAAAATGAATTATGAGAAATCTACTTCCATTTTCGTGAAACATTACTGGTATTAAAATTTAAATTCAAATTTCATCCAAAAAATTGAGATACTTGATTCTGATTGTTCATGCCCTGCAAATTGCAATTGAAGAGTGCACTGCAAGAATGGTGGATGTCACTTTCTTGTCGAAAATGATCCAAGACTGTCAATGCATAGCTTAAGACATATAGAATGTACATAGAGAGTTATATGGCAGTAACACTGAGAGTCATTGTCCAGTAATGATCGGAAAATCACAGTTAAGCTTTGAGCGCTAAGCATTTCAAACTTTCAATTGCTTCTCCTGCAAAATGTATTCCAAATGACATCCATCATTCTTGCAGTGGACTCTTCAATTGTCAATGTTTGGAAGAAATTTTACAAGTTAAATATATATAAGATGAGATAAATATAGCTTACTTACAAATAAAATATTTGTTATTCTCTGAAATTATTTACCCATTCATATTTTAAGAATTATACAGAGTCAACCGTGAAGATAAATACATTGACGTGACGTGAATATGTTAGGAGACAATCCACAAACCATTAGGGAAAACACGGAAATTTTAAGCAAGTAAAGCGATTGGTTTGGAAATAATCCCAAAAAGACAAAGTATATGATTATGTCTCGTGACCAGAATATTGTACGAAATGGAAACATAAAAATTGGAGATTTAGCCTTCGAAGAGGTGGAAAAATTCAAATATCTTGGAGAAACAGTAACAAATATAAATGATACTCGGGAGGAAATTAAACGCAGAATAAATATGGGAAATGCCTGTTATTATTCGGTTGAGAAGCTTTTGTCATCTAGTCTGCTGTCAAAAAATCTGAAAGTTAGAATTTATAAAACAGTTATATTACCGATTGTTCTGTATGGTTGTGAAACTTGGACTCTTACTTTGAGAGAGGAAGAGAGATTAAGGGTGTTTGAGAATAAGGTTCTTAGGAAAATATTTGGGGCTAAGAGGGTTGAAGTTACAGGAGAATGGAGAAAGTTACGCACCGCAGAACTGCATGCATTGTATTCTTCACCTGACATAATTAGGAACATTAAATCCAGACATTTAAGATGGGCAGGGCATGTAGCACGTACGGGTGAATCCAGAAATGCATACAGATTGTTATTTGGGAGGCCGGAGGGAAAAGGACCTTTGAGGAGGCCGAGATGTAGATGGGAGGATAATATTAAAATGGATTTGAGGGAGGTGGGATATGATGATAGAAACTGGATTAATCTTGCACAGGATAGGGACCGATAGCGGGCTTATGTGAGGGCGGCAATGAACCTTCGGGTTCCTTAAAAGCCATTTGTAAGTAAGTAAGATAGGGGAAGTGTTACAAATATGAAATAGTGTGATATACGACCTGAGACGTCTTGTGTTCTAAACGAAGCCTTCCAAATTACTACGCACTGATACTCTCTCTTGCGGGAATGTTTAGTTTGAAGTTAGAAGCTGAACTGTTGAAACATTTATCATTATTGCGTTTTCGAGGAAAATTACAATTTTCGCGGCAAATTATTTTTTTGAATATACATTGTTATTCCTGAATCGTAGAAATATTAGTTACATATTCTTAAAGAGAAATAATCTACGTTTATAGCAATGCAGGCTATATATAATTCATTTCGTTTTTAAATTATGATATTTTGAGGTTATGACTTACAACATCAATATATCATAAATATGAAATACTAGTATTATTAGTATTCCATCTTTATACCCTGGTTTTCTGTTTCATTACTAGTGAAGGAACCTGTAGGAGGAGAGAAAACCTCACCTTCTAACAAACTTAAAAAAACATTTGAATGAAAAGGCAATGCAAGAATCCATAAACCAAGTTCGAGAAAAGACGTGAGAGACGAGTTATCTGGATTCAGTATTACGGGCAGAAAAAAACCTTCTAACGAAGCTTCTGAATGCTTGTTCTGTGCTTTTCTTAGTAGAAGACATTTTGACTTAGCAATTTTGTTAATAGTATTCCATATTTGTAGCTTCACTTTAATTAAACAAATATGTTAGATTTTGAGGAAATTATGTTTTTCAAATATTTTATAACGTCTTACGAATATCTAAGTCTGATGTATCATTCACAGGGACATTCAGTATTATCATTATTGCGTTTTCGAGGAAAATGAAAATTTTGGCGGCAAGTTATTATATTGAATATTAGGGGAGAGTCGGGTAGTATCGGACATCGGGTAATATCGGACAGTGAGTTTCTTTCATCTACCACACGATGATAGTACCTGATTGACATGGTTACGTTTCTGTGATGTCGCATAGAGAAACGTAACCATGTCAATCAGGTACTACCATGTTGTGGTAGATGAAAGAAACGCACTGTCCTGTACTACCCTATGTCCGATACTATCTGACTCTCCCCTACATTGTTATTCCTCAATGTTAGAAATATTAGTTACATTTTTTAAAAGAGAAATAATCTATGTTTATAGCAATTTATATTTAATTGATTTCGTTTTTTAATTATGATATTTTTGTGGTTATGAATTACATCAGTGTGTCACAAACATGAAATACTATTATTATAAGTATTCTATCTTTATACCCTGGTTTTCTGTTTCGTTACTAGTGTTGGTACCTGTAGGAGGAGGGAAGACTCACCTTCCAACAAATTTAGAAAACAGTGGAATGAAAAGGCAATGAACGGAATGGAATTTAAGTGAGAGGGGCACGTATGGCCCAGCACTGCGACTTGTTGAGATCTATTGCTCAAGAATCCATAAAACCAGTTCGAGCAAGGACGTGAGAGACGATTCATCTGGATTCAGTATTACGGTTGAAAAAAAAAAAAACCTAATGAAGTTGTTAAATGCTTGTCCTATGAATTTGTTAGTAGAGGCCATTTTGACTTTGCAATTTTTTAATAGTAGACTATTCAATATTTGTATTTTATTTTTTATTAAGGAAATATGTTAGACTTTGAGGAAATTATTTTTTTTCAAACATTTTATAACGTATGTTATAACATATAACCCGGCCCAGGAACAATTTTTCCCTTGAAAATATTCAAATCTGCTTTACAGGGAGCCTTACCTGAAAGACTAGATTTGTATAATATATACGTCACTGTGTACGTTAATAGAAAACCACAATTTCAAGTCACACAGAGATTGTGTGCACTCGATGTGGGTCTCTGGTGTTTCGTCAGCCCACGCGAGTTGTGTGGATATAAAGGGAAAAGTTGAGATGGTTTCGCGTGGAGTTCCCGGGTAGCTCAGTTGGCAGAGCGCTGGTACGTTCAACCAGAGGTCCCGGGATCGATACCCGGCCCCGAAACAATTTTTTCCTTAAAATTATTCATTTTATAATATGTTACGAACTTCTAGGTCTAGTGTATCATTCACAGGGACATTCAGTATTCAAAACATGTAGGTTCCAAAACGAAAAAAACAAAAAAAAACAAAATGGTATTCCATATTTGTAACATTTCCTCTACATATGAGGCATGAGAATTAAAAAAAAAAAAAAAACAATTGTAACGAACAAAATGTGACTAGAAATATTTTTGTTATATTCAAGCTTACACAAATGAATGAACAGACATGAAGAAATTATGAGATGTCTTTTGCATTGAAGTTCACTCAATAACAGAGATAAAATTAGTGTACGCTAGCTGAGGCTGTAAACCCATTGCCTCGGAAGTGGAATGCAATAAAATTAGCTATCAATTTAGCTTATCTTGCATTTCCATTCACCTTCTTTCATACAGGATAATAACTCTGAGAGCAGTTGAAATATATGGAAGGAGGATATGATTCGTGCTCTTGCTCCGACTATCATAAAGTCACCAATTATCACTATTCTGGCGCCAATTATCATTACAACTAGCTGTGACGGACTGTAATTAATTAGTCTGTTATTCCAAGACTGAGTAATGCACTAATGAGAGTGATGTCACGGCGAATCGATCAAATAAAACGGAAGAAATCAGCACCCATGACCTCTAGCACCCGGCAATATTCTCCACAAATATCCAGATTATTTTGTTGCGAAATTTCAGGCTTTATAGTGACCAATTTGAGAAGGATATTTTGGAGTTTCCAATATGTGTTGAAATACGTTTTATCTGATATTTTAGAATGTTTTCAAAGTTATATTTTAAGGTTCACATCTCTCAGGACTTGCAGAAGTCGGGGAGAATGAGAGGCTACATTGCGCACAAATTTAAGATTTCACCTTTTCACATTGTCACTTAGCGCACACTGTCATTTCGAAATTTAGGGTGACTTTGTCACATAGCGAACAAGGCTAATTTAGACATTACATTCGCAAAGGCACATAGCGCTGAAGGTTAATCTATACATTACGGTCGCATAGTCACTTAGCGCACAAGGTTAATTTAGACATTACGGTCGCATAGGCATATAGCGCACAAGGTTAATTTAGCCATTACGGTCGCATAGTCACATATACAGTTCCGTGCTTTTATATGATGGTTCGATAATGTGTAGAATTCACAATAATGTCGCTAACTCCTGTGGCCGTGAACAAGAGAAATCTTTACTTGTCTGTCATGAACCGAACTCGGGTCCGCTAAATTTGAGCAGCAGTGGAGGAGGAAACATTGAGTACTCACAAAATCATGACAGAGATCTTAGTCGCTCTAGGCGTGTTAAATTGAAAACATCCTTCACACCTAAAATTAATTTTTGTCTCGTTTCAGAACTGCAGGAGTTTTTGCATATACTCGAGCGGCAAGTCATGAGTGAGCCGTCCAGTTAATTGCGCGCTGATCTGCATGTTGCAGCGTGGCCCGTGATCTTGTTAAGTGCTCGCAGGAATATATGATGCGATGCCTTGGGTGAAGCAGTAATTACTTTCTCGAGAATGTTTCAGATGCGATAAAAACATTACATCGATTAATTAAGACCTCTACTCTAATTTAGAATAAATTACTTCTTGATATAATTAATGACTTGCACAATCAATTCGCACTCAGACTTGGGTAAATTGTGCAAGTTACCTGTTCTGAAAGTTAATATCCATAATACCTGCGTCAGTTTATGATACTATTAGTAGTAAATATAGGTTTTTCTAAAATGGCAGTACATTTTTCTAAATGCCTGTTTATTCAACGAGTGTACATATATACATTTTTTTATAAATCTCGTTGTTTTATAACCTTCCTTACTAAAGTAACGATATGTTTTCATAAAAAGTGTACCTGACATAATATTTTGTGATAATTCAATGTATAGACATATAAACGTAATTCGTTGAGACGTAAAAATAAATTTGAAATGTTATGGTGATATCAATGTTATTTTCTCATTACAAGAAGTGCATAGACGGAAACATTTTTAATATATATGTATTTAAATGTGAGCACTTACAATTAAGGAGAAGCTTGCCGGAGCCCGGGGACGGGAACGTGAAAGATGGAGAAGTTTTATCTGTGCCGTTCTCGTTTCCGATCAGGGTGGTCCTCTCAAAATCAATACATTTGAGGAAAAGTTGCGAATATTAGACTGAAAATTTAATTGTAGGTGCAGTGTAATTACCTAAATTGTGTCATGTAATAAGTTTATATGTAATTAATTAAGGTGATATGTAATTAAGTTAATATAAAATTACTTAAGTTATAATAGTTGGGTTTAATAGAAGTACAGTACATATAAGTTAGGTTTACTTTTGCTTATAGTAGGCATTATTAGAGCATAGTTTTTATTTATAGTCCTAGGCTTATTGAATTTATTTATTTATTTATTTATTTATATTTATTTATATTTAAATTCTTATATAACGATGTACTTACGTATGTTTATCAGTTAAATTTTTACATTTATGGGTACAAAGTTGAAAAAGTTGGCAAATATTTTTCTAAGCCACTAATAATTCTCAGGTAGACTGTGATAAGTGTATAAATTTCAATGCGATGCAGGTACTAAAAGCAATAAACATTAACACTACATTTAAGCGAACATTTTAAGGAAAAGAAATGTATCGCAAGAAAGAAAAAACATAACCATACATAATATGAATCGTATATCGTATCGTATCGTAAAATTTTACCTTCCCCCAATTATCGATTGGAACACATGACTCATTAAGAAACAGACAAATTCAAGATATCCCTAAATGAAGGAGACAAGATTTAAATGGTGATAAAAAAGAATGAATTATGAATTGTCGGTAATTTAAAGGCTGTTGTAAAAGAGCCCCATCACTTCGCAAAGCTATCGTGACACCATTGACCAGAGCACAATAAAGTCAGAGCCATAGAATTTTATGCACAGTTACTGCTTGATGTGTTATGCTTAAATCACAATTCAATCCTGTATGGTCAAGTTATAGAGGTTGTTAAAGACGACTCTTTTGATTAACCCCACGTCATATTGACGAATGGATTACCGATTCAGTAAAACGATATTAAATGCATAATACACCATATAATTAGGAATCATAAATTTATTAGAGGGGAGATATCAGAAACACATGATTAATCAAAGACGTTATTGCTGAAGTCTAAAAGGTTAGTTTCCATGGGTTCTTAAAACTAACGGGAAATGATCGATTTTAACTTCTATCAAGAGTAAAGGCTGGTTCACAATAAACCGGAAACGGAAACGACAACAAGAACGAGAACGGAAATATTGTTAAAATAAATGTATTTCCGTTCTCTTTCTTGTTGTCATTTCCGTTTCCGGTTTGACTATTGTGAATGCTCACATTTAAATACATTTATTTTAACAATATTTCCGTTCTCTTTCTTGTTGTTTCCGTTTCCGGTTTGACTATTGTGAATGCTCACATTTAAATACATTTCAACAATATTTCCGTTCTCTTTCTTGTTGTTTCCGTTTCCGGTTTGACTATTGTGAATGCTCACATTTAAATACATTTATTTTAGCAATATTTCCGTTCTCTTTCTTGTTGTCGTTTCCGTTTCCGGTTTGATTATTGTGAATGCTCACATTTAAATACATTTATTTTAACAATATTTCCGTTCTCGTTCTTGTTGTCGTTTCCGTTTCCGGTTTGACTATTGTGAATGCTCACATTTAAATACATTTATTTTAACAATATTTCCGTTCTCTTTCTTGTTGTTTCCGTTTCCGGTTTGACTATTGTGAATGCTCCCATTTAAATACATTTATTTTAACAATATTTCCGTTCTCTTTCTTGTTGTTTCCGTTTCCGGTTTGATTATTGTGAATGCGCACATTTAAATACATTTATTTTAACAATATTTCCGTTCTAGTTCTTGTTGTCGTTTCCGTTTCCGGTTTGACTATTGTGAATGCTCACATTTAAATACATTTATTTTAACAATATTTCCGTTCTCATTCTTGTTGTCGTTTCCGTTTCCGGTTTGACTATTGTGAATGCTCACATTTAAATACATTTATTTTAACAATATTTCCTTTCTCGTTCTTGTTGTCGTTTCCGTTTCCGGTTTGACTACTGTGAATGCTCCCATTTAAATACATTAATTATTTTAACAATATTTCCTTTCTCGTTCTTGTTGTCGTTTCCATTCCCGGTTTATTGTGAACCAGCCTTAAGCAGAATAAAATAGTTTATAGGCCTATACATGTAAAAAAAGTACTTGTTTTACTGGTGAAAATTAAAATTAATTATTTCCAACAACCACTGAAAATACGAGTAAATTTGAGAAATTCACATTTTTTTTTTTACTGTATACTGTTCGTTAAGTGTCTGTCTACATATTTTTTATACAGGATGTATCGAAAATTTGGGCAAAACTTGAGGTATAGATTTCTCATATGTAAAGAAAAAAAATGGTTATGTCAACATGGGTTCAAGTTCTCGGTTCCTGAGTAATGCTAGCAAGCATGATCATAGTGCACTTTAGTACATTCGTATACTGAAATTATTATCATACATTGTTTGTATTTGTTTAGATGAATTGTTCAAAATGTCCACCTCCTGTCTGAATACAAGCCGCATCTCTTCGTCTCGTTGATATCTGAACATGCTTCTAAATTCGTGGCATAGTTCTTATTGCCTGACAGCCCTGCAGACGGAGAGCTCCTTCAATATCCAAGGAATGGAATACACCGTAAGTGTCCCCTCAAAAAGAGTGCAATTCGTTGAAATCAGGTGAGCGTGGAGGCCAAGCATATTAGGATTTTAATGAGACGACGAGCAGCGGTATGTATTCAGGTGGAAGATCGAAATATTGTTGGTTATATCAACATCTAAGTAAATGTAAACAGAATGTATCATAACAATTCTAGCAAAAAAACCTACCGGATTGCACTATGCTCATACTTACAAGCCATGCTCAGAAACTAAGCATTTTCAGATCATGTTGATGTGACCATTTTTTGTTTTATTCATATGAGGAATCCAGACCTGACGTTTTGTGTACTTTTTTCTATACATCTTCTATGTTATTGTATTTTATGTCGAGGTCATTATCTTACTTATACATTTTATGTTGTATATATTAATATAACACAAAATTAAATTATTTTACAAGTTTATATTTATTTTAATACTTCAGGAAATAATGCTATCGTTTTAGGAAATAAGACTTGCATCGTAATTCCAATAAACTCAAATAAAATAGGTGTACGTATGTAAAACATGTTTTTCTGAAATGTAGGTCTATCTGTACTCAGTGGCGTCAACTTGCATGGGCCCGTTCAATAATTCATCTTATTATTATCATTATCATTATTACAATTTTCTAGATTTATTTATTTTAACTTATAAGTCAAGTGTTTGAGCCTACCCACTGTTTTCCAAAAGTTGGCGCCACTGTTTATCAATATCTGAAATGCGGGCCTAACCTTTCTTGTTAAGCATGTATAGCCAGAATCCGTCATCAAATACTTCAATAATAGTTTTTACAAGATAAAAAATTGTTCAACTTCCCCAGATTTTCCTAAAATTAATTATGTTTATTTGCTACATAAATCTTATTTTTCTTTTTCAGGTATGGACTCTTACTGAATTTTGAACTCCTGAAAACTCCAGTTGCGGCCACTGGCGAGATGTTTCACATTGTAACTTGGTAAAAGTGGCAAGTGTCATATGCTAACTTTATGATATTTGGCTCACTTTTGTACGAATGCAGTTCACATCTCCCCGTCTCTCTTTCTCTTTCTAAACGTACATCATATATATTACATTTTGAGATGGAAGATTAACTATTCTTGTCTTTGCCTTATCTATTAAAATTTTCTCTGCAGACAATACATTTTTACACCAAGCCCAACTCATTTTCGTTGATAAGTATGATACTTAATGTAAATCTCTTACTTTATCTTGCAATACTTTAAAAATGCGAGAACGTGCTTAATGTAGTCAAAACAACGTAGTGGGGGAACAATGTGGAAATGGTGGAAGAAGTAAAATAATAGCGTAACATACTCAACCATCTGATAAATCTCTTTACTGTCCGAAACCAAAGCTACAAATTTATTACATGTTCGTAGCACGTTTAACTTCTTTTATATTAGCGCAGTGAAAGGTTTCGAGTACGTGTTTATATACCTTAACTGTGGTTTAACTTCACACCCTTTCACCGTAATAAAATTTATGTTTCGGAGATCTCGAGATGTGAACTTTTTGACGGCTAAAGAGAGCCAGATGTCCACAGTTTCGATTTATTACCAACAACAAACATTTCCTAGTGGAGAAAGCAATATTATTTACGAATTCTTTGAGTCTGCAAGCGATCGGGGAACTGTAACATTATAACTCGACTTCATAGCGATGGATCGTAATGATATTTAAGCTAATAAACAGGAAATATATTGCGAAAGAAGACGGAAACACATAAAAATTGACTTGTTCAATAGTGCTTAGTTAGTAAAAGTGAATATTGTATTTATTCGGTTATAAGAACTCTTTTTTCTCTATGTTTACTTCCGGAATTAGTATAGGTAGGTCATTCCTTAACTCGTGAAACCTTGTGTGCGCCGTAGCATATAGCAAGAACCTTATGTTGGGGGTAAGTGAGCTCGCTGGCTACAAGTAGAAGCTTAGTGAGGGAGAGAAGCTTCTCAGTCCACTTTCTTCTCCTGACGCGTTGAAAGGTTTTACGAGATAACGAATGGACTATACATTACTGCTAAATTAAATTGCTAAATAGAATGTTTATATAATGGTAAAATTTAAATGTCTTTACATTCCTTCCCAAGGAAGTCATGCTAAGGATTTCTTCATATTTAGAAACCTAAGGCCCAAGAATTACTGTATACAAAGTGATTCAAAAGTTTGTGCTCAAACTGAAGGAGATTTTAGGTATATTCTTTATCACAGCATTATTAATATAGTATTTATATTGGCGCAAGCAATTGTACAACACATACAGCACACGTTCTGGGATCCTGTCCGCACGGCGAAGGTCTGCGAAACGCTAGACACCACCAAGTGCGATCAATTATAGCCACTGCCCTTAAAGATGCCGATTACAACACCTTTGAAGAAGTACATGGTCTCTCCGTCACTGGCAGTACACGGCGCATAGATATAATAGCTTTCAAGGAATCTACAAGATCTGGATTCATAATTGATCCCACTGTGCGTTTCGAAACGAATGAGGAACAGCCAACAGGAGTGGATAAGGAAAAGAAGAAGAATATCTACAATCCTACCATTCCATATTACCTCCAAAAGTACCAGCTAGAAGAGCTTGAAGTAATCGGACTTCTGGTTGGAGCAAGAGGTACCGCTACTCTCTTCATGAAAGATGTGTTTAAGAGGCTTGGAATACCTACATCTATTATTCCGATTGTAACTTTAGCTGCATTGAAAGGATCAATTACTCTCCTGAATCATCACCTATATTCGAAATGAAACCAAGTTAATTAGCATTCTTTACTTTTTTGTAATACTTGCCTCTCTAAAACTAGACAGCTATATTTCCACCAATCACAAAATGTATTTGGAGCTATGTTCTTGTAGGAGTTTTATTGTCAAGACAAAATTAATGGTTCACTAAACTTGTAAACATTTATATGGTTAAGTACTCTTTGTCCCTTGTGGCAGCTCACAAATAGTGAGAAGATTTCTAAATTTCAAATTCCATTTTAAACTGGGAACAATGATCCTAGATATAATGCTTTCTTTACTGTCTTTTACTCAGGAGAAGACGAGCGGAAAGAATGTGACGTTCTTGACTATCGCTGTTGATTATTATAAACATCGCTCAGATAAGCATCCCAGTAGCCAGGTTATTACTCGTGCAGGAAACATGAGTAGCAATGCGTATGGAAATTAAAGCTAAGTTGAACACAAGGAGACCTGATGTTTCCGCTTACTGCAGTACAAATATTGAACGTGTTGTCTTACGTTATCTGTTCACATCCCTTCCTTCTCAGTCCGCTCTCGTCTTCTCCTGAGTCACCGACAGTAGATCAAGTGATATTTGTAGCAACAGAATATGAGTTGCAAACAAAAATGTAACTCGTCATGCGACCTGTCTTGAACTGATAAAATAATGATGATGATGATGATTTATTAAACAGTGAAGTATTATTTTTAGCCAAATGCATTAAATTTATACGCTTTGGGTGGGATATAGGCCTATTGAAAGAACTGGTACTACACTAATGACGTGACATACAAGATATTTATTGTTTCATAAATTGGTCTAAAGAAACCACGCCGAAAAACTACATATTTCTGGAGAACTAAGATATTTCAGTAATCAAAATTGTTGTGCTAAGAGCTTCAGTCTCTAGACCTCGACACCATTCATTTCACACATGTCGCATTTCCATATATCTCTCACACCACGATTTAACTCCCCATACCTTCCCACGACTAGCAGATTGATATTTAAGAGGAGAGATGTTTGTGTGTAAAGTTTCCACGACGGAATGCCGAAAAAAGAAGTAACAAATATCTTACATCACTCATTTCTTAGTTAAAGCTCTCATAGAGGCAGTATTTATTTTTAAAAGTGTTCCAAACAAGAAACAGACAAAAACGAAACGCGGCGCGCGCGTTTGTCTCTCGTTCCATTTCGCTACCACGGTGATGGAAACGTATTAATTATTTCAAAATTAACCGACGCCGCTTCTTCGAAACCGAATTACACCAGCGCTTTCCCCCCAAACTTGGTTGTGAATACCAACAATCAGCCACTGTACGCGCACGTGACGTCACACTTCTAATAAGTCTGTGTACATAAATTAACCGTCATTCAGTTAACAGACTTTCAAGAATCCGACAAATCCAATTCAGAGTTTTTACACATATTTTACAGCAGAATGCAGATTGTCTGGAACGAAAATGAAACGAACAATTACGTTTTACATTTTTTAAGAATGCATTCTAGTTGTGAAGTCTAGAAGAATGTAACGCCATTATAACTTACATCTCAGCGATGGTATCTAAGCTGTTAAATCTGGCTTAATTTTCTTCCTAGAATTAAATAAAAAGATTATAGGAACTTCTCACAAGAATTGTGCCTTGTATACATTCCATGTTCATGTTTGTAATAGTTCTGAATAAATATTAACACATCCATGGCGCAGTGACACCTCTTGAGACAATACAGCATAAACGAAAAAGCGATCAACAGAACAGTTAAGGGGTTAACGAGTTCCACTTGTACTGTACTCGGGCGTGACTTCGATTCTCATTGAGGTTAATTACCAATTTTCGTTTCCCCCTTCCCGTTTTTCAAATGGTAAGGCGAATGTCAGGTAATTTCATGGCGAGTTCTCAGACTTATCACTCCAAAAACGGGGCTTTTTTAAACAAAATTCTTGTTGAAGTTAATAAAAATCATTGTGACTTGTAGTTATAAGACAGAAACATTTATCTATAGTAGGCCTACTTATGAAAATTCACTAACAAAGTTTTCTTTTCAGTGTGTTAAAAATGTTCAATATAGGCCTATTTCTCTCTTATCGTTCTGAAGAACCAAATCGGTAATCGAATTCCTGTCACACATGCCTGAGTAGGCCTATATCCCTGATACTGGTTTGGATGAATCTGTAATTCATATTTTCAACAAACATTTTTACTTAAAAAAAAAAAAAAGACAGGGGTATAGCTTTACGATGCTATTTATCTTTACGCAGAACTACATTTGGTTACGATCACCTTTCGACAGGTGCACACCTTTACCATGCTGCATTTCTTTACGTAGAACTACGTGTAAGTGTGAACCACAGGTCCTGAGCTTTATTTTGCTCCATACCTTTACGCAGAACTACATGTGGTTGCGATCACCTTTCGACAAGTGCACACCTTTACCATGCTGCATTTCTTTACGTAGAACTACGTATGGGTGTGATCCACAGGTCCTGAGCTTTATTTTGCTCCATACCTTTACGCAGAACTACATGTGGTTGCGATCACCTTTCGGCAAGTGCACACCTTTACCATGCTGAATTTCTTTACGTAGAACTACGTGTGGATGTGATCCACGGGTCCTGAGCTTTATTTTGCTCCATATCTTTACGCAGAACTACATGTGGTTGCGATCACCTTTCGACAAGTGCACACCTTTACCATGCTGCATTTCTTTACGTAGAACTACGTGTGGGTGTGAACCACAGGTCCTGAGCTTTATTTTGCTCCATACCTTTACGTAGAACTACTATGGGTGGTGCCAGAAATGAAACAAAGAGAATAATGGGAATACAATGGCAAGAAAACAAGTGGAAGACAAGAAGAATAAATTGAAAGCAAAGCGAACAAAGAGTAGACAAGGAGAACAAGAGAAATATAAGGAGAACATGAGGAATACGAAGAAAATAAGGATAAGACGTGGAGAAAAGGGAAAGTAAAGGAAAACAAGGAAAAGACAAGAACAAGGGGCACGCAACAAAAACAAGGGAATACAAACAGAACAGGGAGATAAGAAGAAAAATGCGAAGACAAGGAGAACGGGGAAAAGAAAAGGAAAACAAGTAAGAAACAAGAAGAACAAGGGAAAGACAAGTATAATAAGAGAAAGGCAAGAATAACAAGGGAAAGATAAGGAGAGCAAGGAGCATACAACAAGAACAAGAAAATACAAACAGAAGAGGGAACAAGAAGAACAAGGCGAAGACAAGGAGAACAACGTGGAAATAAGGAGAAAAAGAGAAAGACAAGGAGAACAGGGGACCAGAAGGAGAATGAAGGGAACACAAAGATAACAAGGGGAATAGAAGTAAATATGAGGAGAACGAGGAGAATATAACAAAGACAAGGAGAATATAGGGAGATAAGGAAAACAAGAATATGGGAAAGATAAGGAGAACAAGGGGAATAGAATACAATGAGAAAGACAAGGAGAACAAGGAGAATAAGAAGAGAATATAGCGAAGACAAGGAAGACATGGAGAATATAGGGAGACAAGGAAAACAAAGATAATATGGGAAAGACAAGGAGAACAAGGGGAATAGAAGAAAATGAGAAAGACAAGGAGAACAAGGAGAATAAGAAGAGAATATAGCGAAGACAAGGAGAATATGGGGAGACAAGGACAACAAGGAGAATATGGGAAAGACAATGAGAACAAGGGGAATAGAAGAAAAATGAGAAAGACAAGGAGAACAAGGAGAATAAGAGGAGAATTTAGCGAAGACAGGGACAATATAGGGAGACAAGGAAAACAAGGAGAATATGGGAAAGACAAGGGGAACAAGGGGAAGAGAAGAAAATATGAGGAAGACAAGGAGACTAAGAGGAGAATATAGCGAAGACAAGGAGAATATAGGGAAACAAAGAAAACAAGGAGAATATGGGAAAGACGAGGAGAACAAGAGGAAGACAAGGTGAACCTCGTGGTACATTATATTACAGAATGAAGTGAGACGGACCGTGTGGGAAACCACAAGACTTATGGAAGACGTCACCGTATTAACAGAAAGTGTGACCAGTTTTGTCGAATATGAAGTGCATAAACGTTTGACGTTTAAAAAATGTGGTTTGGGGCTCCGGGCTCTGTAGTTTATTAAGTTTATGTAGGAGTGGAACCTGCTCTCTCATTGTCAGGATGTGAGACAGGATGGCTCACCTATCAGCATCGGATTAACGAATTATAGCCGGCTCATCCTTCGACCTTGAAATATATATTTGGGCAGAACAATGAATGGCGTTCAAAGAGCGACTTTGAATTCTGCAAGGCCAAGCCAAAAGCCGGTAGAAAATAATCTCATTGGAAATCCTCGGGTCATGTCTTCTAGATACCATCTCGCTGTGACCAATTCCTTGGATGCTAGATAACCTAGTAGGCCTAGCTGGTACAGCGTCGTTAAAAACTGAATGAATGAATGAATGAATGAATGAATGAATGAATGAATGAATGAATGAATGAATGAATGAATAAATGAATGACGTTCAAAGAGCGACTTTGAATTCTGCCAAGCCAAGACAAAAGCCGGTAAAAAATAATCTCATTGGAAATCCTCGGGTCATGTCTTCTAGATACCATCTCGCTATGACCAATTCCTTGGATGCTAGATAACCTAGTTGGTACAGCGTCGTTAAAAACTGAATCATGAAATAGGAGAGAACTAAAATACAAGTTTTAAATGCGTCGCTGAAATATACAATTTATTATTTAATTAGTAAAAGAGGAGATAAACTGCCATCAGTGATGTCCCGCTGTTTTATTGGCTGATTAGTGTCCGTGTTCTGATGAAGGATACACGCTGCTCGTACATTCCGCGGAGAGATAAGGCCTGCTACCTCTGGAGCGTGCAGCACGAGCTGCAGCGGGTGTGTCTGCAGGGGCAGCACAGATTAATACGGCTGCAATTCTTTCAAACACACTTAGTGCGCTCTTACATATCTTTTATTTTCTAGTAAAAGTGTTGCATCCGCAAGTGATAAATTTAACACGGATGCAATAAAATGTCCGGCGTGATCTAAACTAATCAGTAGACCTGGAAGCGAGTCATAAAAGTCGAAGAAAAGACCAAAATCATAACAGCAACACAAACTTTCTTACAATTTTATGCGTTTCTTAAGAATTCAGTTCCCCTATAATGTTTCGAATTATATCAAAATAATGTTAAAACGAAAGAAGTCATCAGGCTCTGTCAAGAGCTAATCATCCCGTCACAATTAATTGCACCTCTTAAGCTCCTCGTACGCGATCAAATTTTTCTTCCGATTCAATACTTTGCAAGAAAACGTATCAACAATTTCTACTATACATTTATGTGCAGAGCTACAGTTTCATCAAGTAACTATTAATGCTTAATATTCAATTAACAAACGTATTCGCTCTTATGACGTTATATCGTCAAGTTTTTACTAAGTCGTGTATTAAAATTTTGAAATTAATTGAATATGGATGCAATTCTAAAATTTATTTAGAGATATATACTTAGCCTAAAGTGCTATACTATAGTCATTACAATACATTACGACTATAGTTTATTTTTTCCTATCATCACATTTAGGCCTACACGTATCAACTTCTCACATGTATTTTTAAAATTAATAATTTATTAATCCTACCACATATCTACCTAGATACCATATCTGACTTGTATCATACAAGAACACGTACGACTACGTCCTCAATTAACCTCAGAGATGTCTTATGCCATTCCATACAGCCTGCGCGGCAAATCTGTATTGTACAAGAACACGTACTCCCGCACTTTTTCAATTAACTTTTCAGTGAAGTCTTATGCCATTCCATACAGCCTGCGCGGCAAATCTGTATCGTAAAAAGAATACGTATTCCAGCACTTGTTCAATTAACTCTTCAGTGAAGTCTTATGCCATTCCATACAGCCTGCATGGCAAATCTGTATCGTAAAAAGAATACGTATTCCCGCACTTGTTCAATTAACTCTTCAGTGAAGTCTTATGCCATTCCATACTGCCTGCACGGCAAATCTGTATCGTACAAGAACACGTACTCCCGCACTTATTCAATTAACTTCTCAGTGAAGTCTTATGCCAATCCATACAGCCTGCACGGCAAATCTGTATCGTACAAGAAGACGTACTCCCGCACTTTTTCAATTAACTTCTCAGTGAAGTCTTATGCCATTCCATACTGCCTGCGCGGCAAATCTGTATCGTACAAGAATACGTACTCCCGCACTTTTTCAATTAACTTCTCAGTGAAGTCTTATGCCATTCCATACTGCCTGCGCGGCAAATCTGTATCGTACAAGAAGACGTACTCCCGCACTTTTTCAATTAACTTCTCAGTGAAGTCTTATGCCATTCCATACTGCCTGCGCGGCAAATCTGTATCGTACAAGAAGACGTACTCCCGCACTTTTTCAATTAACTTCTCAGTGAAGTCTTATGTCATTCCGCACAGCCCGCGCAAACCTTCATCGTAAAAGAACACGTACTTTATAAATTAATTTCTCAGTGAAGTCTTATGCCATTTCGTACAACCTTCGCGGCAAATCTGTTCGTACAAGAACACGTACTCCCGCAATTTTTAAATTAATTTCTTAGTGAAGTCTTATGCTATTCCGTACAACCTGCGCGGAAAGTCTGTATAATACAAGAACACGTACTCCAGCACTTTTTCAATGAATTTCTCAGTAAAAAGTTATGCCATTCCGTACAGCCCGCGTGGCAAATCTGTTTCCAAACACAAACTGTCGACTGCTCTCCCCGATCTAGACTAGTCTGCCACGTCATCCTGCCTTTTGTTTGACAGAGGTGATAAATTCTTACATAGGCCTAATACAATTTAAACGCATTCCCGCGGCTGCAGCTCGCTTTCTGTGTGTCCAAGCTTAAAATAGTTGGAAGTTACCACCATCTATGTGTGAACGTTTTTTCTCACAATAGGTATCTACAATTATTGACATTATTATTTTTATTTTCACTAATTATTTTTTTCATTTATATAGATGCAGAGATGTTTGATGTTTCTTGTAATGTAACGTCCAGGGTTGTTAATGAGCGAGTAAAGACGCATGTCTGAGTGGATGACAATCAAAGTAGCGACGCGGATGGAGTTGCCCGGCCGGGCAGTCATAATAGCAGAGCGGTGATGAATCAATTGTCAGCCGCAGACAAGTCTCACGTGCGGCACAACAATGCCGACTCGGATGCGTCAAGTTGTTATCAGACCAGCTCTAATTTCAACGGAATTCTTATCTACATAGTTAAACTCTGTACTCACTTGTCTTTGTGTAGACTGCGGAGGATCACATGCGAAACCGTCTCTTCAAGTCAGGACAAGTCTGCCTGCAATTGAATAACACAAAATAATATTTATTTTTCTGTTTATTTCCTTATTTACTAACCTGTTTTATTGATGGTATTTCTAGTTACAAATTCAGGAAACTTATTTCAGTACTCAGAAGTTGAATCTAAAATTGAAGTTTTTTTAAAAAAAGAACCAAAGTCCAAAAAATGCAAATTTGAGATAGGCTATTAAGCATGTGGTGAGTTATTGTAGCGGTGTAATGAATTAATTGTTAGTAAAAAAACACCTTTGTTCTATATTATAGGAGTGCAAATTTACAATGGTATTCATAAAACAACCATATTCCAAAGACTTTTTCTGTGAAAACAGAGATTCTCCAGGACGATGGTAGCATTCACAAATATCCCATTCATATCATCTTAAAACATTTATATGCGTAAACAGTGAACCTGCTTAAAATTCCGTTCGTCATACACTAATGTGGCATTCGTAAACAGTGTACCTGCTGAATACTCCGTTCGTCAGACACTACTGTAATATGCGTAAACAGTGTACTTGCTGAATACTCCGTTCATCAGTCAGTATGGTAGCATGCGTAAACAGTGTATCTGCTGAATAATAATGCTGAAGATTAAAGGTTCTCAGGCGCATATTTTTGTAGCGGAATTAGGTGAGTATTTGAAGTGAATTCTATGATAATTATTCTGCACATAACGAAAAGTACGCAAAAATATATCTTTTTAATGCTATGTACTTATATATACTTTTATAACTGTCCAGATTTTTTAATGTTCACCTTGTTACTCTCGTAATTGATAGCAGAACCAAGTCAATGTCCTGGTACTAGCTCACGTCCCCGGCCTATGTACCATGCTGCAGTCAACTTGTGTAATCGGTCTCCAACATTACAATCCTATTGATAACAATAGGGCTAATCACAGATGGGAATAAGCTACTTGAAACTAGCAAAATGTACCTAAATATGTGATCATTTTTTATTAATGATTTTAACAAAATTGTAGGTCTATATCCCCAAAAAAAAAGCTAATCGTAACTGATCGGAATGTTCCTCTCACCTCTGTTTGTAGGGTATTACCTATAGCCTAATTTTACTGGATCTTGTCACGTGTCACTAAAATCACCCCACATGCAAGCTATGGCCTTCGTCTTCCATGTTGCCGACTCTGTACTGCATCAATCTAGATTCATGTTCAAAGTTGTGGTACAGATTTCAAAATTTGAAATTTCATTATCATGTGAAACGCGTTAGCAACACATTTTTCTATTGCATACTGTAGCCACAATTCAAGAGGCTTATCGATGTTTTATGACAGCAGAAGAATCAATTGATGTACCCTCGCGCATGCTGCACTGGAACATTGTTCCACACATTGTTAAACTGCGGCAATAAATCGAGAAGATCGCGGAGTTCATAATTGAATCATGACTGTGTTTTGCCATTCTGTGAAGCGTTCAATGCCGTTGATTGTGTAAACAACAGCGGTGACACGTTTCTCTGCTTGCTGTTATAGGACCATAAACAACGGACGTGAATAAGAGCGGGTCTGATGCTCAGTTTTTATCAGAAAAGCACATGATTTCGCTAGTCTGTATTTCGTGCAGACATGTCGAGTATTTATTTACATAGATGTAATAATGCGATGTGTGAAAAATAAAAACAGTATATAAGTCTATACTTTAAAGATAAATTAAAAAAGATAGCCTACGTCTACATCATTTCAACAGACTATTATTAATTTAATATTAAGAAAGGAATTAATTCTAAGAAAATGACGGTACGTACAGTAGAGCGTCTCGTTTAGGCACAGTGAAAACGATAACAAAGTGCAGGTAACGTGTGAGGGAGGTCGAACCGTACGATAAACACGAGGGATGCACAAGGTTTTAGTTACAATTAATTATATTAATTAACATTAATTGACATTAGGGCTATATTTTTCAAAAACACACAAAATAAAAGAACACAAATTGCATAACATTATCATATACACATTTTAACAAACAAGGAATTTTAATGTTGAAATAATTCAATATATAAAATCAAATTTTGCTTTCATATGCTGGAAAAAATATGAATTGCCTAGATATGTGGGACTTCTGCAATTCATGACTGGTAACAATAAGTTTTATTCCTTTAAAACAATTATTGCTATTTGAAGAAGACGGATAAGGACAATTTTTTATCTTCTGAACTATTTTAAATGTATATTTAAGTCAAGAAATTGAAAAAAAAAGACACAGACACGGAAAATTATATAATTGCTTATTTAATTCTTATAATTCCTTTAAGCTAATAAACTAAGCAAGGGAAAATGAACTGAGAAACTTTTTGGTTTCTAAAAATTCCACATGTCCTGGACTTATCCCGTAATTCATTAAGTTATTACCCAGTAATATGTACAACAAGCATAAGGCGTGTTGGGTTTCTGCTCCACTTGAAAGACCTATGTATGAATATTACAACCATACGAAAAACTGAATTTGAGAAAAATGTGACTTGTGGGGTTTTTGCAATTCACGATTCAATTATTCTACGTTTCTACTTCTTGACATTCTAAATTATTAAATTTAAAAATTGTTTTCTTATGAAAATATACTAAGATGATATCTCGGAGTGAAAGTAAGTAAATTCTGCAAACAAGTCACGTATTTGTAAGTTATTAGTGTGAACGATTAAAGCAGTTGGACAAGTTAATCTACGCTTTTAAACAAACCTTATAAGCACACTAATCGTTCTCAGGTTATGTTTAATGTATTACTTACTAATAGCCTAGCAGCTATCTGAATGCCTACGGTGAGCGTGAATAATTATGGGAAACGGACAGTAGATTTATGAAAAAACTTAAAAGAATTGAGGCTAATGTGCAAGGAGTTACGTCACTTCCTATCAGATATACGTCAAAGTCTGTCAGTCCTTTTTACTCTTGTCTGCAACTAAGTGAAATTAAAGGACTCCACGTATACAAAGTTTAGGAAAACAACAAAACATAAAAAAAAAAAATCAAATTTTAACAGAGCTTCTTTCCTTCTTCAGAATATGTCCTGGGCACCTAGCAGTTGCACTTTATAACTCAGCAATTGAGAGAGGCAAAATGTAAACAAAGAATAGAGCTACTTTCCTTTGCAATAAAATTGAATATGATTAGTCACATTTTGCATTGAACACATATTTTGCGAGTATCATAAACTACAACACAAGACATCAGATATATAGACCTACAGTACATACATACATACATACATACATACATACATACATACGTCCACACCTGTAACGGTCAGCGCGTCTGGCCGCGAAACCAGGTGGCCCGGGTTCGAATCCCGGTCGGGGCAAGTTACCTGGTTGAGGTTTTTTCCGGGGTTTTCCCTCAACCCCTGGACCCTGGACTCATTTCATACCGGCATTATCTCCTTCATTTCATTCAGACGCTAAATAACCTAGATGTTGATACAGCGTCGTAAAATAATCAAATAAAAATAAATACATACATACATACATACACACATACATATATGTACTGTAATGCAAAATGAGCCATAAGTAATGCAATGAAATTCAGAGGGTTACTCTTTGAGATATTTGAAATAAAAATGTTTAATATAATTTTGCTCGTTTCTGCTTTTTTTTTCGAGATAAAAATGGTTTTATACGAAACATTTCATAGCATGTTTCGGGAAAGCCATTGATTAAATTGCCAATAAGTTAAGTCAATTTAAGAGAGCAATGTATTATGATAATAAATTATGGAAAAAAAAATAGTTTAAACATGAAGAAATTTAATGCGAACAAATATAGCATTGTAATATTCCTTTGCGGAACAAACAATTACATTTGTTCTGATCAAACTTCTGCGCATTTAAAGGACAACAATAATATTTCTTCAATCATTAATTTATCATTATATATATATATATATATATATATATATATATATAATTCCCTTAAATTGGCTGAATATATTGGGAATTCAATCAGTCCTTTCCCAAAACACGCTATGAAATAGTTCATATCTCGAAAAGGAATAAAAAACGAGCAAAATAGTACTAAAAGTTTTTTCTTTGAAATATACCAAAGAATAAACCCTGAAATTAATGACATTACTTACGATTCTGTCTGCATATTTGACGCTGTCTGCCTCGCAGGTTTAATTTTTATTTTTCATCCGACAGCCATGGTCTTCGTCTTGTTTGCATTTATCTTCATCCCATATTGCTCACAGCTGTCATTTAGCTCCAGCAAAATATCCCGCAGTATCACATCTCCTTTTCTGTTAACAACGCCATATCATCGGAAAGTTTTATTCACTTTATTCTTCTTCCTCATACTATCGCCCCTCCCATATTCTGAAAAGTCATTAAATCTTCCAAAGTAGATGTTGAACAGGGTAGGTGATAAAGGGCATCCTTGTCGTAACCCTTTCCCTCTTAATGCCAGTGACTTCATTTTTCTCTTTCCATCCATGGAAGCCGTAGTTTGGATTTCCGCCTATCTATGGACTATCATACACGCCCAGGATCAAACCCTCATACCTCAGATTTAAAGACAATGGCGAAAATTATTATAGTGGATCGGGGAAAGATGCCTGACTTTTTCTTCGATTGAAAATTTAAGATACTGTTCATTTAGTTTTGAATTTCATATCGAAATATCAAAGTCTGGAAGGTATTTTCAAACTATATTTTTGGTACAAAACAGAAAACATTAATTACCTTGTATATAGATACCTGCACTGTAGGCATCTTTCCCCGATAGTCGGGTAAGATGGAAAATGCAATTAACACATTTACTGATATATGTATTTTACCTTAACTTGGTTTGATACATGTAAGTATACGACAAAATTGACTTAATGTAAATCTCATGGACTCTTTCTCACTCGTTTATCGCTACTTGGGAACACAGTCATTGCACATATTTTATTGCCGTGTACAAGACTTGTGAAATCACTTCTTGCACACAATGAATTCAATCCAGTACATTTTTTCGTCATCATTCTTTTTTAGGAGGCGTTTAAGGGTACGGTAAGAAATCCCGTAAGCTTACGATGCTCTGAAATAGTTCATAAGCTCTGTTCTAACATGTTCCATCGCAAGTTGAAGACAGTCCTCAATCCACTGACCTCTATCAGAGGATCTTACGTAATGTTTACACATTTCCTGCAATAAAACAAAAAATAAAATTCTTGCAACAAGTTGCCATCTTACCCCGAAAAAAGTGATCATCTTCCCCAAGTATCGGGGTAAGATGCCTAGTGCTGTGATGCAACGTAAGATGGCGGAACAAGTTCGTTGGTTGTTAACAATACAAACTTTAGAACCTTTACTAGAATATCCATTACAAAGGGTTGACAGTTATTACGAATTCAAGGATGTATTCAAATTTTAACATAACTTTGCAATTATTTTATAGCCGAAAAATGACCTGTTTTCTAGCTTTTCTTCTTCTCACAACAAGAACACGTGGCAAAATGAGTTAGCTTCCACTCTACAGACATTCAACTGTCTCAGTGATCATGAAGACATGCGCGTGGTGCAGTGGCGGCTCCTGCATATTTCTTAAGAGGAGGAAAGAAGTTAACAGTTCAAAATGACACCTTCTTGAGAGAAACATGCTACAAATTAGCCTACCTGCATAATTGTAAGATCAGATAGTATTAGGGTTGGCCTTCTCTTTTGTATAGCAATAATCTGTTCTTGTAAACTGAGTTCCTAAATTGTCCAAATTACGTTTTCACTTCCATTCATTGATGGATAATTGCACAAATTAACAATTACAAGGAAATTCACAAACTCGCAGCATTTTTCGCGCACACTACAGCATCTCACGTGTTGGAAGAGACTAGCTACTAACACATAACCAGAACCGTTTTACGGAAGTGGGAATGGGAAATAATCTGTTAGGAAAGCGAGAACACTGCAACCACTCACGTGGTCTGTGTTGCCATATGTACATTTTACAAGTTCAGTGTCACATGCTTTTCAAGAATGTCAGTTCTTGTAAAGTCATACTACCATTATTGTTCAAACCTGCCGGTGACAGATTATTTTTTTATCTTACAATTAATGTAGTGTGGAGTGCTTTCAATTTCAAATGTATTTGTACAAAACTGACAACTTGGCTGTTTTCCTGTCTAGTAGACAATGAATGGAAGTGAATTTCAGAGGTAAAAAATATCTGCGATGCTAACGTAGAACTACTTCCTCTCAACTTTCAGATATCCTCGAAAGTTTCAAACCATGAATAGTAGCTTATATAAAGTGGAATGAATAATATATTTTGATTTATAATTTTAAAAAAGTTTATATGTTGTATTTCATAGCTTTGCGTTAAAACTGTTTTTGTTGTGCCTCCTCCTAGATGTATTATAGCCTGGTTGAATGCAGCATCGTTAGATGGCAGCGGTAGCGAGCTTGCTGCACGACCAGTCTGTTTCTATATTTCTCGCCCATGCGCTGATTCAGAGGAGGATCTCCTCCCTCTCCGTTCATTTACTTGCTTTAAAACTCTGCTTCTGTCTCTCGCCGCTAGTGCGCTGTTGTCTATGTGTGTTAACTGCAGTAAAGGAGGAAAGGATTGGCTTTCCTCCACACAAACAATCTCGAATCTTTCTCACAGTTTTCTAGCAGCACATGAGTGCGCATCGTTTAAAACTCGATCATCCGAGGTTTTCTTATAGCTGTGAACTTAAAAATTATCGAATCTTCCTCGAATTTCAAGGCATATATTTCATTTGGTATTTACTTTCAAAAGAAGAAAAATGTGAGGAGGACGTTCCTCCCTTCCTTCTCCCGAGAAACCGCCACTGGCGTGGCGTTATTTCTTGCAAGAATGTGAAACTACAAAGAATAAGTATCTTCCCCCGATAGTTATCTCCCCCCGATTCACTCAACACCACAAGAAAGACTTGTCCACACCTGTGGAGTAACGGTCAGCGCGTCTGGCCGTGAAACCAGGTGGCCCGGGTTCGAATCCCGGTCGGGGCGAGTTACCTGGTTGAGGTTTTTTCCGGGATTTTCCCTCAACCCAATATGAGCAAATGCTGGGTAACTTTCGGTACTGGACCCCGAACTCATTTCACCGTCATTATCACCTTCATCTCATTCAGACGCTAAATAACCTTAGATGTTGATACAGCGTCGTAAAATAACCTAATAAAAAAAAAGAAAGACTTGAAGTAAAACTTTCTTACATAATTTTCTACCGATACAAGGAGGGCCTAAGAAAGGAATCTATTAAGTTAGAGTGAATAAGCTTAGGTACGTTTTGTTCCCAGAGGAACGCCGCGTCGCCAGTAGCGAGGGATGCTGAGAGCTGCCAGCAGTCGGTCGTTAGCATTCCCCAGCGCCAATAGAAGGGTAACAGCGCGCATTATACTTACAAGCAGTGGAATTAATTGCTTTGAAAGTTGGACATTTCCCAGACTCTGTCAAGATGCCGCGGGTCGAAGCGGGTCCTCCAGTTCGGTTTCACTGACCCGACACATACAGATTTATTTTCCACTTGTTTGTCTTATATAGTCGTATGTGTGTCATACAACAATAACAATGACAGTTACAAGAAAGAATCAAACAATATTTAAACATTTTACAGAACATCAAATAGCCTAGTTAAAGTTCAAATGAGACATCCCGTATGACTGTGGTGACTCAGTCACACTAGACTAGGTCAATCGGTCTGTCTCCAGACAGTGACTCAGTCAGTATGGTACTCAAGTCGCTAAATTGATCAGGAAGTTAGTCATTCAGTGAAGAAGTTTTTTTCTACAGTAATCTCACTAGAGGTTTTGATTTATCCACAGAAAATCAATACTCGAGAGAGATTTATATGACTATTACATCATTAGAAGAAACTATATAAAGATTAGAAGTAGTAGTAGTAGTAGTAGTAGTAGTAGTAGTAGTAGTAGTAGTAGGTTTATTTTGCCTGGCAGAGTTAAGGCCATGAGGCCTTCTCTTCCACTCAACCAGGTTCCAATAATATACATGAAATACAAAATTAGATTACAAAACAACACAAAAGAAGATACCTTAGAAATTACATAAAATATAGTAGAAAATTACAAATAGTCAAGATCGGTTACATAATATAAAATTACAAATAGTCAAGATCGGTTACATAATATATAAAATAAAGTAGAAAATTACACATAATCAAAATCAGTTACATAACATAAGGGGAATACACACACACACACAAACACAAACACGAACACACAATTTATAAGACCTAAAATGCTCGAGATAAATTCGACGATTAATTCACTTGAGATATATTACACAGTTAATATACTAATAGGGGAATACATGTGGGTTACAAGACATAAAATGTTGATTAGCAAAGTTGTACTAAATGGCATACAAATACAAATAGATAATAAAAAAAAAAGAAAAGAAAAAAAAGAAGAAGAGAGAGGAGAAAAAAAATAACAACTTGGTCATTTAAGACTATTTAGAAACTTCCGCAAGAGTCTAGTTCTGTTCAATAAAAACATTTCTAAGTAGAGTGTACTTAAAAGATTTTAGACTCCGACTGCTCCTGATTTCCTGTGACAAGGAATTCCAGGAACGAGCTGTGTGTATTGTGAAGGAAGCGGAGTAGAGAGATGTTTGATGATATGGAATTGATAGAACAAGGTTATGCTGTGAACGTGTATCACGGTTGTGGTGGGATGCTAAAAGTGTGAAGCGAGGAACTAGGTAAATAGGTGTGGAATTATTTAAAATCTGATACAGCAAACAGAGTGAATGAACTGAACGTCTCTCCCGTAAACGAAGCTAAGATAATTGAAAGAAATACTCGGAAGACATGATCATAGCGACGGCTGTTACAAATGAAACGAACACAAGCATTATGAAAACGCTGAAGCCTCAATGACAATTCAACACTAAGATCACTATACAAAACGTCGCAATAGTCAAAGTAAGGCATCGCCAGGGTCTGTATCAGTAAAGTACTCTAAAACAATAAAATATTAATTGACTTACAAAAACACTAAAATGTTTTGTATTATTGTACAATTTCATCATTAGGCCTACAAATATTCGCTTAGATGGCAGTAGTACGTTATGATGAGCTGTCCGCTTGTTACCAGTTGTGTCAACTACACAATCTTCATTGAACTGTAGCAAATGCCTTGTCTTTATTCTACAGGGTGATCCGTTTCGGTATGGATAAAATAAAAACACCGTAAAACATTTGCTACTGAACTTTATTTGTTGAAACTTTGTGCTTACAACACTGAAAGATGGGAGATTCCTCAGAGCTCAACATGACCGCCATTGCGCACCCTGCACAACTCATAATGATGATAATTTTCAGCCCATGTCCGTTGTAACATAAGAGAGGTGATGTGTTGAAAAGCTTGAGTAATTTTTACTCTCAGATCATTTATGTTCCTGGGTTTCTGTGAATAGATAATGTCCTTAACAAAACCCCACACGAAGAATCAGGAGAGGTTAGATCTGGGGAGTTTGGGGACTAAGCCAAGAGACAGCTGCTTCTCGTACTGGGTTTCGTCTGCGACCTCCTGCATGTTTTATTTTTTTTTAAGACATAACCTGTTTTTACAAATGTTCGATACCACAACATTATGGAATCGTATTTAGGTACATTACGCACACCATACTCACATTGAAATTCACTTTGAACTCTTTTAACACTCTCAAATTTAGCATACTAAAGAACACACTGTACCCGCGATTGATTTGTAGTAGCCATTTTAATCGTATGCGATTTTCATTTGTCCTTTCAGATTATGTATTGCTGATTGTCATATATGGAAACTTCTATCTTTTAATCATAATATCACCAGCAAGTAATTTTTCTACTGTCATAATAGTGTTATAATAATAAATTAATATTATCCATACCCAAACGGATCAGACTATACTTGTATTACGACAAATTCATGAGAGGACTTTGAATACAAAACAAATCAACAACGACTTGATGAATACAGAAGAAAATTACAGTGACTTCATCATCACAGATATTACGTACACCACAAACAATGACTGTAACTAAAAAACTAAGTGATATTGACCATATGTTTACAGGCTATGCTTGTTTTAAGTTTCTCTATCAATTCCCAAGAGCTTTTCCACATGTTTTGATACATATTGTATATGTTTATGTCAACTTCATGAAACTTGTTATACTTTTATAAAATTTCTACTTCAAAACAAATTTTAATTGCAGCCAATAATGTAATGATATGGCAAAGAATGGATTATTGTCGACAGAAAATACTAATTTCTAAAAATAAACTTCAATCACCGCTGTTCATTTATACTAAAATGCCGAAGTGTCTACCGAGGATCGAAGCCGTTACCTTTGGTATGAAGTCAGCTGATTTAACACACATATGGGTCCACCTACTATGATATTAAGTTATCGCGTGGATGGTGGTAGCCCCCATTGTTCCATTCTTTGTTGTCGATTTAGATGCTGGTTTCCTGTCTCGGAATCCTATTGTCGCTAAGGCAAAGTTTCGTGGTGACGTCACAGCCCAAGATGGAGCCACGAACTATTTATTACATGACAAACTTTTGTCCTTTGGGCACGCTCTTTGTTATCCTTTCAACCAGACCTATTAATTTTCTTACATATTTCACTCCCAAAGCAAAACTGCTCAATGTTAGATGCGCATTCAGATACTACCGTACAACTAGTGCGTCTCTGACTTACAGGTTGTTCCACAATACGTTACTCTTCCTATAGTTTTCCACTTATATAGTGTTTTTATCTACCTTGTAGAGATTTTCACTTTATAGTGTGAAAAGGAAGTGCTATCATGCTAGAAAAAATCTATTTGCGAGATTCACTAGTACTAGTACGTCCAGTAATGGAATATGGTGCTGCATGTTGGGATCCTTACAGATTAAAACATATTAAGACACTGAAAAAAGATTAAAAAACGGGCTCTTAAATGTTGTCGGAAAAATTCACCATTAAAATGGGACACACTCACGGACAGGAGAACGCGAATTCGATTATGCGCAATGTTCAAAACATACAGAGGTGAGCCTGCCTGGAGAGAAATAAAAAATAGGTTGCAGCCGCCAAATTACTCTTCAAGGAACGACCACTCATATAAATTGAGGGAAAGAAGGCAGAGGACGGACACTGGAAAGTTTTCTTTTCTCAATCGTACTATCAGGGACTGGAATGCTTTACCTGCAGACTTACTAAAGGCTTTACCAACAACCAAAAATGTATTTAAAAATAGGCTTAAGGACCTTACTAATAGACGGTAATTATACACAGTATTTAAAGGGTGTAAATGATATGTTGTTATTGTTGAAGTGTTGTATCAGTGAAGAATTATGTTGTGTCAGTGAAGTGTGTTGTATCAGTGAAGAAGTGTGTCGTGTCAGTGAAGTGTGCTGTGTAAGTGAAACGCGTTCCTGTCAGTGAAGCTTTATAGTTTATAGTGGCAGTGCATAGTATTTGAACAGTGAAATGTTTTTGAAGTGTTAGTGAAATCAGGATAGAATCAGTGAAACGTGTCGTAGTTCCAGTGCAGTGAGTGAGTTGACAGCGAAATGAGTGTAATGTTGAAAGGTACTTGTGCAGATATGAACATATCATACTCGTGGGTTTTAGTTCGATCTTAGTTTTAAGATACAAATTAGATTTATTTCAAATGTTATTTTAAGTGATCGTTTCATTTAATTTAGTATATTCCCTGTTGTTGTTATTATTATTATTATTATTATTAATTATTATTAGTATTAATTATTAGTATTATTATTAATTGTATTTTTAATTAATAAGTTTATTATTGTCATTATTGAGTGTGATTAGTTACCACTGCCACCGGGTATATACCCACTGCAGTGTGAATAAATACATACATACATACATACATACATACATACATACATACATACATTTTAAAGTACATACTGTGTGTAGAGGAGTGGGGGAAAAAAAAAACCGGGCCGACTCTTGTAGATGATTTCAGAGCTACAGATTCAAATTTTGCTAGTCACAAAACACATCCATCTTGTATAATTAATTGTAACAATGAAATTTTTGCATTTGTTCGATTCTTACCGTCTTTTGTTTCCTTCAGTGCCTCAAACTTACAGACGAAAAAACTTTGAGAGTTTTATTTTAATCTGGCATCAATATTACATTTCTACCTCTATTCGGCAAAAATAACTGCGTATTTTTACATTAAATAGCAGTACATACCTCTGGCTTCACTATCCATATTGAAATTACCACAGTTTGACACAATACACAGCACAGGATTCTTTTGTATCATCTACAAGGGTTGTCCGGTTTTTTTTGCCACTACTGTACATATAACAATGTAACAAAAATACACAGCAATAACTTTGAAATTATGAAAATATTTTATTTGTTTCGCAATGTAAATTAGCATATGTTAGGAGTTTAGTTACACATTTTATACATGCACGCCTCTTGTTGCTCTAATAATATCTAATCGATATTCAATTTCGGTCCAAGATTTTTAAGCATATCTTATATGATTGTTGCTATGGTATCTCTCTGATTCTTCCACTTAATACTTCAAGATTCCTTGCCTTGTCCTTTACATAATCCCCACATAAAAATTCTAGCGGAATTAAACCTGGTGATCGCGGGGGCCAAGAAATATCGTCTCATCAGAAATTAACAGTCATTGCAAGAAATTTTTTTCGACTATTATGTTTAACATAACTTCTCAGTTCACCGCTATGAAGTAACGGTTAGAGTCCTAACCGTGAAATGAGCGGGCCCGGGTTCAAATCCTGGTTGGAAAAAAATTATCTGGTTGAGGTATTTTCGGGGTTTTTCCTCAATCCATAAAGAGCAAATTCTTGGTAACTTTCTGCGCTGGATCCAGGACTCATTTCGCTGGCATTATCATCTTCATCTCATTCAGACCCTATATAACCATTGCAGTTGAAAAAGCGTCGTAAAATAACCAATTTAAAACATAACCCATCGATTTCAAAATTCATTCTCCCCCCCCCCCCTGCTTTTAATGTCTGCAGAATTTGCATTCCATATCGATAAGATTTAAGACGCTTTGGAAGTACTTTGTGGATGATTGATTGTTGAAATTTCAACTCTCGTAATTAATGACGTAATCTCGACATTGTGGATCTGTGGTGGAAAACTTCCCATATTGCTGCAACTTGAACTTCAGGTACAGTGAGTTTTCCTTGACACAACGCCTTTCCTAAGCTAAGATTATGTCGTATAAAATGCAGCCCGCAATACTCAGCGAAGGGTAAGGTAGGAGGGGAGGATATCCAAACTGCTTAAGGGGACACGCTACTGAGTTTTCGTCAATTTTGGTCAATGTTAAAAGTTATTTTTTTTTTTTTAGTGATGAACTGTATTGACTAGGAACAAACCCATGCACCATTTCATTGTAGGTAGTCTTAGCATCATTTAAAAAGTTTAAGAAACAAATTATCTTATATGAGAGCCAGATATTTGTTTACTAAAATTATAAACACATTTTTATATTTTATTTTTTTCCGAGTACATTTTTCAACATAAAATTTTGAAAATAATTGTGCACATGTAACTCATCAACATCTATTCGATTTTAAAATTTCAAAAACTTACAATCAAAATTGTGGAGAATAGAAATCTCAGTAGCGTGTCCCCTTAACATTGAATGAACAAGTAATGGTTAAGGGGAATAGAACATAATAGAATGTTTTATTTCCGCTGGCAGAGTTAAGGCCATAAGGCCGTCTCTTCCACTCAACCAGCCTTAATCAATACAATACATATTTAAATTACGAATATTTACACTACACTTAAAAGATTCTCCAGCAATATTCTTCAGTCAAGTTTTAGAACTATGTTATAGGGAGAAAAAATATAAACCTAAAATATATTATTTTATATAATGAGAATATTAATGTAATGAAATTTTGCCATTAGAGGTTTCGTATTCTATTTAGAGAAATTAATGATAATAATAAGAATGGGCAGATGTTAATTTCGTTATAAGTAATAGATATTAATCAGTAATTAATCTCTTAAGTAAGAATCTATGTAATTTTGACCTAAATGAAGTTATTGTCCAACAACCCCTTACATCACTCGGAAGCGAGTTCCAATTTCTAGCAACTGAAACTGTAGGAGAGGGAGGGAGGGAGATCATGCCTTACCCCTTCGCCTGCTTGTGTATTTGAAATAACTTTTGTTTTATGATTATTATTAATTTTTGCTATTTTAGCAGATAAGTGCAATGGATTTAGAATCTTTGAATATAGATTTATTCTATAGATAGTATTTATGTTTAAGGAGGTTTTTGGTTAGTTTATTACTTTTATTTTATTAGTTATTTTTGTTATATTTGGTGTTGCCTTTCTAACTTTGTTGGAACGTAAGGTTCTTGGATTAAGGGGTTAACTCGCGAGTCACGAAATGCCGATCACCGGGTAACGACAATGATACTTGAAGATGTGAGGGTAGTATTTCTTTCTCCTTCTAAAAATCCTATGTCAACATAGGCCAACTGAACATCAGATTTCTAGTTATACTCGAAAAATCCACTCAAAGCCACGATCGTATTGGCTGATTCCGATATTTGGAACCGGGACTTTCCGAATGCAAATCTAGTATTTTCTCATTCGCTGACACTCCCTGCAAACTTGAATAGGGCTATATCACGTAGATAAATGCATTTGCTACCAGAAGTGAGGTACACTGATGTGAAAGAGCCGTTGGATTTCTGTGCGTCAAGAAGATTCGTTATGTCTAGCACTGAAGAAAAATATATTGCAAATAATATTTTTATCGACAGGAAGTGAGTTCTTGCATGACTAAAAGGCTTCATCATAAACACTTTGCCTTTCTTTTAGTTCTCTTTACTCTTTCCTTCTCTTTATAAACCCTATGTATGTGCGTATGTGCCTACAATGATTTGTAGACTTTTTTTTTCATCCCACTCTCGGTTGTTGGTGTGTTTATTTATTTATTTTTTTTTGTTCCATGGGTGAATGGGCTAAGTACATCAACCAATCGGAATGGTGGGAGAGGCAAAGCTGTCGGAAAGAAAGAGAGTCCCACAAAGCCCTAAATCCATTAAATGCGTAGTCCAGATGTTAAATATAAAATTTCACGTTTTAAGCAAAGGTTTTATGGAGTAGTTAATGTCCGCCAGCAAGAGAAAAAATGAAAGAGATAGATAGAAAGAGAAGAAAGGGATATGGGAGAGTGGAGGAATAAAATGTACTCAAAATTCGAGGTCCCTGGATATGAAGGCATGAGTGGAGTGAAGCATATGTCTCCTCTTGTTACACCCAGACCTTATCATAGCGAAGACAGAGTAGCCTATGTGGAGTTTAAAAAGGTATGCTGGAAAGCCGTCGATGAACCTGAACTTAGGGTTCAATATGGTGGGAGGGGTTATAAAAAAACCCTTCGTGACATTCGTTGAAATTCGATGAGAAGACCGTACCATAGAGGGTCATAGGGGAGGTGTTACACTACATAAGAAAATAAACTAGTATCTATACAAGTAAAAAATAAAGTAAAGCTTTATTTATGTCTTTTATTGCGGACGGCTGTTGAAGCGGTACCTCAGTCCACGCTCCGAGTTATATGAGACTCAAAAATGTACTAAAGTTACGACATAATCAAAACGTTCACAAGACACTGTTTTGGTTTTATTTTACTACGCTGTTTATTTCATTCTATTTTTCTTCTCTCCTTTCGTGACGTGCTAATTCCTTTATTGTACTAAAACACAAAGAAAGTACTGCAGAAAAACCAAGAGTACACACAAGAAGCATTATTAATATTTTGCAGAATTACAAAAAATTAAATTTGAAGTAACGAATTTCGCACTGTTCACAAATATTACAAAATTTACACAAATTTTAGAAACAATAATAATAACACTCCGAAACTTAAATTCTTTCGTATCAACTGAATCAAAATACACAGGATTATTGGAAAGTCATAAAAAAATTGAAAGTCCTCTTTGTTAACAACTAAGAGTTTATTGAAAAAAAAATACAGTTTTGTTCATAGAAGATTGCTGTTTATTTTTACAGATAATTCTGTGTAAGTTCCTTCTCTGTTATTACAATGGTACTTACTTACTTACAAATGGCTTTTAAGGAACCCGCAGGTTCATTGCCGCCCTCACATAAGCCCGCCATTCGTCCCTATCCTGAGCAAGAATAATCCAGTCTCTATCATCATATCCCACCTCCCTCAAATCCATTTTAATATTATCTTCTCATCTACGTCTCGGCCTCCCCAAAGGTCTTTTTCCCTCCGGCCTCCTAACTAACACTCTATATGCATTTCTGGATTCGCCCATACGTGCTACATGCCCTCCCCATCTCAAACGTCTGGATTTAATGTTCCTAATTATTTCAGGTGAAGAATACACTGTGTGCAGTTCTGTGTTGTGTAACTTTCTCCATTCTTCTGTAACTTCATCCTTCTTAGCCCCAAATATTTTCCTAAGCACCTTATTCTCAAACACCCTTAATCTATGTTCCTCTCTCAAAGTGAGAGTCCAAGTTTCACAACCATAAAGAACAACCGATAATATAACTGTTTTATAAATTCTGACTTTCAGAATTTTTAACAGCAGACTGGATGATAAAAGCTTCTCAACCGAATTTTAACAGGCATTTCCCATATTTTCCTCCCGGTTATTACTGTGGTAAATTAAATAAATATTTTTTTTTTAATTCATACCAATAAATCATAATCTTGCCTCTACAAATACGAATTGGAATTATTTAGTGTTACTGTGATTATAATAGCGATTGTTTCAGCGCACTGAGACAATTCAGAACTCTGAATTAATTGAGGATTGAGATATGGACAATATCTGTCATCACTGTGGAAGCTTGTAAAGAGAGAGAGGGAGAGAGAGAGAGAGAGAGAGAGAGAGAGAGAGAGAGAGAGACTGTTTCCGTGATAGATGAAAAATATTTTGGTAGACAGAAGTCCGTAGAAAACTATGTAAAGTTCATCTTACACTTCTGTTTTCATGATATTACGAGTGACGTCACAGTAAACTTTTCATGTCAAAACGTTGCAGTTGTTATTTCTTGTACCTCGAACACAGACGCTTCACGACAGAAGATTCTTAGGACAGATTTCGAGTTCTTGACCATTTTATGTTTTGTACTCAAATAATGTGCTAGTATTTTTATTTAAATTATTGCATCTAATTTGCATAATTCACCGATGAATTAACTCGCAGATACCGAATATGAACAAAATCTTCCCGAATGTTGAGGAGAAATCTCTGTACACAGAGATATAATTGACAAACGATATGGTCTAAACTATTTTTTTAATATTAATAAAGCTGAAAATATGTATTGCTGGAAAAAAACGAAAAAAAATTTTCTTGCGTCATTTTAATAGCTTATTTGTACATTTCGTATAATAAAAAAAACTGCTGAATTTTGTCTCTTATTCTTGCAGTTGCAATACAGCCTCACAAAATAATATTTGAAACTTCTTTGCAATCTCTTTGGTATCGAACCAATTTCCGACCTGTCTATTGAAGCATGTAACATTCATTACATTTGACATTAGTACTCAATTTCGTACGACATACGTTGCATTTACTGATTTTATTGTTACAAGTGGATCCTGCGTTTCCGAAGTAAAGGGAGATCTGCATGTATTACTTATTTGATTTTTTGGTGTTGTCAACTAATGCAATATTACGACTCATGTACTTTATTTCCTCTTGAGTTATTATTGTTCGGTCACACCAGATTTTCGTATCGTCTCTCAAACTTCCGGCATGTTTACGGTTGTAATAACTTACAGCCGGTTTGTGGACAAGGAAATCGATTGGAATGTTTATGTCATTAATGTTTGTAGACAAATTTTATGTTCTAGAAAATAGGATGAAATTAACAGTTGAAACTTTTCTTAAGAAAAATTCCATAACACAGTGGTGAAATTTTATACCTCAAAGTTGTAATTACATATATTTTCATTCAACCTAAAACCAATGATTTGCAATTTCTCGACTTTATCCTAGAGGAATATGATGAGATTTTCATACAGTACACGATGTCAGATGACCATGTGAGATAATATAATAATAATAATAATAATAATAATAATAATAATAATTTATTTAACCTGGCAGATTTAAGGCCATACGGCCTTCTCTAACACTCAACCAGGAGTAAAACTGCGTTACAAAAACACTACAAATTTACAAAGTACACTACAATTTTACACACAAAAACTGAATAAGATAATAATAATAAAATGTAAACAACATGTAAGTAGAAATCAGACATAATATATAACATACAGAAAGAAAGGAAAAAGCATAATAACATGTGAATAGCAGGTCAAAATAAATGAGGAATACAAAGTATAAAAAATAAGACAATTATTGATAATAATAAAATAATAATAATAGAATAATAATAATAATAATAATAGTAATAAAATAGTGCAGTACAAAGCATACAACGAATACAATATTTTTAGGTACACACAGTAAGGAAAAATATGATTATATATAGCTGAACTTATCACATTATAGATATACCATTATCGGAAAATATGTAAACAAAAATATTAAATAAGCTAAATATCACTAGAACACAAAAAAGTATAAACGTGGAAACATGCAATACAACACTTGTCATAATAGTAAGTTAGTTTGGCCACTCGTCATAAGATAATTTTCTAACTTGGATTTGAAAGATTTCAATGTTCGGCAGCCCTTGACTTCAGGCGGCAGAGAGTTCCAGTGACGAGAGGTAGCAACAGTGAAAGATGAGGAATACAGAGATGATCTGTGAAGTGGAATTTCTAGCGTGTTATCGCGTTGTGATCGAGTATTAATATTATGATAGCGAGAGAGAGTATTAAAACGAGCTGATAAATAATATAGTACAACACAACGAAGAAACATCTATGCAAGAACTGAGTTTTAAGTTCATAACCTTGGCATCCGTGCAGAATTTTTGGGTTTTTGCCATTGTGTGTAGTACGCCCGACCAATTAAACCGAAAACACGTCTTAAGGTGACAGAATGTGAACTGCTGACTCGCAAATCTATTCTAGGAAGAGGTAAAAGAACTTTTCTCCCCTCTACGCCTCTCTTCTGTTATCCTTGAGTTTATAAATTATCTTGCGCAAGTAGCAGACTGCAGCGATACAAATTAAAAGCTCAGTCGTGTGCCACTGTTTGTCTATTCAAAAATCACTTGTTGTTCGCTAATTGTTTGGAAGACGGTCCTTTCCGTTGCTCCAAGCTGAAAGTCTTATGATCTGATTGCCAGGAAAACATGGTTGATTTATTAGACTCCTAAAACGCACCGACATTTAGAAAGAGGCGATTAGACGCCTTGTAAATTCAGCTGCCGCAATTTTATGATAATTAGAACCCGCTACCGTCGTACATCAACTGACAAACTTCATACGGATGTGAGTATAGTGTAGACTATATGCTAAACGAAGAGCGTGAAGTACAGTCCGTGCAGGGGAATAAAGAGAGCAATGTGAATTAAAACCAGAAACGAATTACAGACACATTATTTTTACTTCCTGGCTTTTAAGGAACCCAGAGGTTCATTGCCGCCCTCACATAAGCCCGCCATTGGTCCCTATCCTGAGCAAGATTAATCCAGTCTCTATCATCATATCCCACCTCTCTCAAATACATTTTAATATTATCTTTCCACCTACGTCTCGGCCTCCGTAAAAGTCTTTTTCCCTCCGGCCTCCCAACTAGCACCCTATATGCATTTCTGGATTCGCCCATACGTGCTACATGCCCTGCCCATCTCAAATGTCTGGATTTAATGTTCCTAATTATGTCAGGTTGTGTAACTTTCTCCATTCTCCTCTAACTTCATCCCTCTTAGCCCCAAATATTTTCCTAAGCACCTTATTCTCAAACACCCTTAACCTATGTTCCTCTCTCAAAGTGAGAGTCCAAGTTTCATAACCGTAAAGAACAACCGGTAATATAACTGTTTTATAAATTAGCCTATAACTTTCAGATTTTTTGACAGCAGACTGGATGATAAAAGGTTCTCAACCGAATAATAATAAAAGGCATTTCCCATATTTATTCTGTGTTTAATGTCCTCCCGAGTATCAATTATATTTGTTACTGTTGCTCCAAGATATTTCAACTACTCAACCTCTTCAAAAGATAAATTTCCAATTTTTATATTTCCATTTCGTACAATATTCCCGTCACGAGTCATAATCATATATTTTTATAGGAATGAACTATGCTATGGGTATATTCAACTCAATTCAATTCAATTCAATTCATTTTGTCCATTAGACATACAGTTTTAGGCTTCGTCAGAATACATTGAAAAACATATAATACATTTTACAAAACACTAATAAAAGAAACAGTAAAATTTAAATAATACAATAAAAACATAAAATAATATGAAACTTTTAAATCAATTAAAACAGTTCACCACTAATGTGTTAATTGTAACTAATCGCAATTAAACGTATTTATTAAAGAACAATTTCATACAAGAATAAAAAAGGATTATTTAATAACCAATTACTGTAAAATCTAGTTTTGAAGCTATACATACATACATACATACACGCATACATACATACATACATACAGTCCACATCTGTGGAGTAACGGTCAGCGCTTCTGGCTGCGAAACCTGGTGGCCCGGGTTCGAATCCCGATCGGGACAAGTTACCTGGTTGAGGTTTTTCCCAGGGTTTTCCCTCAACCCAATACGAGCAAATGCTGGGTAACTTTCGGTGCTGGACCCCGGACTCATTTCACCGGCATTATCACCTTCATTTCATTCAGACGCTAAATAATCTAGATGTTGATACAGCGTCGTAAAATAACCCAATAAAATGAAATAAATACATACATACTTACGTACGTACATATGTCCAACCCATGGGCAGGTCTTTCACTGCAAACCCAACATGGAAGCGATGCGGATTGCGATAACACGTGAAAATAAATGAAATCATTGTCCGACAACCTTTTACTTCTCTCGAAAGAGAGCTCCAATTTCTAGCAACTGAGTGTGTATAGGATGAAGTATGTGAAGATGTCTTGTGACAGAGTGTAATGACGTAGAGCCCGGATGTTTAGGCATTTATTTTGGTTAAAATAGGCAGGCATATAGACAGTAAAAATAGGCAGTGAAATAGGCATTTATTATTCATGGAAACAGACAAAAATAGACAAATACTTAATAAACTATCCCATACTGTAGGCCTACTCACTTTCCTTGGTTACATGTCACACCAAGATGCTTTTTTAAGTTGTCAACTGTCATAGTGAGCCGCCTGCCAGAGAGAACGTTTTTCATGGTGAAAAAAATATATTTTTACTTCTACTGAAGTGATTGGAGCAAACTTAAAACAACTTATTTCAGAAGGACTGTCTCTACTTTCTTTGAGAGATCGGGAAAAACCGACTGTATTGTCTCAAAAAGAGGGGTGTGAGAAGGGATTAGATTTCAAAGTACGCGTGACTTGTGCGTGGAAGCGACAACAGTAACGGGACCTGGAGACTTGCTTTTAATACTTCCCTCATCTCCTTTCTTTCGCTGGAAAACCCCGAAGTGACCTGAGCACTGAAGTTTATACTGTTCAAACACCTTTGTTAGGAGACATAGAAGATGGAATCGGTAGGGGAGAAAAGCTTATGACTTCTTGGAAACATATGTATTGCTGAAGAATAAGATTCTCAGCAAATATTTGTGTGAGGTAAATATATATTCTTAGTTTGTACAACCGTTCTTTTTTTGTTTTTTTTTTTTAATATAATTTATGTGCGATATAATTTAAATGCATTAATAATATAGAAAATGTACAATAACGACTTTAAAAGCCTATAAAATTTTGCTGTTTAACAATTTTGTTGCGTCTAGGTAGCTTAAAGACTGGAAACGGTGAGTAGCTTCCTGAATTATACGGTCACATACTTCCTTGGCTTCAATTTTCTGGGATTCCATTTTCCGATGCTTGCTGGCTGATTCAGGAAGAATCTCAAATAAACAGGTAGATGGCAGAAGCAGTCGGATACTTGAATTACCAAATACATTGTAAATAGTTCCGAGTTCTTCCACAACAAGCATTCTTTCGTTATGCTTTACTTTTGCAATCTCCAAGCTGTGTCGTGCTGAAGCAGACTACAGCACTTTCCCGCGTAAAAATAGCCAATCAGAGCAGCGATTTCAGCTTCGCACATGCGCATAATTGTCTACATTCTCATGTGGAGTTCTGAGTAGCACAACGAATTCCCTGAGGCACCAAAGAGCGAAGACTAAACACTCTATAACGCGTCATGAACATAACCACGGGAAATTGTGAAATGACAGATCAAATACGCGGTATTATAAATACATTATTTAAGCAAAACTTATCATTGTGCTGTAGCACCTAAGGACGGGCCGCGCCTGGTGAAATAACACAATTAGTTTTAGTTCAATATACTGATATTAATGCAAATTTTACGCATTTTTTTTTAGTTCACGTCCTAAGAAGTTTCCTTGATTACGAAGAGATACGACCTCCCCATAGCAACTTTATTCGTATAGGATAAGAAATGTTGATGTAGGAATTGAAATCTCGCCCACAGCTCAATTTACTTGTTTGTTTCCAAGCTAGAGACAAGTTGCCGTCCGTCCACCACAGTGCTTCGTGCAACAAATGGTTTCATACAAACACAATTGGCAAGATTCCACGAATAGGTGGTCATGCATCGTAATGACGAGGTACAGAACTGGAAGCTTACGCATCTCGCCGGAAAAAAAATTGAAACTATACTACGTTTACAAAATAACGTCTCAATAATATGCGGCCAGCTCAGTTCATGATGTGATGGCGGACTTAAATGGATTTATCACTAGGTTTTTAGTAAAAAAAAACGAATTTGAGGAAGTATAATTAATCATCCCAACGTTTTCTAGGTCTCCCGACGTCACGCCTTCCTCTTGCTTGATAATTTCTTGCTAACAATGGATATCTCTCCTTACTCATTCCATTCATGTGTTCAATCCACTTTTGTGTACAATTCGTGACTTTACCCAATAAAGGCTGTACTTTTAATTCTTCTCTTATATCCTTATTTCTAATTATATCAAGTTTTGTACACCCTTTAACTTGTCTAAGGAACTTCATCTCCGCCGTTTGTATTCTATCTTTCTGTTTTTTCGTTGGAGCCCAAGTTTCACATTCATACAATATTGTGGGAATTGCCATAACTTTATACATTTTTACTTTTGTTTCTTTTCTAACCTTTTTTTTTAACGTTCTCTGTATTCTTCCACATACCGTCTGAAATTTATTTATTTTAGAATCAATATCTCTTTCCATATTGTAACTAATATCACAGCCCAAATACTGTATTTGAAACTAGACACCTGTTCTATACTTTGATTTTCTAAAATAATTTTGGATATCACTGGATGTTTTCCTCTAAATGCCATTGTCTTTGTTTTTTTTTTTTTACTGATAACTTTAGATCATATAATTTACATATTTTGTTTAATTCATGTAAAGATTTCTGTAAGTCATCTTCATTCTTCTGTATTGTGATTAAATCATCTGCAAACAAAAGATTATATAGGTCTATATAGCCTACCGGGAGATTCTGTAACTTCTTTACAAACATTTAGGAGTGATAGAGATGATCGTCCACCGCTGTGGAGTAATGGTCTGATCGTAAAACGAGGGAGCCCGGTTTGAAATCCTAATTACGATAAATTACCTGTTTGATGAATTTTACGAGTTTATTATGATTTTATTGTATAAACATTAATTTAACTGAAGGTCTATACGATATATTTTGCACTGAGTCCTATGTGTAAGCTATTCTTATTCTTTTGTTTTCCTTTTAAAAATTAAACTAAAAATCCATCTCTTAAACATAGACAGGTGCTTTCATTAGTTCATTTTTTGTGCCTTGCCTTCATTTTATATTCACACCTTTAATGCCTTTTTGATCTACATTTTTATTAATACCTTTTTCATGATTTTTAATTCCTCATTTTCTCTCAAAACACAAATTCTTATCTTCCCATTAATTCGTTTTAATCACGGTCATAATGATCTTTCTCAAATATATTCAGCTGTTTCATTTCGGCGAATAAAATTAAAATCTTTTAAACGGTTCAAGGTACTTTCTGATTGTCTTTTCCGTCTCTACCGATAACCAAAATTCTATTAATTATAAATTCTATAGAGTTAACACACTGTAACAATGCAACGCCTTAAACTGGACGCTAGCCCGCATCCCCTAAAAATCATCTAGATAATGTGCGTATACACCAGCGCTGACCAAAGCGGGTGTCGTGATTACATCGTGTAATCACAGACATTCAAACGGGCACGAGGAGTTTCCTGTGCATTGCTGTGTGTTTCATTCATGTACCGAAGGCAAGCAGTAGCGGTATCATGTCGCTCTACAAACTTTGTTTCTTCAAGCAGTAAGAAGTGGTTTCGTAAAGAATGGGGAGAACTTTTTTGTTGTTTTGTCGAAGAAAATGTAATATGTTTACTTTGCTCAACGGTTAAATTAAGAGTATATAGAAACATTAATTGCCACGCTGAATAACCTATTATTATTATTATTATTATTATTATTATTATTATTATTATTATTATTATTATTATTATTATTATTATTATTATTGTCAGCTAAGTTTGTGTTTCTATAATTCTTCTGTGCGTGCATGAATATTGGTATTCTTAGATCTTCTCCCTATAAGAATAAAATTACTAGATTTTATCTCAGTTTTAATCTTCTTAATCTTTAGATGAGGGTAACTATTTATTAGTTATTCATTTAATAATAATATTGTAGAAAAACTGATTCAATATTAGGCCTATGTGCCAACGAACTGTTAAACGCCAGGAATTGACATGTCTTAAATCATAGCCAGGAAGAGAAAGATGAGATAAATAAATGTAAGGAAGTCAGCTACCTAATGGAGTTTGAAATATCTTGTGCTCTAAAACCTTTTAATAGAGTAGAATTTCTCAAAAGAGTAATGATTAAAATAACTTAAATAACTTGTTCATAAGAAGTTTTTAATTTTGAAAAACTACGAATTTCTCGACTAAGTATCGAGAGAAGAATTCACAAAATTTCTAATTATATTCAAGCGGAAGTTAAAAAGGAAGCAAGAAAAATCTTATATTATTCACTGGTTCTAGATGATAGCAGTGACATTACTGATACAGCAAAGCTTTAGATTTTTATCCGCGGGATTGATCAAGATGTTAGTGCAGGAACCACCATTGGTTGCAGTTTTCATGCCAAGTACTTTTCTCCGTCTCCTTACTTCATAGGCTGTCTGTCGCATGTAATCACTGCAGTTCTAGTTTTGGTCACCGCTGGTATATACCCACTGAGTACCCAGAATTCAATGATGGGGATTTTTCTACAATTAATTTAAGCGTCTTAGTTAGCCAGATTTTCTTCTTTTTCGAAAACGATTTGTGAACTAAAATTTATTTAATCAATGTTTGGTACGAGTAAACAATTTCAGAGTTGAAAATAACTGGTTGTAAATAATAGCCTACAATAAATGAAGCTTATACATAGTGATGAAATGAGGATGCGTTACGAGTGACCTTGAAAAAAGGGCACGGGAAATTCTAGGGTACCTACGGGCGATTAACTAACAGAAAGCTAACATAAAATTGTTTGCATCATTAAATTCTTAATTTAATTTCATTCCACTGTAAAGGGGTGACTGCACTGCCTTCTTGATCTCACGAAGGCAGTTGTTGCGGGAAAGAGAAATGAGTGTTGTCTGCTTCCGGAAGTAGTCCCTGAAACCATGCGTACATCGTTACCAGATGCCACACGCAAGTAATGCTAAACGATCAAGTAGGCATATGTACAAATATTCATGTATATATTTTATAACGAAGAAAATTTTAATGTTCTATTTGGAAGGTAATTTTTCGTGCGAATTCGCAATAAAACCTGCTTTTTTGTTGAAAATATCGCGATTATGATGTAATTTCGTGGATTTCTATCAATTTCGATGATATAGTTCACTTAATTTTGTACATTCAAATTACTATTAGAAAAAAAAGAGAATTTAATTTAGAAACCCACATAGCATTTATCGATTTTGTGAAAGCTTCTGACAAGGTTCGAAGAAATCTTTTATTTGACATTTTACAAGAAAAAAATATACCAAATCTGCTATTTCAAAACATAATAGAAATCTACACTGACAATAAAATAAGTGTCAGAATAAATAATCGTATATCCGAAAGAAAATGTGTTAATAATGGAGTTAGACAAGGTTGCCCATTATCTCAAACACTATTTAATATTTACATGAATGAAATCATTTCTAAACGGAACCAAATCTATACATCAGGAATCATAATAATCAGTACCTTAACATTAAATACCCTACTCTTAGTAGACGATCAAGTTATAATTTCCAGTTCAGATGACAACTTACAGAGATATGTATACATTAAATAAAATATTATCAGATTTTGGGATGGAGATTTCAGCACAAAAATCAAAAGTAATGGCATTTTTGGGACAAGATCCAATAAGAATAAGATAATACACAATAACCAATGCCTAGAACAAGTATAAACTTTCGATTATCTGGAGTGTGAAATATCTTATCAAAATTAAAAAGATGTGAACAAGAAAATCACCAAATTTACACAAATTTTAGGAATAATAAATAATGCATTAAAAGCTAAATTAGTACAAAAATCCACAAGAATAAAAATATATAATACTCTAGCAGTATCCTCCCTTTTATACGGAAGTGAGATTTGGACATTAAGGAAAAGAGATTTGAGCAGAATCAAAGCAACGGAAATGAAATTTCTCAGACGGACAGCAGAATATACTCTTTTAGATCGAAAAAGAATAGAAGAAATATTGGAACAATTAGAAATAGAGTCAGTAGAAGAAAAAATAAATAGGTACAAACTAAATTTTCTACACCATGTAAAACGAATGGACAATTGAAGAATCCCCAAAATGATGATGCAATATCAATTCAGAGGATATCGACGGTTAGGAAGACGCTTTAGAAGACTGCTAGATGGGGCCGAAGCAGGTCTACACAGGCCTAATTCGTGACGGATGATGATGATTATTAACGAATAATGAATTTTCCATGCGTAAGATCAAGTTTTTAACACATTTTGTGCATATCGTTAATACCAAAAAAATCACATCCCTAATCATGTAAAAGATAGAGCTATTATTACGAAGTGTAAACCATACTAGGAGATAGCGTTTCAAGTGTCTCTATATGGACAAAACTGTGCAATTCTCCATTGTCGTTTGTTCTATGCAGACAAAGTCTTTCATTCAAGTTTTGTATCCATGAGAACATGGTGGAGAAACACGCAGACACAAGCAGACTCTTGTTTCCTGTAATTAGTGTTCATAAGGGTAAACTTCAACAGCTTTCGATTCTAGCATGGCGAACGTAAGGAAGTCTTTAGCATTCTTTAGAGGCAAAAGAACTTCAAACAGTTTGCGTCTTTTGTCCACAGTCACGACATAAAAACTACACCGATTTTGAAGAAATTAAGCGTAGAATGTTAAAAACATTGTCTTAAGTTAAACTGTGATTCCGTCATCCTGACGTACCTGAGAAGAACTCTCTTCGCTATGACTCAGATAAGTGCGCTTAGAGCGAGGAATAATGCGAAATGTTTTGCTGTTTGTACCTACTATGTCATGTTTTAAGCCTGTTAGTTTTGTTCACAACACTGTATCGCTTATGTAGAGTCAGAGAAAATGGTGATAGCGAGATGGTACTTGAAGAAATGAGTACGTGGTTTTGCCTGGAATTCGTTTTGCAATTGAGGACCGTTTTTGCAAAAGTTGCTAACTGAAAAAAGCTAAATTTTACAGGAGAGACAAAACACTATAGTAAGCAAGTTTTGCTGTGTCTCTCACTTATAGCAGAAAGCAAGTTTTGAAAAAAACGATCACATTTTGACACACTACAATGAAGAGAAATAACCCAATTTTATTAAGACGCTTTGAACATCATGTAAAGGCCTGCCTTTTGTTAACGAATCCATCAAAATTTCAATTTTGCAAATTTCGCAGTTAGCAAGGTTTGCAAAGACGGTTCTCAATTGGAGAGAACCTCACTAAAATCCCACCCAGATAAACAAATCAGATTGCATTTGAACCCAGTCAGCAATACTAACCCTTACTTCACAGTGATGGACTTTAACTTCTCTAACCACTGTTGCGAATAATAATTTTGGTTTCTGTGTAAAGACTTTGAATCGCACTTATAAAATGTTCAGATAATCAATTTCAAATAAAATGTGTCACAGCTTCTCTCTATTAATTTTGTCAAATACTTTGACAGAATCAATAAAACCGATAAATATTGGTAAGCTACTTCCCTTCCATTTTATTCATCAGCTGCGTTATCATGAAATCACAATCTATAGACCTACAGGATTATTTTAGCTGAGTTTAAGATATTTTAAAAGTGTCATGACTTTGTTGTAACTAAAACCTTGTGCATCCCTCGTGTTTATCGTACGGCTCGTCCTCCCTCTACACGTTACCTGCATTTTTTTTTACTTTTCACTGTGCCTAAACGAGACGCTCTACTGTATGTAGCTACTTGTTTAAGATTTAAATTAATTTATATTGGCGTTAACGTCTCTTTTTTGTTATTTCACGACGCTTTATCAACTGCTATGGTTATCTTATTCAGTTTTGTGTGTAAAATTGTAGTGTACTTTGTAAATTTGTAGTGTTTTTTGTAACGCAGTTTTACTCCTAGTTGAGTGTTAGAGAAGTCCGTATGGCCTTAACTCTGCTAGGTTAAATAAATCATTATTATTATTATTATTATTATTATTATTATTATTATTATCTAGTGTCTAAGTGAGATGAAGGTGATAATGCTAGCAAAATGAGTCCAGGGTCCAACGCCGAAAGTTATCCATCTCTTGATCTTAATGGGCTGAGGGAAAACCCGAAAAAAAACCTCAACTAGATAACTTGTCCAAAACACGATTTGAACCCTATCGGGCATAATAACCCTTACTTCATAGCGATGGAGTTTTACTTCTCTAACCACTGTTGTGAATAATAATTTTGGTTTCTGTGTAAAGACTTTGAATCGCTCTAATAAAATGTTCAGATAATCAGTTTCAAATAAAATGTGTCACAGCTTCTCTCTATTAATTTTGTCAAATACATTGACAGAATCAATAAAACCGATAAATATTGGTAAGTTATTTTCCTTCCATTTTATTCATCAGCTGCGTTATCATGAAATCACAATCTATAGACCTACAGGATTATTTTAGCCGAGTTTAAGATATTTTAAAAGTGTAATGACTTGCAATAGCCCTGTATAGCAAAGTGGACTAATAACAGTGCGTTTCCAACGTTCAGAAATAAAAGAAAAGATGATTCTAAGACAAGTGCGAGGAACTGTCCGTCAATTGTACAGGACCGCCCATTAAGTGATACCACCGATTAAAACAACATTACTCTCCTCTAACTTAACATATTTGTTAGCACTGAATCTCAGAGTAACTCATCTTAAATTCAAAGAAACTATTCTAAAGGTTACAATGTTATCGTAAGTAATAAAAACAGACAATTATATCTGAGAAAACTTATATACGATACAGCTTAACGCAATAAATAACTATATTTAGAGATAATGTATTCACTGTGGAAAACTTTATACGGAAGTCTTTGTGCAAGGATGTCCAACATTCTATTTAATTGTGTTACAAACTTTTGATGTAAAAATAGGCCTACGAATTTCCTCGCAACATGTATGGGCGCCCGTTTCGGGATCCGTGGTGAAACAAAAAAATAACAGAATTTAAAATGCTTCTTGTAACAACTCTATGAGTTAATGTTACTAGTAATGGGCATAGACCAATGTAATTTGTGTGACTGCACCAAAAGACGACCCCTTCCATCGCTACGAGCATGAGGGTCGCGAGTTCGCGTATAAAATATGCTGTGTCGCGCGGACTCTCTCAGCAATATCTCTGCATCGAGAGTAGCTACAGACCTGTGCGACCACTCATTCGATTTGTAATAGCGAGTTCTGCAATATTAATGTGATAATAGACAAATACGATACGCTCTGAGTCAACCAGTGAAACATTTGTTTTGAGCTTAGAGTAATTTCGGAATTTGGCTACATATGCTTATTTTAGTATAGGTCTATAGGTCTACTCTCCATTTTGTAAGCTGAAACAAAAATGAAACATTCAATCGGCACATTTGCCACATTTCAGAAATGAGACTGCAGTTGTGTTTCTTAACAATGAATCTCAGGGTACTTACTTACTGGCTTTTAAGGAACCCGGAGGTTCATTGCCGTCCTCACATAAGCCCGCCATTGGTCCCTATCCCGAGCAAGATTAATACAGTATCTACCATCATATCCCACCTCCCTCAAATCAATTTTAATATTATCTTCCCATCTACGTCTCGGCCTCCCCAAAGGTCTTTTTCCCTCCGGCCTCCCAACTAACACTCTGTATGCATTTCTGGATTCGTCCATACGTGCTACATGCCCAGCCCATCTCAAACGTCTGGATTTAATTTCCTAATTATGTCAGGTAAAGAATACAATGCATGCAGTTCTACGTTGTGTAACTTTCTCCATTCTCCTGTAACTTCTTCCCTCTTAGTCCCAAATATTTCCCTAAGCACCTTATTCTCAAACACCCTTAAACCATGTTCCTCTCTCGAAGTGAGAGTCCAAGTTTCACAACCATAAAAAAACAACTGGTAATATAACTGAATCTCAGGGTAACTTATTTTAAATTCAAATAAACTATTCAAGAAGTTATAATTTTTCTTGAAGAAGAAGTATTCTCTGGGTGTCTAGAGTGTGGAAATTTGTATGAATGTGAGTGTGATTGTGAGTGTGCCGGGTTATTATTAATTAACTAATCATCACAAATATAAAAATACATCAGGACTGTCGCTGGGCAGTAACCTGAACACACGTTTCAATGTCACAGTGTTGACAAGTAACTCCATCTGTTAGCACAGCCATAAAGCATCTAATAGATGCTATAGAGTTACCAACAACGAAAAAAAAAAAAGAAAAGAGGTTATAATGTTATTTTTTAATTTTATTGGATTATTTTACGACGCTGTATCAACATCTAGGTTATTTAGCGTCTGAATGAAATGAAGGTGAAAATGTCGGTGAAATGAGTCCGGGGTCCAGCACCGAAAGTTACCCAGCATTTGCTCGTATTGGGTTGAGGGAAAACCCCGGAAAAAACCTCAACCAGACAACTTGCCCCGACCGGCAAGTAATAAAAACAGTTGTTATATCTAAGAAGTCAGGATAGGAGAAGAAATGTCAAAAGGAAGCGAAATAGGGAGAGAAGTACTTCAAGGATGCCCTTATCACGTACTCTGTTCAACATCTACTTGGAGATTTTAGTAGAGAACTGTTTCAGAACATGGGAGGAGTGATAGTAGGAGGAAGATTTACTGATGATATGGCGTTGTTAGTAGAAGAGGAGATGATTCTAAGAGATAGAGAGCACTTTCTGTAGTGTCTACGTAACAGATAGGTGAGTATCGTAGGCCACAATACAGCACGTTCCATATCACAACAGATATTTGTTTCCGGACACATGTTTGTAGGAACTTATTTCTAGTTTCGACCAATGCTACCTTCTGTAAAAATATGCGACACTTTTTTTAATCATTCTGTATAAAATAAATACACTGAAAAAATTTCGATGCTCTGGAATGGATAGTTAAAAAAAATGTTTATATTATACTTTTAAGTTATTGCTTTGACAAAAATGTAATTTTGTTGGCAAAGGATGTAAGTGTATGTGAAAAATAATTCACGGCTCTGCAATTTTATTTGCAGTTAAAACAGAACATAAAAAATAACAAATTTAACATGGCGCTTGGCGGAGAGAGGAGGTGTATTCTCCCCTTAAGGGTAGAGGATGGTATTTTTTAAAACGTTTTCCCTATTTGGTGTAAAATATTAATTTTTTGTATGTAGAGAGCTCATAGCTGTGGAAACTCAACCAAATAAAAATATTTTGAAAAAAAAAATTATTTGGGGGCCCAAATTTGAAAAAAAAAATACCCAATGCAGGACTGTACTAAATCCGATATATCTAAACCGTCTTTAAAGATAGATTCAAACAGTTTTTTGTAATGTATTTGCAAAAGCATGTTCTACAAACTGTCTGTAACAGAATTTTGATATTAGTCCCTACGTTTGTAAAATAAACAATTAAAATTTAATAATTTTCTGATTTCCTTTCTTGCAAACAAACGGACGTATTTTTAAAATGAAATCAATTAACAAAATTATGTTATAGAGGAAAGTTTCCTAATAGTCTAAAGAATGTGTGTTCTAAATTTTAATGCATGTATCTTTAATAGTTCAGAAATTATATCCATTTTTGTCTGGCAATGTAGCAAAAAAAATGAATTTGCTGGAAACCGATAAAAGCGGGTGTGTGATTTAAAAATCCATAGCGCAGGGAGTTTAAAAATGGCGACTCAACATCCGATAAGGGCACAAATACCCACAAAATGTTATGCTATGCATTCCACACATATCACAGAGTATTTTAAAGATGAATAATTTGAAGGGAAAAATTGTTCCGGGGCCGGGCATCGAACCCGGGAACTTTGGTTTAACGTACCAACGCTCTACCAACTGAGCTGACCGGGAATTCTACCCGAAACCGATCCAGTTTTTCCCCTCTATATCCACAGACCTCAAAGTGGGCTGACAACCGTCAAGCAACCAACTTCGAGTGCACACTAACTCCGTATGACTTAAATTGTGGTTTTCTGTTAACGAACAGTGACGTGTATTATGCAAATCAAGATTTTAGGTATAAATCCCTGTAAAGTTGATTTGAATAATTTCGAGGGAAAAATTGTTCCGGGGCCGGGCATCGAACCCGGGAACTTTGGTTTAACGTACCAACGCTGTACCAACGGAGCTACCCGGGAACTCTACCCAACACCGATCTAATTTTTCCCCTCTATATCCACAGACCTCAAAGTGGGCTGACAACCGTCAAGCAACCAACTTCGAGTGCACACTAACTCCGTGTGACTTAAATTGTGGTTTTTCCCTATATAGCCACAGACCTCAAAGTGGGCTGACAACCGTCAAGCAACCCACTTCGAGTGCACACTAACTCCGTGTGACAAATTGTGGTTTTCTGTTAACGAACAGTGACGAGTATTATGCAAATCAAGATTTCAGGTATAACTCCCTGTAAAGTTGATTTGAACAATTTCAAGGGAAAAATTGTTCCGGATTGTTCCGGATCGGTGTCGGGTAGAGTTCCCGGGTAGCTCAGTTGGTAGAGCGTTGGTACGTTAAACCAAAGTTCCCCGGTTCGATGTCCGGCCCCGGAACAATTTTTCCCTCGAAATTATTCAAATCAACTTTACAGGGAGTTATACCTGAAATCTTGATTTGCATATTTTAAAGATTTTTTTTGAAAATTTACTCATTTTTCACCAAAAAATATCATCCTCTCCCCTTAAAGAATTTCTCTTTCAGTTTCTCCAAGTACCTCATCATGAGAACGGATTTGGACACCCCTGTGTAGACACACATAATATCTGGCCTACTGTGTGATTGTTATAATCTCTGGGAGATGAACTGCATTTATAATTATACAGTGTCTTGCCCCAAACATTTGGCTCTTAATTTGGTGCCGGTCCATTTGTAGAGTCCTTTGCCCTATATCAACGCCCAATCTGTACGTTAATGAGATGGTGTTATTAAACACAGCTTTTTTCTAACACATTCTCTTTCTAGTTTTATCTAAATTCGAAAAGGTCAAAACAACGGTCGCGCTCGGAGAGAACCATTTGTCATGATGACACCCTTAATTACACCGCCTGACCTCGTAGCCATTCTTCGGCCTCAAAATGAATTCCCAACGGGACGTGTTTATGGTTTTAACCTTCGGACGGACAACAGCAAAGCAAATGCTTGCGATCCTTTGGGTTTTGAGTTGCAAAATAGAAACGGCCTCACTCAAAATATTAAGTTATCTGATTCGTTTTTTTTTTTATTTCATAGGCTGTAGAGAAACAAATTGTTTTTACTTATGCCTTGCATTCAGAGTAGCCTAGTTGTTCACTTTCCATTACACTAAGTACAAAAAAGTAAGAAGAAATGATACAGTATTAAGATGTTGCAGAAAATGAATTGCGATATTCTTCCGGAAATGCACGTATTCTAATTTTCTGATGGCCTATTCGTAATGTTACATGAATGTTAAAAGATCATGTATATATATCGTTTCATGTTATACAGGGTGATTCACGAGAATTTGCCATCCCCTACGGAGCTTATTTTCGAAGACATTCTGAGCAAAAAATATCATATAACACTGAGCAAAAAATATCATATAACATAGTTCTAATCTCAATACTGTATTTTCAGATGTACACTAATTTGAAGTTGTATACAGGCATTTCCCATATACTGGGTGTTTTCAGGCTGGTGTTACAAACTTCCAGGGATGATGAGGAAGGGAACATGTATCAATTTGAGATAAGGAACCCTGTTCCGGAAATGACTGAGTCGAAAATTATAAGCAAAAATAGTTGTGTGGAAATGGAAATTGTAATATCGCACCACTTGCCCTCCTTCCCTTAACCTTTGGAACAGTTGTGGAAGATGGTACGGGTCGGATGTCTCCTATGTGGGTACTTAGCCCAATACAATCTGTGAGCTTGTCTATTGGCTTATCCGTATTCGAAAATCAGGTCTGCATATTTTGCTCTCGTGTACTCCTCCATTTCAATAGTACTGATCGACTGGACACTGCAACTTGCACACATACACTGCTGTCTACAGACGTGCATATCAGGACCGACCATGTCCGTTACACATTACGCTATCTGCATTGCTTTAGTGTAGTTTCCTGTCCCCATCCCTCAGACAGCGCACTGAATGGAATACTGTAAGTAGACAACGTAAACAACGTCAGATGAATACTGTATGTGTAAGATGTACAGATAAATATACATAAATAAGGTGTATGGAGGAATAAAATTATTTCATTTCCACACAACTATTTTTGCTTGTAACTTTCGACTCAGTCATTTCCGGAACAGGATTCCTTATCTCAAATTGATACATGTGCCCTTCGCCATCATCCCTGAAAGTTTGTAACACCACCCTGAAAACACGGAAACACCCGTATATTCTGAATTTAATTTCCTCCCGAGTGTCAAATATCTGTTACTATTGTTGATATTTGAATTTTTCCACCTTTTAAAAGAATGAACTTCCAATTTTTATATTTCAATTTCGTACAATGTTTTGGTCACGAGACATAATAATATATTTTGTCTTTTTGGATTTACTTCCAAACCTATCTCTTTACGTGCTTCAAGTAAAATTTCTATGTTTTCCCTAATAGTTTGTGGATTTTCTTCTAACATATTCACAACATCCACATAAACAAGCAACTGATGTAACTCGTTCAATTCCAAACCCTTTCTGTTATCCTGAACTTTCCTACTGGCATATTCTAGAGCAAAGTTAAGAAGTAATTGTGCGAGTGCATCTCCTTGCTTTAGACCGCAATGAATTGGAAAAGCATCAGACAGAATCTAGCCAATACGGACTCTGCTGATTCTGTAAAACTATTACTAATAATATTTTTTAAAAGCCAGTTTTGTCAGAGTATGAAAAATATTATGCAGTTACATTATTTGATAATCATAATTTTGTAAACGTTTCTATGACATCTTTAACCCTTAAATTCACAAAGTATGCTATAATTTTAATAGAACAATAGAAAAAATTGGTAGGAAAATTCAGGGGCGTATTTTGCGGGCTACCGGGGCTACCGGCGGTAGCCCAAGGAAATTACAAAAGAAAAAGTTTATAATATAACATCTATACTAATAATAAATCTGTAGCCGAAATTTTTCTGGTAATTTTCGATTTTCCAAAAATAATTGGTCCTAACATATATAATTAACTACCCTGAAACCGAAAATCGCTTTTTTGAAATTTTTGTTTGTATGTCTGTCTGTCTGTATGTTTGTTACCTTTTCACGCGATAATGGCTGAACGGATTTCGATGAAAATTGGAATATAAATTAAGTTCGTTGTAACTTAGATTATGGCTATATGGCATTCAAAATACATTATTTAAAAGGGGGGTTATAAGGCGGCCTGAATTAAATAAATCGAAATATCTCGCTTATTCTTGATTTTTATGAAAAATGTTACATAACAAAAATTTCTTTAAAAATAATTTCCGATAAGGTTTATTCTTTGAAAAATTTTGATAGGACTGATATTTAATGATATAAATGAGTTTTAAAATTAAAATTACTGCTATCTAAGGCCGTGTAATGAAATAAACAAATGACTTCGTCTATAAGGGGCCTTGGTCAACAACAATCGAAAGCTATGAATCATAGCCTACAGAAAATGTTTCTGTGTTTGTATGAAGCAATATCGGAAGCTAAATTAACCGATTTGTATAATTAATTATTATTTCACCATTGGATAGTGTAGTTTCTCTGTATGGACATAATGCTATAATGTTATTACAGTAACTTCCGAGTGAATTGAGGACAGGTAAGATTAAAAATAGCTTCTTATGCACAGAAAACTTGATAGGCTATTCTGTGTATTCGTTTCCTGTATTTCTTAAAATAATGTTTATCTCAGAGAATTAACGAACAACGAGAGTGTATTGATTTAGAATGCAGTAATAATATGTTAGCTTAGCAATTCATTATTTTATAATCCAAATTTTAACTATGCTCAATTGAATCGAGTTAAAATACATAAAATACATATGCATTAAATGCAATGCAAAAAAAATTGGGTAATGAGCCAAGCAGATTATGTTGCCCTGTTGTAAAATAAAATTTGTTCCTCCTGAGATTCAAGAGCCCCCATAACAAATTGAAAACTTACTTATCGGGGTACATCCGTTATCAACACACTTTTGATATGATATAATATAATATAATATAATATAATATAATATAATATAATATAATATAATATAATATAATATAATATAATATAATATAATATAATATAATTTAAGTTATTTAAGTTATTTGAAGGGTTCAGAACCATAGTGGGCCAAGTGCCATTTACTGAATACGTAGAAAACAAGAGTTAAAATTAAGTTATTACCATAATTCAATGGAAACATATAACAAGTAAAATAAAGTATACACATTAAATGTAAATGATGTCAATGTTCATTGAATTATGGATGCATGTAATAAAAATTAAGAAACATGTTAAAGGAATTGTCATTGCACCAAATGAGTGCTCTCTAGACCAAAATGTTTCCATTTTAATTATTTAAATATAATTTAAATTAAGTAACATATTAAACGATTTATCCTTCTATCAAACACGAATATTCCCTGGATCAAATGTCCTATTTTAATTATGTAATTACTTTATATTTATTTCTAACGGGTGCAGCGGAGCGCACGGGTACGGCTAGTAATGTAATAATTTTGTATTATTAGTTTTACCATAGTAATTACAATTAAAGTAATTGTTAGATATATTTTGTGTAATAATAGGGTCAGCGGTAGCCCAAACCCTTTAACCAGTATACGCCAATGGGAAAATTAAAATTTCACAACAGCCTACTAAATATTGTACAACATATAAAATATGAACATTGCGATAGTTGTTTTCTTTACAGTCCGACACGGTTTAATAAACTAGAGTGAGAAATGAAGTTTTGCTAATTTAAGGGTTAACTTTTTCTTTGTCATCATAGCAATTCGAAGCAACAATAAACTTTCACAGTGGCGACCCATTTATAGTGGAGTACGACAAGGCTGTGGCCTTTCACCACTTCTGTTTATTATATATATAAATAGAATCATTCAAGATTGGCGACAGACACGACATGGATTTATTCCAATTAATCGAAATTTGCAGCTTGATGCTTTACTTTTCGCTGATGATTTAGTTCTCATGGCATCAACTGAAGATGATTTACAATATTCAGTACACAATTTAAATAAGGTCAGTGAAAAATATAACATGGAAATTAATATTGAAAAATCGAAAATCATGTCATTTTGTGGGAAATTCCCTGTACCAAGCAAAATCTGTTTGAATAATAAAATAATAGAAAGAGTAAATACCTTCACTTATCTTGGCTATACACTATCACCTTATGATGAAGTAGATATTGCTGAAAAAATATGTAAATATAATAAAACAATGGGGATCATTAATAAAATCATGAAACCTTCACTAGTACAAAGACACACAAGAATAGGCTTGTATAAAACCTTAGCACAGCCAGTATTAAGCTATGGTAGCGAAGCGTGGACTGTGAAGAATAAAGATGTCAGTAGAATAACAGCAAGTGTGATGTGGTTCATGAGAGCAACAGCTGGATATACTCGCTGGGATCATAAAAAAAATGAGGACCTAATGCAAGAACTTCAAATAGAACCCATTATGCAGTTCATCAGCAAATATCAACTTCAGTGGAAGGGTCATCTCGAACGAATGAATCGATGCAGAATTCCAAAAGCACTGCTTCATTACCATCCATATGGCAAAAGATCTCTGGGCCGTCCAAAGAAGAGATGGACTGAAAATTCTAGTTTGAGACCGTAACAGGCCACTTGGCCTAATACTTGTTAGGAAGATGATGATGATGATGATGATGATGATGATGATGATGACTTTTTCTTTGTGACTAACACTTATTTCTAAAATGTGGACTACTCTCAGACTTGTAGGGTTGCTAATTTTAATACAATTTATTTTTAATGAGTTCTATACAAAATATATTAAAATTTACATAACATTTTATGACTTAATTTTTTCATTATCAAACATATGGGCATTATTATTTTACCATAAATGGATGCGAAATCAGTTTGCAAAATTTCTGCATTCTATCCCTAATGATTGTGCAGTTATTGAAATAATGTGTGGAAAAATTGCAACTTTTGGAAAAATGTAATTTAAAGTAAAAAGTCATTGTCTTAGCTGACGCGTATTGTGTTAGAAGATGTGAATTTAAATAAATAAATTAATTAATTAATTAATTAAATACATAAGTAAATAAATAAACTATATATCACTGGATTCAGAAAATTCTGTGTATTTTTAATACAAAAGAACATAAAGAAAATAAAAAAGAAAGAAATAAAAAGATTTTTTGAAAAATTATCACTTACATATACACATATAGGCCTACCCTTAATATTTCTTCATTCTTAAAACCGCCTACTCAGACTTGAAGTGTTTCAATATCTTACGCTGAAGTAGCAGACTTGGTCAAAATCAGCAGACAGAAATTGTTTAGGGAGCCTCAGAAATGTAGTACATACACTGAGCTAACATTACGGTAGGCGTCACGTGTGTCACTCATGCACGTGGTAGCACTAATTATCCTTGTACTGCTGTCCAGGTTTACAACATCCTTCAGACAGACACAAAAAGAGCGCTCATGTTCCTGTCAACGTAAAAATTACCCTTCTATTTCGAAAATTAGACGCGTTCCAAATTCGGAATAAATTGGAACACGTACTGCATAGGTAACTCATCTTATATCATACATGGCGGCAATTTTGTCCAGCCAGGAACAGTTTTGATACGTTAACTAGTCTCTGCTGGGGCCCATTCAATTTTATTGTTATTGTAGTGTTCTTTCATACTGCCGAAACTTCTTCTTGCAGAAATTTTCAATAAATTCTATTAGAGCGTTTGTTCGCTGCAAATATAAACCAAATTAAACATATTTTAACTAAATTAATTAATTTGTTTTATTTATTCGTTAATTCATTTGTTCACTTATTTATTTCAACTACCAAATAAAGGAAAAGGAAATAAATAGAAATAAAGAAGAAAAAAGATTGAAATTGACAAAACTGGAAAGAAAATACTGGAAAAGAAGAGATGAGAGAATTAAAGAAAGAAAGAAAGAAAAATAAAGAAACAAACAAAGGAAGACAGGAGAAAGAAATGAGAAAAAGAAGAAAAGATAACAGGAAGAAAGGAACATAATTGAGAAATAATGAGAGAAATGAAGAGGAGGAAGGAAGAAGAAAATGAGGAATGTAGAAAGAAATAAAAAAAATTCAGGAGGAAGGAAAGAACTAATATTAAATGAAATGAGTGAGTTGGTATGAATGAATGAATGAATGAATGAATGAATGAATACATGAGTTATTAAGTGAATGAATTAATGCTAGAATCAATAAATGATGAATGAATGATACAATTTATCAATGAGCGAGTGAATGACCAATGAATGTATGAAAGAATGAGTGAGTGAGTGAGTGAGTGAGTGAGTGAGTGAGTGAGTGAATGAAAGAAGAAACGAACGAATGAATGCTTGAGTGCATAAGTAAATGAATCAATCAATGCATGATCAATGAATGAATGAATGAATAGCCTAAATAAATAAGTCAATCAATGCGCCAATGAAGAATGAATGAGTCAATGAATGAATGAATGAATCTATCGATCAATGAATGCATGAGTTATTGAGTGAATGAATAATGCTTGAATCAATAAATGATAAATGAATGAATGAATGAATAAATGTATGAATGAGTGAGCGAGTGAATGAATCGATGAATGTATGAATGAATGAGTGAGTGACTGAATGAAAGAAGAAACGAACGAACGAATGCTTGAATGCATGAGTACATGAATCAATCAATGCACGATCAATGAATGAATGAATGAATAGCCTAAATAAGTAAGTCAATCAATCAATGCGCCAATGAAGAATGAATGAGTCAATAAATGAATGAATGAATGAATGAATCTATAGATCAATGAATGCATGAGTTATTGAGTGAATGAATAATGCTTTAATAAATAAATGATAAATGAATGAATGAATGAATGAATAAATGTATGAATGAGTGAGCGAGTGAATGAATCGATGAATGTATGAATGAATGAGTGAGTGACTGAATGAAAGAAGAAACGAACGAACGAATGCTTGAATGCATGAGTACATGAATCAATCAATGCACGATCAATGAATGAATGAATGAATAGCCTAAATAAGTAAGTCAATCAATCAATGCGCCAATGAAGAATGAATGAGTCAATAAATGAATGAATGAATGAATGAATCTATAGATCAATGAATGCATGAGTTATTGAGTGAATGAATTAATGCTTGTATCAATAAATGATGAATAAATGAATGAATAAATGTATGAATGAGTGAGCGAGCGAATGAATCGATGAATGTATGAATGAATGAGTGAGTGACTGAATAAAAGAAGAAACGAACGAATGAATGCTTGAGTGCATGAGTACATGAATCAATTAATGCACGATCAATGAATGAATGAATGAATAGCCTAAATAAGTAAGTCAATCAATCAATGAGCCAATGAAGAATGAATGAGTCAATGAATGAATGAATGAATCTATCAATCAATGAATGCATGAGTTATTGAGTGAATGAATTAATGTTTGAATCAATAAATGATGAATGAATGAATGAATGAATGAGCAAGTGAGTGAAGTAGTGAATATATGAATGAATGAGTGAGTGACTGAATGAAAGAAGAAACGAACGAATGAATGCTTGAGTGCATAAGTAAATGAATCAATCAATGCATGATCAATTAATTAATGAATGACTGAATAGCGTAAATAAATAAATCAATCAGTGTGCCAATGAAGAATGAATGAATGAATGAATGAATGAACTTAGAAAGAATGAAAGCTAGGAATTAACTAAGAAAAGAAGAAATGCAATAGAGACTGACAGTTAAGAAAATAAAGAAAAGGACTCACACACAGTTGTGCGTAAAAAGTAGAAAAGTAATAAAGGAAGAAAAATATAAAGAAGAAATAAAGAAACTAAGAAAGAAAGAAAAAATGATGGATTATAATAAAATAAAAATTTACACGACAGGCAATAAGTCCTGAAAAGACATAATTAGTGATAAATACGACGTCGGAGAACTGTTCTCCAAGAACGAACCACGTCATTACTGTACATCCCCTCTGCCCACATACATAAACATGAGGCCGTAGTCCGTCAGTGTTCGGAGCACCTGAGCAAAAACGGACTGATAGTGCTTTATTGCATGGCCGCCGTTACAAATACGAGCAATGTTCTCACATGCATCAAGGCAACAAATTCCTGCTGCTGATCCGGCCACACAATGCTAATAAATCAAGCCTTAACAACACGATAACATCGCGACCTTCTGCTGGCAGCTACTTCTTGCTTCAGATCTGTGTAATCACTGTCCTAACCTCATGGAAAGATAAGAAGTAGTCCTCAAAACTGACCCACAAGTCATAGTGAATGTCAATAAATACATCTGCATGCCACAATTAATGTAAAGTCACACTACTTTATCAATTGAATTTATTATTATTATTATTATTAGTAGTAGTATTATTATTATTATTATTATTATCATCATTATCATCATCACCACCATCATCATCATTACTATTCTCGCTAAGTGTAATTAGCAATTTTAAATTTGGAAACTGTGATCCTATTACAAGCTGTTTCCTTAAAACCCAATAAAAAAAGTTACATTTTCTTCTGTAACATTTCCCGAAGAGTTTCAAAGAATACGAAGTGTTCTATTTCCAAAATCTTCCTTTGTTGTTTTCAACACTGAAGCGTCAATTTCTACTACTACTACTACTACTACTACTACTACTACTACTACTACTACTACTACTACTACTACTATTATTATTATTATTGTTATTATTATTATTCTCGCTCGCTAAGTGTAATTAGCCCTTTGGAACTTGGAAACTGTGATCCTATCACATACCGTTTCATTAAAATCTGATAAAAAAAAGTCAGATTTTCTTCTGTAACATTTCACGAAGTGTTGTATTTCCAGAATCTTCCTTTGTTGCTTTAACACAGAAGTGTCAATTATTATTATTATTATTATTATTATTATTATTATTATTATTATTATTATTATTATTATTATTCTCGCTCGCTAAGTGTAATTAGCCCTTTGGAACTTGGAAACTGTGATCCTATTACATACCGTTTCATTAAAATCTGATAAAAAAAGTCAAATTTTCTTCTGTAACATTTCACGAAGTGTTGTATTTCCAGAATCTTCCTTTGTTGCTTTAACACAGAAGTGTCTATTATTATTATTATTATTATTATTATTATTATTATTATTATTATTATTATTATTATTAACGTCATCATCATTATTTCCGCTAAAGTGAAATTAGCCTTTTGAAATTTGGAAACTGTGATTCTATTACATGCAGTTTCCTTAAAATCTGATAAGAAAAGTGTAGTTTTCTCCTATAACATTTTCCAAACAGTTCCAAAGAATACGAAATTTTGTTTTTCCAAAATCTTCCTTTATTGGTTTAAATTGAAACGTCCATTATTATTATTATTATTATTATTATTATTATTATTATTATTATTATTATTATTATTATGTTTATTATTATTATTTTTATTATTATTATTATTATTATTATTATCATCACCCAACGTATTTTATGTAAGATTACAATAATTGATAGGCCTATATCATTTAATTGAATGACATTAAGGATGGTAAGATGTAGTGAAATAATTAACACAATAATTATTATTGTTTAACTTATTGTTAACTCCAAATCAGTGAAATGGACAAACCATAACATACAACAATTGCAATATTTAGGGTCTACCGATTTCATTGAATACCTCCTGTAACAATATCATTTATTTAGTAGATTATTTTACGACGCTGTATCGACATCTCCGGTTATTTAGCGTATGTATGAAATGAAGGTGACAATGCCGATGAAATGAGTTCGGGTTCCAGCACTGATAGTTACCCAGCATTTGCTCATATGGGATGAGGGAAAACTCCGGAAAAACCTTAACCAGGTAACTTGCCCCGACCGGGATTCGAAATCAGTCTGGTATGTAACAATATCAGTAACACTTAGTAAATCCCATGGTTACGGTACTCCAAAACACGAGAAGACGCACTTATTTCGATTTTTCGCCCCATTTTCTCTCCATTACTTCACTTTGGAAATTGTTAGACCTACCAAGTAGAATGAAAATTGTTTCCAAAGATTCATTGCTTGGAGTACGATACACTTTGACTGAACCATAATGAAAAATTTGCTGCGAGCTGGGACTAATTTCGGAATTTCGCTTAATATGAAGATAAACTGAATTGCATGCCCTTCATGAATTACTTTTCTTAGCATAGATCCAAATCCTCCATTTTGAAACCGAAAATAATATTCGAAGAAATACAATTGTAGATTTATTTTTATTTTATTGGGGTATTTTACGACGCTGTATCAACATCTAGGTTATTTAGCGTTTGAATGAAATGAAGGTGATAATGCCGGTGAAATGAGTCCGGGGTCCAACACCGAAAGTTACCCAGCATTTGCTCATATTGGATTGAAGGAAAACCCCGGAAAAAACCTCAACCAGGTAACTTGCCCCGACCGGGAACAATTGTAGAGTATGATCCCAAACCTCGTTCAGTACATTTGGCAATTTTTATGATTTATACATAGGCTAAATATGATTTTTATAGACCTCTATCATTATATTTTAAGCTTCTTTTCTTCAAAAAACAACGCCAAACATTGTCTAAAATATGTGTTATTGTGCATGTCACTTGAAAACTCGCTCAGTTAGTAAACCTTTGGATTGAAAAGCTAGTCCAGTTCTTTCCTAAAAATAGACTTAACGTGTTTGAGATCACACTCTTCAATTGTACAGTGTGGGACTCACCTCATCGGTCCTGGCCGGAGGAGAACATCACAGGGGATGTAGTGGAACTGATAAAAGGTGTTGACAGCTAAAGTTCTGATCATTGAGCTACTGCTGGGTTAATATATGTTAATGTTTTTTTTATGAAGCTTATACTGTAGATGTTATCAGTTCAGAAGCTGGCGAATAGGAGCGTGGTTTCAAGTAGCTTTGGAGTGAGTAACAGTTGATGCATTCCTTTTGTATTCTTCACAGGGCCGGTGAGGTGAGTCTCATATAACAGTTTCATTTCCGAAACTGAGTGGCGCATTTTACGAGATGGTGTATCCCTGATACAGAGCAAATTTGTTTTCTTTTATTGTTATTTATAAAGTCAAACTGCATACTTTATATTACAATTCATTCATCGCAAGTTGCTAACGCGGTATGTAATATATATTTCGCTTTTTTGGCCTTAATGCCTAGGCTATTTCAAATTGCATAAACAATAGTGAAAAATGTGAACATATAATTATTACATGTTAATGAATGAAACTGCGGATAAAAATTATTATTTAGATAAAACTTACAGACACAATGATTACTATAACAATAACGATATCTTTAATTTTCTTTGAGGCATTTGCGCCTGTGCAATTGAACGGAGATAATATCCTATCCTCCTTAGACTGCAGCAAAGAGTATAATTTAAACCCTACTCCTTCATGTACAGCCTAATTTAAAAGGCTTTGTGTTCAAAGTCTGACAATGCAGTTCTTTGTTTCTGTCCAACATTTCTTCTACATAAATCACGTATCTCGAATGACGCTATCAGGTCTGATGTAAGCAAACCGACGTTTATCTCCGCACGATGATGTAATTTGCTATATTGAAAATCCTACATGTGTTTGTGCTCCGTCCCACATGTAATTCATATTGACAGGAATTCCTTCGTCAGTGGATTCAAGTAAATTTGTTCTTTTTGTTATTTGACGACGCTGTATCAATTACTAGGTTATTTAGAGTTGGCGGAATTGATGTTCAGATGGCGAGATGAGGTCGAGAATTAGTCATGATGTTATTTGACATTCACCTTAGAGTTGGGGAAAACCTCGGAAAAACCCACCTAAATAATCAGCCCAAACGGGAATCTAATAAACACCTTCAATATTTATAGCATACCTCTATTACTACGAGATAAAAGTAAATTACAGGCTGCAGAGATGAGGTTTCTTCGCAGAGTAAAGGGATGTACAAGAAGGGATCTGATAAGAAATGAGGATATCCGTAAAGAATTAAATATATACAACATAAACGATAAAGTTGAAGATTATAAAGGAAAGTGGAAAGAACATCTGTCTCGAATGGATAATGAAAGAATTCCAGCACTGATACAACAGCACCAACCTAAAGGCAAAAGAGATGTCGGACGTCCTAGGAAGAGGTGGAACTGAATAAAATGTGAAGACGGAACAGGCACTAAGCCTAAACCATGAAGTGAAGATGATGATGATGATGATGATGATGATGATGATGACCTCTATTACTGAAATACAGGAACTAATGTTGTGATGTAAGCAGACTTACTTTCGTCTGCCTTCCACTTAACACTTTTTGTAGCCTTGGTAGAAGCTATATAATCTAACTTCCATTTGTGCCTAAGAAGCATCCGAATTTCGAATTTTACCTTAATTTAATTTTCCATAAATTAGTAGTTGACGATTGCTATAGACTCACAATAGCCCTATTACTAGCGCCCCCTGTAAACTACATAAAAAATTACAAAAAAAAAGTTTTACAAACTTACAAAGCACAAGACTTAAAAAGCGGAAATAAATTACGATGCAGCGTAATAAAAAAAATAAGAGTAAATATCATCAGCATCATCATCATCATTGGCGCTACAGCCCTTGGTGGGCCTGGGCCTCCCTTAGTAACTGTCGCCATCCGTCTCTATCTAGTATAGCAGCCTTCCAATTCTTGCACCCCAACTTTCTGGCATCCTCTTCCACTCTATAACATTTTAAAATTCCTTTTCATGGCGAAAAGTTACATTTGTTCAGTTCAAATTTCTGCACATTTAAAGGACAACCTATAGAAATTAATGACATTACTTACGATTCATCCTGTTTATATGCTTGAAAAGGGTCAATTAAAACGTTAAGTCAAAATCTTAAAAAATGAACTTAGGACACTTTCAATTATTGTCTACCATCATATGAAGGGTTCAGAACCATAGTGGGCCAAGCGCCATTTACTAAAACCGTAGAAAACAAGGCTTAAAATGAAATTATGACCATAATTCAATGGAAACATATAGCAAGTAATATAAAGTAGGCCTATACAGATTCAAACTAACTGATATGTCAATCTTTATTAAACTATGGCATTCACTTAACTTCAAACATTGCTTTCTCAGTTTTCAATAAATGGCGCTTGGCCCACTATGGCTCTGAATAATTCGTATACATTTTTCTTATTAATTTATTTAATTTTGAGTTTTAATTTCATTGTACTTATATTTTATAAATCAAGGCATTGAGAAACGAGATTATTATACATTTTTAGGCTATTGTTGAAGCCATGTTTCATACCAGCAGCCGTTAAACTCTTCTACTGCGTGGAATGAAATAATAATCCTTCTCAGCTTGAAAACCGTTGTTGTAACAGTTTATTCATTCATTCATTCATTCATTCATTTAGTCATTTATTTATTTACTTACTTATTTACTTATTTATTTACTTATTTATTTAGTTATTTATTTATTTACTTATTTATTTAGTTATTTATTTAGTTACTTACCTATTTATTTATTTACTTATTTGTTTATTTATTCATTTATTCATTCATTCATTTATTCCTTTATTTATTTATTTATTTATTTATTTACTTATCTGTCTGTCTGTCTGTCTGTCTGTCTGTCTGTCTGTCTGTCTGTCTGTCTGTCTGTCTGTCTGTCTGTCTGTCTGTCTGTCTACCTACCTATCCATCCATCCATCCATCCATCCATCCATCCATCCATCCATCCATCCATACATCCATCCATCCATCCATCCATCCATCTATTTATTTATTTATTTATTTATTTTGCTAGTAATTGTAACATAAGATACAATATATACAGAAAAAAAACTTTAGCTCACACCTGAAACAGTAGAACTCGTGCTCAGGGGCGGATTCCTGAATTGAAATTAATAAATATACAATACAATCTGTTTCATGTCTACTACACAATAAGAATACAGTATATAAATTTAAATTTACAATTTTTCAATTTTTATAAAATCCATACATAACTTTTTTAATTTAATACTAGAACTATTAGAATTGACAAGATTAGGGTATTTAAACATAAATTTGTTATGTATTCTAACAGCACAGTCTAGTATATACAGTCGCGAAGCTCAATACGTAGTAAATAGGCAAACATTAGATAGTTGCTCATCACTAGGATCGCTAATATCGCCTCATTACAGGCAATGCAAAATATAACCGTCACAGTCTATTGTTTCTAGCACCCTCAAAACTCAAGCTTCGTGACTGTACAGTATATCCTAGTAGTCTGTGCTAACAGTGGAACACATTTTTATTCCTACGTTAACTACAAGACGATGAATATGAACACTGTCTACCCTAATCTAGGCCTCTCGGAGGTATTTCTTCGTGTTAAGTTGCCATCTGTATTCTATTTATTACAACAGAACACAAGAAAAGATATTATTGTTCTTCAAGCACATTTCTGCAGTATAAAAAGGAGTACCTAAAAAGATCGAAGATTTACAGATACCTAATTTTTCTCAACTGCAAAAATAAAGTTATATAAAAGACATGAGTTTTACACGACAGTCTTGGAGATGGTTGTCGATGAACCTCTTAAGGCAGTCAAGCAAATAATTGTGCAGGTACCTTAATTATGGCGCGCCGCGCGCGTGTTTGGACACGGTTCATAAATTTTATTAAGGAAGTAACCAATTTTCCTTCCAAATTTTTTTCTTAAGGTATCTCTTTTAAAATAAAAATCGAGTTATTGTGTAGTTGGAGTGTTGCAGGCGTGCCCGCCGTGTGTTTTTGTTTGTTCAGCTCGCCTTCCTTGTATGTCTTCGGAATACGATATAGCTGGTAGTAATGCGTTGCCCATTGTGGCTGTGATGACAGGTTAATAGAGGGAGACGGTCTCTCTTTTTATATCACTGTCAAAATGGGAGTTTTTCAAATCAGCTTCTATGAAACGATAGCAATAATTCGAACCTCAGAAATATTTCTTCGCCAAGAGAGAAGATGAAAAAGTTCAAATCTACAGAAACGTGCCCAGAGAATGGCCAATCCAAGCCATTAACCTGCTGCAAATACAAGTACGTGATTTATAAATACATTCGTTCCATTAATAGGCTATGTACAATAACAATGCTAATAGTAATAACACTTACTTACTTACTTACTTACTTACTTACTTACTTACTTACTTACTGGCTTTTAAGGAACCCGGAGGTTCATTGCCGCCCTCACATAAGCCCGCCATTGGTCCCGATCCTGAGCAATATTAATCCAGTCCCTACCATCATATCCCACCTCCCTCAAATCCATCTTAATATTATCTTCCCATCTACGTCTCGGCCTCCCCAAAGGTCTTTTCCCCTCTGGCCTCCCAACTAATACTCTATATGCATTTCTGGATTCGCCCATACGTGCCACATGCCCTGCCTACAAAGAATCCTGTTCCTAATTGGTGATTAATGTTTCCTTCCCCATAATACAACAAGTAATCCCCTATTTGTGATATGCCATTCCCATCTAACCTAACCTCTTGTACTCCCAAGAAGTCTATTCTATATCTAGCTAGTTCTTTTGCTACTAATGTTACCCCTCCTGTTCTATAAAGACTAGTTACGTTCCATGTACCAAATCGTATAACTTTATTTCTTTGCTGTGGTCGTGCAGGAGAATCAGTCCCATTCCGAGGCTTATTGTTAGGTTTCGTAACAAGCTGTTTTTTACGGTGATAGGTTGTTAGCCCTTCGCCCAACCCCCAAGCTGGAGGACCACCCCTTATCGGCTGTCCACGACTGCTTATTCAATATATTAGCACCTACCCTCCATATCTGGAGGCCGTCTCCTCTATCCGCAACCTGAGGACGCGCCATGCCGTGGTGATAGGGACCCACAATACATGGGCTAATAGTAATAATAATAATAATAATAATAATAATGATGATGATAATAGTAATAATACTAATAATAATAATAATAATAATAATCATCATCATCATCATCCTTCACGAATTAGGCCTCTGTAGACCTGTTTCGGCCCCATCTAGCAGTCTTCTTAAAGGTCTTCCTGGTCGACGATGTCCTTAATAAATTTATTCTGGCGATGTTAAGGCCATCAGGCCGTCTCTTCCACTTAGCCAGAAACAAAAGAAGCTGATACAATTTTACTAATATTTAAAGAACACTAATAAAAAATGTATACATTCATAACAAGCAAAAGTTGAGTAAATTAATGCAAACATAGTAAATAATAATTACAAAATAATATAAGGAAGTAAATCCCGAAAAGACAAAGTATATGATTATGTCTCGTGACGAGAATATTGTACGAAATGGAAACATAAAAATTGGAAATTTATCTTTTGAAGAGGTGGAGAAGTTCAAATATCTTGGAGCAAATGATACTCGGGGGGAAATTAAACACAGAATAAATATGGGAAATGCCTGTTATTATTCGGTTGAGAAGCTTTTATCATCCAGTCTGCTGTCAAAAAATCTGAAAGTTAGAATTTATAAAACAGTTATAGGCCTATTACCGGTTGTTCTTTATGGTTGTGAAACTTGGACTCTCACTTTGAGAGAGGAACATATGTTAAGGGTGTTTGAGAATAAGGTGCTTAGGAAAATATTTGGGGCTAAGAGGGATGAAGTTACAGGAGAATGGAGAAAGTTACACAACACAGAGCTGCACGCATTGTATTCTTCACCTGACATAATTAGGAACATTAAATCCAGACGTTTGAGATAGGCAGGGCATGTAGCACGTATAGGCGAATCCAGAAATGCATATAGAGTGTTAGTTGGGGGATCGGAGAGAAAAAGACCTTTAGGGAGGCCGAGACGTAGATGGGAAGATAATATTAAAATGGATTTGAGGGAGGTGGGATATGATCAGAGACTGGATTAATCTTGCACAGGATAGGGACCAATGGCGGGCTTACGTGAGGGCGGGTTCCTTAAAAGCCATTCGTAAGTATGTAAATGTATTAATATTGCCAGCCCTTCGAAGAAAGAGATAAGAAAAAGTTATAGCTGCCCTTTCTAAGGGTTACCATAAAGATACAGCCTACTGAACAATCTGAACACGATTACATTTTAATTTATGTAAGCTAATATAATGTTTAATGCAATAGTATAATAGCTGTTCTTGTTTTTAATAATATATATAAATAAATTTGAATGTTTATTCAATCTTATGGCTTGAACATTGATAATTATAAAACAAACAATTTATGTTTTACATCTTATTAAGTCTTAGTACTAACGTTTTCACCGTCATGAGGCATCTTCAGCTACAAGGTAGGAACAAATATCCATCTAAAACCAATTAGAAAAACTGACTGAGACTGACTCAGATCATATTAATTACATAATATAATAAAATATAACATGGTGACAAATATTAATCATCCAGAATGTATTAAAACGTTATCAAGTCAAATGTTAAAAATCATCGTAAACTTACGTATCTGTGAATATTACCAAAGATCTTAATGGGTAGAGAATGTACACAAAGTTAAATCTTAAAATATTTTGATATCCTGAGTACATTGTACAATTGCCAATGAACTTATAGATGATGATAAAGAAAAAAACTTCTGTGAACAATGTGTGTTAGTGTGCTGATCATTAGTAAGTATTAAAAATCAATAATTATTAGGAATTACATAAACCTAATATTACTGAATGTAGAGTCGTGAAAGCAAAAGATGCAAAATGGTCAATTCCGATGGAGCAAGTGAATTATTCTTAATAGTCTTGTGCTCAATTATAAGATGTGAGGATTACATAAGTCATCTCAGTACACGTGTTTCGATGTATTTGTAATCCTACTGTCAGTTCAATTGAATGAACTGCATCTTGGTGGCCAAACGTTGTCAGACGTTTTTGTTTTGTTTATGTAAATTTTACTGGACAGCTTTCACTTTCAACAAGTTATTTCATTTTCATTTTAAGAAGATCGCCAGGAAAATCTTGTAATTATTCCTCTTGCACCAAAAAGCAACCCAATCGTTTCTCAATTCTCGATGTTTTGTAGCTATGAAAGTTATGCACAACAAGGATAGTAATGATGTGTTATCTCGAGATTTACATCTTGTACTTGACTGCCTCCTCTTTCAAAGCGTACACTTGAGTAAAATATGTATTCTTTGAATATAATACAAAAATATTGAACCCAAACGGTTTCTTAAACAAATTTTGAAGTATGAACCCAATAAATGCCCAAATATAGAAAGACCGAGGAAAAGGTGAAATGAAGTCTGAAACTAGTTCATGGATAGAGATGACGATGGACAATTATTATTATTCATGGAAAGAGTTAAAAATTTGAAATCCACATTGATATTGAAAACAGAAGTGCATTGATAAAACCTGTCCCATTACTTCGAACGAGGACTCCTTCACCGAGAAGCCGCATTCTGGTTTACCTGAGGATCTCGTTCCCAGAGAACGGATGTACGAATGATAGGACAAGTGTTGTGTGATGTAAGATCTCAAAGCAGTAACCGCATCGGAAATAGAGGGATTTGGTTTCAACAAAGTACCATTTGACTTTTTTTCTCCTTTGACTCTTTCGAATCCGAGATGCTGCAAATCTCAACTAGCGAGTATGTTCAATGGTGCATGAAGCTAACTACACAAATTTATTGTATACGAGATATAAGACACATCTTCCGTGCGGGAGAGTTGGTACAACATTTTCTTCAGCCGTAGAACTTGTTCTGTAACAAATGACGGGGCTTGACAGCGAGAGTAAATTAAAAAATCAGTTCCCAGCGTGCATATCATCAGTTTTGTTAAACGATGACACACTCTCTCAGGTATCAAAGTGATGATAGAGCCGAGCAATCTGTTAATACCATTCAGAGTAATAGCGCTTGTGTCCAAGGTTGAATTACTGATGAGTTTGGAAAGGAAGAAGTTCTTAAGCCCCGCTTGCTTCTCCGACTGCCACTCCGCGCCACCAGGCGGCCCCCTGCTACCTCTGGTGTCTTGTGTTTACACTATTATATATTCATTGTCACATTACAAGAAATTTTGACACCAGAACTATGTTGTGTAACTTCTCTATTTTCATACTCATATTTCTGCATCTGGTTTTCAGCTTTATCAAAGTCTACCACCATGTAGCTTTCACGATGACTAATTGCGTAATTATTTTACTTTTCTTATTTTTTATTTCTTTTTAGAGCCACAGGAAACATTCGATGTGACTAATATGCTTCCTTTTTTGATTATGCAACTTTTATCAGAAAGTACACCTTCTTTTTCTTTATTATATCCTCTTTCTTCTCTTTCGTTCCTTACGTTTCTTCCATTGGGTTATTTCTGCACCTAAAGATAACTCCATATCTAATGTAATAATTCACGTGCCAAAGTATTTTTCTCTGAAATGGCTTTTGTCGCGTACGTATTTGTATTCCTGGTGTTGTGGAAGAGAAGGCCTGATGGCCTTAAGTACACGAGAATAAATAAATAAATAAATTAATTAATAAGCAGTACTGCCAATTTACTACAGTTTAAAATTGTATGGATAAATGTTTCAAGATGGTATGAATGAGATAATTGTAAATTCTACCATAGTCCTCGCTGGACAATGACGTTTCATAAAAAAAAAGTCTTTGGACTACGGTTGTCTTATGAAAATCACTGAAAATTTCCACTCCTATAGGCTAACATAGACCTATGGTGCTTTCCTCCTAAAAACTACTGTAATTCAGTAGATGGTCGCTATAATCCGCTGACCATATGCCCAAATCTCAAATTAGCAGTTTTTGGATTATGGTTCTTTTTTTAAAAATAGCTTCAATTTAAAACTTTTTACAGGAAATGGCAATCGAATTGACAACTTCTTTCACGAAATAGTGACAGGATTAACAACGAAATCACTCATTTTATTTCAGACAAAAATACAATCCCTAATTAAATACTATAACTTTAATTAAAACTTCGATTAATTTGTGAGAAAAATATTTTATGACCATTACTATATATATTACTCACTTACTGGCTTTTAAGGAACCCGCAGCTTCATTTCCGCCCTCACATAAGCCCGCCATTGGTCCCTATCCTGAGCAAGATTAATCCATTCTCTATCATCATATCCCACCTCCCTCAAATCCATTTTAATATCATCTTCCCATCTACGTCTCGGCCTCCCTAAAGGTCTTTTTCCCTCCGGCCTCTCAACTAACACTCTATATGCATTTCTAGATTCGCCCATACGTGCTACATGCCTTGCCCATCTCAAACGTCTGGATTTAATGTTCCTAATTATGTCAGGTGAAGAATACAATGCATGCAGTTCTGTGTTGTGTAACTTTCTCCATTCTCCTGTAACTTCATCCCTCTTAGCCCCAAATATTTTCCTAAGCACCTTATTCTCAAACACCCTTAATCTCTGTTCCTCTCCGGAAGTGAGCGTCAAAGTTTCACAACCATACAGAACAGCCGGTAATATAACTGTTTTATAAATTCTAACTTTCAGATTTTTCGACAGCAGACTGGATGATAAAAGTTTCTCAACCGAATAATAACAGGCATTTCCCATATTTATTCTGTGTTTAATTTCCTATCATTTATATTTGCTACTGTTGCTCCCAGATATTTGAACTTCTCCACCTCTTCAAAAGATAAATTTCCAATTCTTATATTTCCATTTCGTACAATATTCTCGTCACGAGACATAATCATATACTTTGTCTTTTCTTACATTGTCTTACTATATCTATTATTCATTTGAAGTCACCTATTTAGCTTCATGGAACCTACAGCAAGTTTTCAGTACACGTTCACTCAGTTATTGGAATAAATATTGAATAAGCGACAATTTTTAGACCCAAAGTGAAACAGGAATCTGTGTTTGTGTAGACAGAGTTCAGATGTAACCTTCCACTTTCCCACGCCAGCGAAATATTTTTAAAGTTTAAACTCAACGGAAGAGAATGTTTCTCATGTTCCTTTTAGAGTTTTATGGGGTCAGAAGTCAGAAAACTAAAAAAATAACAGTGAAGTCTACATCACAAGTTTGAAAGTTATTGGCAGTAAATTATTATTAAGACAGAAACAACACAAACATTGTCCATTCCCATGAAATGACAGCTCGTTATAAGTTAGATTGTACCATACTTCTGCGTTCTCTTCTCGTTCGAAGTAAAGCTATTCATACATCACTTATAACTTCTGCGCCCGACATATTGTCAATTATAAGAATTTATTTTGTTAAATTGGAGATTTCGAATGATAATATTCATATGGCAAAGACTTTTGTTTTGTGCGAGATCGTGCGTATTTGCTTGGTTTCCGCACAAAACCAATCCGCGGAAAGTCTAAAATTCCACATTCAGTGTTCCCAACCTAACACACATAACAATTTCCCTCTTCTTACCGCTTAAGTGACATATTGATTTTACTGCTTTAGGCTTTTAACATATTATTTTTAGAGACGTTCAATATAGTAATAATTATAAATTGGAAACTTACCACTGCAATTTCACCTAAATTGCACTGTTAATTATTGTTTTTAAATATTTGCAAAAATTAAGTAAAGTCTACTACTCCACGAAACTTATTGCATTCGTGATGCAAATAACATTAAGGAAGCCGTGAAAAAATCAAGAAATCAACTTGCCGATGTCATTACTGCAATATTTTATATAAATAATATTGTTAAAATGTTAAAATGAAAAATAAATCATTACATAACCTTACCGTTTGTTTTAAGTTCGCATTTATAGACTGGGGTGGAAAAAAAAAGACAGACGTATATCACGGCCTGCTGGAATATAGTAAACACAGAAAACATTTTAAAGCAACAATGTTGAAGATAGATATTTTTGTTTTGCATATTTACCGTCATTGAATAGAAACCAAGATGGAGATTTCATTGCAACTAATTAGAAATTCCTCTTTCAGGTATGTAATAAACGATCCTCGCACAAAATAATGTACGATACACGAGCGGTATGTTTTCTTTCAATTCTCGGAAATTAAAAAAGCTAAACTACGGTACGTTTCGCTTTTTCAAACTTTTCCTCGAACATGAAAACTTCAACGTACCGCTTTTGTAACGCATATTACTATTTCGGTCATTCCATTTTGAGTTATTTACTTCGAAATTAATATTTTATAAACCAAATATATGAGTCAGTACCCACATAAAAATAAACTTTAAGGTTAAATATATAGGCATATCGACTCTATTTCTTATTCAAAATTTTCTTTATTATTCTCTTATTAGGGTACCAGAAACTTATTGCAGTCGATACCATCATCATCATTATCATCACCAGCAACATTTACTGTAAAAGAACATGGCAAGAATGAAATGACTTTTGGGTTCGCAGCACGAAAGCAGTTCTAACTAAAGAGCTATGCTTCCCTACGATTTACGATAAATTAAACTCTAAATTAATGTAATAAAAATTTGTGCCAACTCAATTCTCATCGGGACATTTCAAATTTAGTACCTATTTTGAAAGGTTGAAGATAGGAACAGAAAGTGGTTATATTTGTGCATGTGAGGATTATCTGTAAAGCGTCAATCTAGAAATCTGAAGATGGCGAATACTAAGTTGAAACTACAGTAGTCATTACCTAGAGTAAAAATACCATAATTATTTCAAATAACACAGAAAAGTCGTTTAAGTAACAAATTAAATAAAAATAATTACTGATACATGTGTCAAAAGCGTATAATCAAAATTTATAAACATTTATTTGAGTGTCACAAATTTGAATTGCAACGTTTTGAGTCAGTGTCTAGATTACATAAGTGAAACACCAAGTATTTCCCAGCATTAACCATATGTAAGTTATACGTAGCTAATCGGCGATATATGCAATGAAGGGGGAAAGGAACTGGCTACCATACCCCATTATCTCCTAGCTTAGTTGCCTCATAAGTGTGTCTACTTGGTATCACTCGTGAGGGTCAGTCCTGTCTTCGGACAGTTGACTAAATAACAAAAACAATGTTAGTTAACATATATCAATATATTAATGCTTTTTATTTTCAATCTTTGTGGCTTAACACACCAAATAAAACAAGTTACATATCACTGTTTTGTTTGATGTGTTAATTCACAAAGATTGAAAATAAAAAGCATTAATATATTGATAGGGGAGAGTCGGGTAGTATCGGACATCGGGTAATATCGGACAGTGAGTTTCTTTCATCTATCACACGATGATAGTACCTGATTGACATGGTTACGTTTCTGTGATGTCGCATAGAGAAACGTAACCATGTCATTCAGGTACTACCATATGGTGGTAGATGAAAGAAACGCACTGTCCGATACTACCCGATGTCCGATACTACCCGACTCTCCCCTATATGTAACAGTAAGATCGGCTTATCTGATTATCAAAAATGAATTGTAAATTAATGTAAGTTAAGTTCACAAGAATTTGTAAATCTGAATATGAGATTTAATTAATCTGTGTAATATAAATAGGCTATATCACATCATATAATACTCACTGAATTAATTATTAATATAAGCATATGATTGCAATCACCCATATACTATGCTATAAATTCTATCATGTTGCACATATTTCACAAAAATGTATAAGTTAACTTTAAACGTGAACTTTCATTAATTAACTTAATATAACTTTATAATATATTATTTACAACATAGAAAGTCTATCTCAGGTAAAATAGAGTACAATGTAAAATTGGAGGAGTACGTTGATGATGATGATGATGATGATGATGATGATAATACTTACTTACTAGCTTTTAAGGAACACGCAGGTTCATTGCCGCCCTCACATAAGCCCGCCATTGGTCCCTATCCTGAACAAGATTAATCCAGTCTCTACCATCATATCCCACCTCCCTCAAATCCATTTTAATATTATCTTCCCACCTACGTCTCGGCCTCTCCAAAGGTCTATTTCCCTCCGGCCTTCCAACTAACACTCTATATGCATTTCTGGATTCGCCCATACGTGCTACATGCCCTGCCCATCTCAAACGTCTGGATTTTATGTTCCTAATTATGTCAGGTGAAGTATACAATGCGTGCAGCTCTGCGTTGTGTAACTTTCTCCATTCTCCTGTAACTTCATCCCTTTCAGCCCCAAATATTTTCCTAAGAACCCTATTCTCAAATACCCTTAATCTCTGTTCCTCTCTCAGAGTGAGAGTCCAAGTTTCACAACCATACAGAACAACCGGTAATATAACTGTTTTATAAATTGTAACTTTCAGATTTTTTTAACAGAAGACTAGATGACAAAAGCTTCTCAACCGAATAATAACACGCATTTCCCATATTTATTCTGCGTTTAATCTCCTCCCGAGTGTCATTTATATTTGTTACTGTTGCTCCAAGATATTTGAATCTTTCCACCTCTGCAAAGGACAAATCTCCAATCTTTATAGTTCCATTTCGTACAATATTCTGGTCACGAGACACAATCATATACTTAGTCTTTTCGGGATTTACTTCCAACCCTATCGCTTTACTTGCTTCAACTAGAATTTCCGCGTTTTCCCTAATCGTTTGTGGATTTTCTCCTAAAATATTCACGTCATCCGCATAGACAAGAAACTGATATAACCCGTTCAATTCCAAACCCTCTGTGTTATCCTGAACTTTCCTAATGGCATATTCTAGAGCAAAGTTAAAAAGTAAAGGTGATAGTGCATCTCCCTGCTTTAGCCCGCAGTGAACTGGAAAAGCATCAGATAGAAACTGGCCTATACGGACTCTGCTGTACGTTTCACTAAGACACATTTAATCGAACTAGTTTCTTGGGAATACCAAATTCAATTATTATATAAAACTTCTCTCTTAACTGAGTCATACGCCTGTTTGAAATCTATGAATAACTGATGTACTGTACCCTTATACTCCCATTTTTTCTCCAATATCTGTCGAATACAAAAAATCTGATCAATAGTCGATCTATTACGCCTAAAACCACACTGATGATCCCCAATAATTTCATCTACATATGGAGTTAATCTTCTCAAAAGGATATTGATGATAATAATAATAATAATAATAATAATAATAATAATAATAATGATTATTTATTAGTCTGGTCCAACATTTTGGGTTTTCCTTCCAACATAGAATAGCTCACAATAAAATTTAAAATTGAAATTTATACAAATAGGTTTTAACCAAAAGAAACTAAGACATAATAAATAATAATAATAGTAATAATAATAATAATAATAATAATAATAATAATAGCCACCGGCGTGGCTCAGTCGGTTAAGGTGCTTGCCTGCTGGTTTGAAGTTGCGCTCTGGTGTGGGGGTGCGATCCTCGCTTGGGCTGATTACCTGGTTGGTTTTTTCCCGAGGTTTTCCGCAACCGTAAGGTAAATGTCAGGTAATAAATGTCAGGTAGAACCTAAATGTCTCACATCTGCTGGTCTAAAGCATAGCATTAATTTTGGCCCTCGGTTGTACAATTCTTTAACTAAATTACACCCAGAACTTCTAACATGTAACCCACTAACATATAACAAGAAAATTAGAAACGTGTTAATATCTTCAATTTGATTAAATAAATTTATAGCCTACGTGTATGAATTAATCAACCTATATTATATTTGTATTCTATAATTTTGAAATATATAGTCCTACTTTTCACGTGCGATATTATTCTTCTCTAGTGTTAATATTATATTATATAATTCCATTGCCGCTGTAAATTTAAATTTTATTTCCTATTTTATTTTACTTATTTTTTTTCTATATTTCTCTTACATTAATATTGTATTACATATTTTTTGTAACTGTTAATTTTAATTGTATTTCCTATTTTATTTTATTTTATATTCTCTTATAGGCTTATTAATATTATATCTGCACTGCGACCGAACACGAGCGCTGCTCATTCGGTCTCAAATTTTGTTAATACTACTGCATCTCCTGTTTTTCATATTGTTTGTATTATTTTATTTCTATTTCTCTTGTTTGTTTGTAATTATATTCTTTATTCTGTATATTTAAATTTAAATAAATAAATAAATAAAAATAAATATATGGCGAATCCTTGGTCTCATCTCGCCATCACCAATCTCATCGACGCTAAATAACATCGTAGTTGATACAGCGTCGTTAAATAACCAACACAAAATAATAATAATAATAATAATAATAATAATAATAATAATAATAATAATAATAATCCATTAATTCAATTTATAATTTAATAAATCATATGAGATTAAATTCATTAGTCGAGGAGTTGTAATTTCATGGATTAGATGTGTTCAGAATCTACATTTGTATTAGGACACTTTGTGACAAGTATATGAAGGAATTGTGTATTTGTGCGCCTTACAGCGATTAGAGGTTGTGGCAATCGCGTGCTACGAACACAGCGCCACGTATCTGCAGAAACCCCGTGCCAATTGTTTCCCGATCGCCGCAGCCAATTGTCTTACAACACGTTGCGTCATAGAAATCTTCGCTCGACTGGAACAAGGCGGTTATGTATGTAGGACATTGCTCCCGAAAAAAACATATATCTTCACCTCAAGTCCTTTTTATTCAGTCCACAATGTGATCAAATCAATGTTTATATCTGCTCACACTTTCCGCGTGTTTTCTAATGAAGAAACGTAATTAATCTGCAGGTATGGACATTTAATTAATTATCAGTAACTGGATTTCATTCAACTTACATAAGCAAAAACCCTAATTTAGATAAGCCCTAAATTATGTTTACGAATATCGTATTCATTCCAGATTTAGATCTACAGTTCCTGTCATTTTTTCCCTTCCGTATAACTTGTCATGAAATTATCTTACTTTAAATTACGATTTAATTTTGTGAATATTCTCTTCATTTCAGTTTAAAAACGTAATCGAATAAATACTATAGGCTATGAAGTGTATAATTTCAAAAGTGACAGTACTCGAGTGAATTCTTTTAAATATGGCGTTTCAAATAAAAAATTGTATTAATAAAGCCATAAGCAACAGCTATCCAGTATGATTTAATATAACATAAAGGCATCGCATCCGAAACAATTTATGCTAAAATTTGTTATCTGAAGACAAGACACTATTGCTTGGCCACCACGTTCTCCAGACCTCGATTTTTACTCTTTAATTTTGTCAAACGTCTTATCATAGACATAACCAATCTACAACGTAAATAAACTTTTGGCGAGAATCTTAGCGACCTGCAATGATATCGAAAAGAATCCAAGAGTTTTTGAACGAGTCTGACAGTCAACGGTGCGACTTCGTAATACGTGTAAAGAGCTGAATTTGCGCCATTTTCAGTACTTTCTCTAAACAAAACAATAAAATTTATGATGCTATAGTTATTAGTCTATTAGGGTGCTATTCATAGACATTTCACTAGCCCGCGCTACGAGAGTGCTAAACAGGATTCATATCATATCATATCGCTAACACTGTTTATGAATACGAAAAACGTTAGTTCGCTGATCATCCACCGAAAGCCCGCGCTAAGAATGTCTATGAATACGGCCCTTAATAACTATGTTGAAACATGTAATGGATCATTAAAATACAATATGTTTAAGTGACTTTGTTAGAAATTTTTGATGTGGTACAGGTGATCAAAATAAAATATGTTCACATAAGAACAATGTCTCAAACGTTTCCCCTTCCTTTCTATTTACAAACCTTGATGTCTGTAGTCAGGTTGCTCTTGGAACATGCAGTTTTCGTAGTCTTGACAGTACATTCTCGGTCTTCACCTGTTAGGAAAGCTGAAGGAATATCTTTCAGGAAAGAAAGATATCTTCAAGCAAGCCTTACATTAGAAGACAATTGAGGCATTGACATGGGAAAGGTCGGAACTGCCAAAAATTCGAATTTTTAGGTTTTTCATTGAGAAGGTAGTAAATGGCCATGCCAATGGCACAGAGAAGGTAGTATGTCCGTATGTAATGAAACGAAGTTGGAAACGTAGTCACTAGATGTAAGTTGTATGTGCACAGCTGTTGGCGCGGAGAAGGTAGTAACTCCTTTTACAACATCAGAGTGTGTCTAGACAAATATGGGCTGATAACTGTGCAGGGCAGAATAAGAATCGGATGATTCTAATGGTCCTGATTTACATTATTGCCAAGAAACATTTTGATTCAGTGGACTTGAAATTCCTGGCTTCAGAACTTTCCTACATGCCATGTGATAGGGAATTTGGCATCATAGAGAAAAGAAAAAAAAAAAGATGCAAGACCATGTTTCCAGAAGAGGTAAGGCCTAATAATGTAATAATGATGAAGGATGAAGATTTCTTCGACTTTTCTGCAGAATGTGACAAGTTTTGGAATACAACCCCTATCAAAATCAGCACCCTCAACTGGATTAGACTCTCAAGAGCTGATTTTCCTCTAATAAAAACAAGACAGTCATTTAATGACCTTGAAATGTGGACAGAGCGCAGGATTTTTAAGAAAGCACAGTCATTAACGTCAATCGCTAACTTGCAGTGCTTGCAACGCCTTGAAAGAAGACCAGTCGTCCCTGATGCCAAAAAGATAGACTTATCTATGTTAGACTTCCTCGATGAAAAGTATCATGCATTTTACCGAAAAATTTGTGCATAATTTATAAAAAACTTTAATTCTCAGTTTGTCTAAGGAGTGATTTCAATGTTGTATTTTCATAAAATAGGATTTCACAGATAAATCTGTGCCAGACTTTTCAAATTTCATACGTAACACAAACATGAATGTATGCTTTTCATTTAAAGCAGTTTCTTTAATAATGTAAGTGAGAAAGTGTTCATAAATTTGTTTTTTGCTTCTGAAAAAATTTGTTTTTGGCAGTTACTACCTTTCCCATGTCAGCGCCTCAATTAAACAGGCTAGGGAATTAGTTCGAAACTGAGTGAAAAATAAGATTGATACATAGTCATCTATACTAATAATAAATCTGTAGCCAACATTTTTCCTGTAATTTTCGATTTTCCAAAAATAATTGGTGTTAACATGTTTAATTAACCATCATGAAACCGAAAATCGCTTTTTTGAAATTTTTGTTTGCATGTCTGTCTGTCTGTCTGTCTGTCTGTCTGTCTGTCTGTCTGTCTATCTGTCTGTCTGTCCGGATGTTTGTTACCTTTTCACGCGATAATGGCTGAACCGATTTATATGAAAATTTGAATATAAATTAAGTTCGTTGTAACTTAGATTTTAGGCTATATGGCATTCGAAATACTTTATTTAAAAGGGGGGTTATAAGGGAGCCTGAATTAAATAAATCGAAATATCTCGCTCATTATTGATTTTCGTGAAAAATATTACATAACAAAAGTTTCTTTAAAAATAATCTCCGATACGTTTTATTCTATACAAAAATTTTGATAGGACTCATATTTAATTAGATAAATGAGTTTTAAAATTACAATAACAACGCCATCTAAGGCGCTGTACCGAAATAAAAGCAAATGACTTCGTCTATAAGGAGCCTTGGACAACAACAATCGAAAGCTATTAAACATAGCCTAAGAGAATGTTTCTGTGTTTGTATGAAGTAATATCGGAAGCTAATTAATTGTATAATTATTATTTCACCATTGGAAAGTGTAGTTTCTCTAGATGGACATAATTCTACAATGTTATTACAGTAACTTCTGAAACATATAGCAAGTAATATATAGTATACACATTAAAATTAAATGATGTGTCAATCTTCATTACACTGTATGGTTGCATGTAATAACAATTAAGAAACATGTTAAAGGAATTGCCATTGCACCAAATGATTGCTCTCTGGACTAAAATGACCACATTTTAATTATATAAATACAATTTAAATTAAGTAACATATTAAACGATTTATCCTTCTATCAAACACGAATGTTGCATGGATCAAACGTCCTATTTTAATTATGTAATTACTTTAGATTTATTTTTAACAGGTGCAGCGGAGCGCACGGGTACGGCTAGTAAGAAATAAGAATACTGTATAATGGTTTATGTATTTGTACATATGGTACGAATTTCTCCTTTCATTTGCTTTTACATTTAGAGTACCAGTATTGACATTTCTTTAGTGATGATTCCTTTACGCTCAGTGATATTTTCGTAATCTTGGAATTGTTTTGCCTTAAAGTAGACGTACATAGGATATGACTCCTTAACTTGCAGTCGACATGACGTCAAATCTGAGGCCTATCTATGGCAATATAGGGTATCACATTAATGACGTACAAATATCAATGACGTAAGGTAGATTCCAGCCCATTATGACTGCCACGCATTATCGAAACTGCACACTTTAACTCTTACTCACACTAAGCCTGGATATAAATTATATTTAGCTATTGAAAACATTAATAAAAGTTACATCACACTGCTTTTCTGTGACTTCGTGGAAACAAGATTTGAATCATGATGACTACTGATGCATGAAGACTTTGAAGGCTGCCTAGTCGCTCTCTTGCAGACCATTGCGGCTAAACTGTGGGCTGTTAGAAGTTGCTAATCGATGAGTTGAAGCAAATATATTACAACAATCGTGAAGTGACTCATACACACCGTGAACGAAGGTGAATGCAGCCACGATTAATCTACTTCACACCAACGCGTTCTGTAGAGTCAGTTTCTAAATTTAATACATTAATACCTTAATTGCTTCAGGATCTGTTTGCATACTTAGCAGTCACATTTCTAAAACGTTTTAGAGCTTAAAATTCCAGGACGTTAATTAGAATCCTTGATATACCGGGTGAGTAAAAAGCATGGAACACTGCTTATAGCTGTTCTATTTATAATTTTACGAAGAAATTCTATAGACAAAACTTACAGAGGGCGAGAAAGAGGAATATTTTGAATATGTTTTTAAAATTCATGTTTTACATTTACAAAGAGTGTCAGTTGCTTATGATAACTTGCATTTCTTTCCAAATTTTTCTATTACTCACTTCTCAAAATTTATAAAATATGAAATAATTATTTTATAAATAAAATAGTAATGTATGGCACAAAAGAGTAAAATTAGAGTTTATCAGCGAGTAGGAAGTTCAGCGACCGACGCGAAGCCGAGAGTGATAATTTCGACGAATGTATAAAATCTTTTTACTCTCGTGTGCTATACAATATTTTATCCATTACTAGTACATAAATTTCATTTTAAATTGTAGGCCTTTTCTTTGTAATGTCTTGTTTGTGAGGAAATTATGAATGAATTAATGAATGAATGAATGAATGAATGAATGAATGAATGAATGAATGAATTTTATTTTCACTAATATGTTGGTTGTCTCAACAACTAATATGTTATGTCTCGTGATCAGAATATTGTACGAAATGGAAATATAAAAGTTGGAGATTTATACTTCGAAGAGGTGGAAAAATTCAAATATCTTGGAGCAACAGTAACAAATATAAACGACACTCGGGGGGAAATTAAACGCAGAATAAATATGGGAAATGCCTGTTATTATTCGGTTAAGAAGCTTTTGTCATCTAGTCTGCTGTCAAAAAATCTGAAAGTTAGAATGTATAAAACAGTTATATTACCGGTTGTTCTGTATGGTTGTCAAACTTGGATTCTCACTTTGAGAGAGGAACAGAGATTGAGGGTTTTTGAGAATAAGGTGCTTAGGAAAATATTTGGGGCTAAAAGGGATGAAGTTACAGGAGAATGGAGAAAGTTACACAACGCAGAGCTGCACGCATTGTATTCTTCACCTCACATAATTAGGAACATTAAATCCAGACGTTTGAGATGGGCAAGGCATGTAGCACGTATGGGCGAATCCAGAAATGCATATAGAGTGTTAGCTGGGAGGCCAGAGGAGAAAAGACCTTTGGGGAGGCCGAGACGTAGATGGGAAGATAATATTAAAATGGATTTGAGGGAGGTGGGATATGATGATAGAGAATGGATTAATCTTGCTCAGGATAGGGACCAATGGCGGGCTTATGTGAGGGCGGCAATAAACCTCCGGGTTCCTTAAAAGCCAGTAAGTAAGTAGTAAGTATGTTGGTTGTCATTGAGAGACTGAATTAAAATTCTTAATTTACTGCTGTTAGTTAAAAACTTTTAATTTAATGCTGTGGAAAAAGCCAATGTTTAAGTTGCTAAGAAATAAAGGCCAGTTTAGATGACAGTCATGTATATAAAACTTTCACAATGGATATGCACCATTGAAATTTAACTACAGCATTAATACAAGACATAGAATTTAAATAAATAAAAATGATTAAGTAAATTTAACAATGTTCTATTGTGCCATGTGTTGATATCAGTGCAGGGGAGGTGTTCTAAATATCCCCCACTCACTGCCAATCAAGGCATATCTGTCTTGGATATTATTTAATGTTTGCAGTAACAGTGTTTGGTTGAAATATTGCATCTCATCCTCAAATTCGTAGTTTTAACTTTTCAGGTCTGGTGTTCGGTCTTCGTATACCCTCCACTTCAAATAGCCCCACAATAAAAAACGTAATACGTTGAAATCAGACGATTTTGGGGGCCATTCAAGAGCTATTGCTTTGTATTAGCTTTTTATCTATGATTATTTAATTAATGACTCTCTTATCGCTATAGTGGTGAACTTATACAGGGTGTATCTAAATTGGTGTCAAATATTTCGGGGACATGTTCCTAAGACCAAAACATTACAAAAAGTTCATATGAATATTGGTCTCAAAATAATTTATTTCAGAGTTACAAGACAAAATTTAATGTTACAAAAATTGCTCGAAGTGGCTTCCTCCTGCTTCGATGTGTCCCCTAAACCTGCGTTACATGCTCTGGCGTACTCTGATGAAAATTCCTGGAGTGTTTCGTATTTCGTGAAATCCAGTTTGGATACGCTCTCAGAATATCAACATTAAGTACAGGAGTCGCATAAACCAGTGACTTTAAATGTCCCCAGACGAAGAAATCCATTAGATTCAAATCAGGCGATCGAGCAGGCCATGCAATGAATCCCCTTCGACCAATACATTATTGGGGAAATAGATAATTAAAAAAATTACGAACTATCAGACTGAAATGAGCTGGAGCAGCATCGTGTTAAAACACATTCGTTGGATGACGTCCAGAAGCACATCATCAATTAAATGATGCAAATCATTTCGTTTTGTTCACTCACAGAATACATTTTCTTCTGATTTCTTTGCTCTACAAAATACAAACAAACAAAAAACCACCAAAAATCAGCGGTCAATGAAGGGACAAATCCTTTAATAACACCCTAACGAATGGTTTTCAGACCAATGTTCTTATTAACATTTTTAATTGTTTTGATGTTAGGAACACGTCCCCGAAATATTTGACACCAATTTAGATACACTCTGTATAAGCCTATTGAAAGATTTCTCTTTGTTACGTACAGATACATTTGTATCAGAATTTGAGGAAATTTTTACTTATAGTTTATAGATGTGGTAAGAAATAATATGATTTTGTACGTTTTGAGACCATAGGAATGTAAAAAGAGCAACATGGTACCATTAGACGAACAGATTTCTTTACATACGAGGAGGGTAAAAAAGTAACCTTAATAATTGTTTTATCAATTTAATATGTACAATAAGACTACAAACACTTCATCACTTTTAACATAGTATAACAGGAACACTTACATTGAACGTAGTAGGGACTATGTTGAAAAGTGATGAAGAGTTTGTAGTCTTATTGTACATATTCAATTGATAAAATAATACGAGTAATTATTACGATTATGCAAATCTGGCTTTTAGGTAGAAGCTTCCTGTAAAGCAGGGTTGAATAATTTCAAGGAAAAATTGTTCCGTTACTGGAGGTACGTTAACAGGAAGTCACAATTAACCCACACAGAATTTGTGTGCACTCAAAGTTTGGTTCTGGCGTCTTGTCAACCTATTTGAGTAGTGTGGATATAAAGGAAAAGTTTTGACGTTGTCGTGTATAGTTCCTGGGGTAGCTCAGTCGGTAGAGCATTCGTGCGCTAAGCGAAGGGTCCCGGGATCGATACCCGGTCCCGAAAAAATTTTTCCTTTAATTTATTCAAATTATTAAGGTTATTTTTTTACTCTCCCTCGTATCTTTTATTAATAAAAAACATAGTTTTTGAAACATTTGAAGAAATAATAATTTTTCCATTACCTGTTACTTTTGTATAAACGGTGAATGGTAACCTCTGCACCAAAATCAAACTGGTAATACTCGTAGATCATGAGGGGAGATCTGAAAATCGAAATGATATTTTTATCTAATATTCACCGTCTTAGAAAAAATCGTTACGTTTCTATGAAGCATCTGACATCACGGCTACTGCAATAACTCTAACAAGCACACAAGTGCGGCCTGCACTCCTTACCTTCCCCTCTCCCTCTGCTGTACTCAGTCGGTGACGCGCAGCAGTACGCTGCGTTGCAAGATTTATTTTAACGATTTTCGCAATTATTCAATTTAAATTCATGGCTAAACGATTTAATTTGAAAAAAAAAAAAGATTTAAGATATTAACTGTTCAGAATATTTTTACCTATCTGCTTGTATAGCAATCAGCCATTTATTTCGGGCCGTTGCCACAATAGGTCGCTGCAAACATTGAGAAAAGACTTTTTTTCCTGCTTAACGGTGCTTCAGAGAAAGAAAAGTGTAATAAAAGTTTTGTTATATTTAACACGTAGAATCACGTCTCAAATTTTGGTGCAATGGTCCCCTTCTATTCTGTATAAAGTTTCTTCATAAAAATAAAAAAATAGAAAGGTTAAAAGTAAGTTTCATACTTATCCTGTACCGGTATACGAAGAATAGGCAGAGATAGAATACTTACTTACTTACAAATGGCTTTTAAGGAACCCGAAGATTCATTGCCGCCCTCACATAAGCCCGCCATCGGTCCCTATCCTGTGCAAGATTAATCCAGTCTCTATCATCATATCCCACCTCCCTCAAATCCATTTTAATATTATCTTCCCATCTACGTCTCGGCCTCCCTAAAGGTCTTTTTCCCTCCGGTCTCCCAACTAACACTCTATATGCATTTCTGGATTAGGCAGAGATAGAATTCCACAATTAATTCCCAAATATAGAACAGAAGAAAATATGAAAGGCGTCATTTGAAAACACTTATTGGATACTGATGATGATTATAATTATTTTATTATTATTGTTATTATTATTACTATTATTATTATTATTATTATTAAATTAATAAACTAATAGTCCCCATTGTTTGCTTCCTTTGAATATTTCGGAAATATCGAATGTTTCTGGATTTATGCTGATGACAGAAAAAATAGAAACATAGCTTCAAAACGGTGTATAGTTTAAGTCAGCCGTGGCGAAAATGCCATGGTGCGCCGAGCCACTGTGTAAGCTGCAACGTGCATAGCACCTATGGAGGGAGGCGGACAACCGAAGGGGAAGTTAATGTTTAGGACGTGTAACGAAGAAAGAAATGAACAAGAAAACATAGGACACATTATCACAACCTAAAATTAACTGTCTTCAGAATGTCTCTGCGACAGAGTTTCAAAATCAGGAATTATGTCACTTACTGCCAATCGTAGTTGATCACGAAGGTATTTGTCTGTAAGTCGTGATCTAAATTTGATTTTTACTATTTTCATTGTTGAAAATAATGTTTCACAAACGTAGGTTACAGCGAACATGGCTTCAACTGAGCAAGCGAAAGAACGAAGCTTCAAATATTTATTTTTTTCCAAAGATTTCAAAAGTTCAATATCTGTCAAGTCCTTACATCTAGCTTTCATTTAACGTCACATTGTAAATCTGTGAGTTTAAATTGAAAATCTAACCGCATTATTCGTACATCTGCTGTAAAAGAATCGACGTACAGAGATGATGATGATGATGATGATGATGATGATGATGATGATGATGATAATAATAATAATAATAATAATAATAATAATAATAATAATAATAATAACAACACTTAACCTTTTAATGTTTCATCAGTAACATGTAGTAACTTATAATGCCGTTTTATGTTATACAACCGTTTTCCTAGTAATATTTGTGAACAAATCATACATTTAATATTTTCATCATATTGTAAGCAAAAGAATGCATCCTCCCATCCTACTTGAAACTTTCGTTTTTTGTAGAGGTACATGGTTTCGAGAGAGATATTGCGACGATACGCCACTCGCAGGTCCGAGACAAATACAAATAGAACGGAGTTTGACTCCAGTGAGTAAGAGGGTGGGGGTTGTAGGTAGGAAGCGAGAGAAAAGCACTGCGAGCCACAATGTGCTCGTGAGTCGCATTTTCGCCGCGGCTGATTTAAGTGCATGACGTGGTGTAAAGACAAAAAATCTCGCCCAACGTAGAACACAGCGAATGTCTAAAAATCATGTAGTTTACTTTGAAGACCAAGAGTCAAATGTGTTTACAAAGGCTCTGCATAGGCCATGACTTAACCTAGTTAAGAGGTTGTGTAACTTGGTGGTTCGTGTCAGAAACCATTTTTCTCACGTCTCCTGCCTTCAATTAGCACTAGAGGGAAACACGTCAAATCCAGTTCAAAGACGTGTCAAACCATCAATCATTGCGCAAGCATTGTTTGAGTATAAACAGCCAAGCGTCGATTAGTCAAGTAAATTGATTGGTTTTCTCACACATGTACTTGGCATTCTGCAGAACGTGGGATCAGTTATAAGGTCTACTAACGTGTATTTCGCAATACAACCATGTTCCGCTGCAGGAGGTATTACGACTAAACCTGATTTGTAAACAACGAATAATATCTTTGTCTTTGTGAAGATCAGATGGAGACTCATGTATAAAATAACTTATACAGGATGTAAGGAAAATGGTACGAAAAAATGTTCAGATATGGATTTCTCATATAAGTATAGAGAAGGAAAACGGTTATATCAACAACAAAAATTCACCATTGTTAAAAATGTGTTCAAATTTCAATGAAATATGTAAAACATGGGATCTAGATTTTTGCATTTCGTACATGGAATACAAACATTTTCTTATTAACATACTGAAGGTAGTTGATTTTATATAATATTGCTATTTGTTACTCTGTAATTTGCCAATTATAGCTACATTTTACATTTTTGGCTATGATATCTATATTTAACTATTTTTCATTTATTTTATTTTGTATTTTTCACTTATATCTACATCTGTGTCTTTTATTTAGGTAGTATCTATTTGTTTGTTCTTTTTTTTTTCCTTTTCTCATTTTCCATTTTAATTTATATTTACACTTGTATCTGTTTCATCTCTTTTTTCATGTTATATGCAATTCTGTTTTTAATGAATATCTGTACTGTCTATTGTAATTGGGGCTTTGCCTTGTTATAGGTATAAATAAATAAATGAATAAATAAATAAGTAAGTAAATAAATAAATAAATAAAAACATGAGTTCAGAAATGCTTGATTGCCGCGTTATAGGGATTGCAAGTATACTAAAGTATAAGGGGAAGTCATATGAAAACGAGTCAGATATAAAAAAAGTATAATAGAACATTTATTACCTCAAAAGTAACCTACAGAACTGTTTATACATTTATCCCACTGCGAGAAAAGACGATCAGTTCCATTACTGAAAAACCCTGTCGGCTGTCTACCGAACCAGTTACCTAGCCATATTCTTCTTCATCCGATGAAAACGAATTCCATGGATGTCTTTCTTCAACTCTTCAAAAATGTAAAAATCGCATGAGGAGAGATCTGGGCTGTAGGGGAGGTGTTGAAGCATTTCCCAACCAAATCTCTGAATCATATTCCTCAAGGAGTTGCCAGTATGTGTGCGAGAATATTCATGAAGAAGGATAACGCCAGAGCGTTTTGACTTAATGGCGCATCTCAATTTCTGTAAAGTGAGGAAACTAATCTGGCAACACTGTCTCTCCACTTCCTTTGCAAATGTGTTGTGTGCCACTGTGAAACCAAAAGTCAGACATCAAATCTTTACGAAGAACCTTAGGCTAGCCTATAGGCTACGCATCCCGATCATTTTCTTTCCAAGATTCGAAGTGTGAATATCTGGATTTTATAGCTGGGATACGTCTATATGAAGATACAGCGGGGGAGCCATAATATATACATAGTGTTCTACCAAATGGTAGATCCTTCACTGCAAATCCAGCATTCTCCAATCTTTTTCTATTTTCTGCCTTTCTCTTTGTCTCCGCATGTGATCTATATATTTTAATGTCGTCTACCATCTGATATCTTCTTCTGTCCCGAACTCTTCTCCCATTCACCATTCCTTCCACTGCATCTTCCAGTGCAGTTTCTTCTCAGCCAGTGATCCACAGAATTCCCTTTCCTTTTCCTGATCAGTTTCAGCTTCATTCTTTCTTCAAAAACTCTTTTCAACACAGCTTCATTTCTTATTTTCTCTGTCCATTTCACACGTTCCATTCTTCACCATACCCACATTTCAAATGATTCTAGTCGCTTCTCTTCATTTCGTCGTAATGTCCATGTATCTGATCCATACGATGCCACACTTCACAAAAAGCACTTCGCTAATCTGTTTCTTAGTTATTTTTCACAGATCCACAGAAAATGCTCCCTTTTCTATTAAAAGCTTCCTTTGTCATTGCTGTCCTCCTTTCGACTTCCGGCAACAGCACATGTTACTACTTATAGTACACCTCAAGTATTTGTAGCTGTCCACTTGCTGTATTGCATCATTTGTATTCGCACGTTTACCTTCTTTATTTTTCTTGCGACAAGCGTGGTTTTCGTCTTGTTTGCATCCCATACTGCTCACAGCTGTCATTTAGCTCCACTAGCATTTCTCTTAGTATCGTCTCTTCTTCTGCTAACAACGCCGAGGAGCCGTAAGTAAAAAGAACTTTATTTAAAAAAATAAGTCTTCATAATGAAAAACACGGAAATTTTACTTGTAGCAAGTAAAGCGATAGATTTGGAAGTGAACTCCGAAAAGACAAAGTATATGATCATGTCTCTTGATCAGAATATTGTACGAAATGGAAATATAAAAATTGGAGATTTCTCCTTTGAAGAGGTGGAAAAATTCAAATATCTTGAAGCAACAGTAACAAATACGAATGACACTCGGGAGGAAATTAAACGTAGAATAAATATGGGAAATGTCTGTTATTATTCGGTTTGAGAAGCTTTTGTCATTTAGTCTGCTGTCAAAAAATCTGAAAGTTAGAATTTATAAGACAGTTATATTACCGGTTGTTCTGTATGGTTGGGAAACTTAGACTTCCACTTTGAGAGAGAAACAGAGATTAAGGGCGTTTGAGAATAAGATTCTTAGGAAAATATTTGGGGATAAGAGGGATGAAGTTACAGGAGAATGGAGAAAGTTACACAACGCAGAACTGCACGCACTGTTTTCTTCACTTGACATAATTAGGAACATTAAATCCAGACGTTTGAGATGGGCAGGGCATGTAGCACGTATGGGCGAATTCAGAAATGCAGTTGGGAGGCCGGAGGGAAAAACACCTTTGGTGAGGCCGAGACGTAGATGGGAGGATAACATTAAAATGGATTTGAGGGAGGTGGGATATGATGATAGAGACTGGATTAATCTTGCACAGTATAGGGACCGATGGCGGGCTTATGTGAGGGCGGCAATGAACCTCCGGGTTCCTTAAAAGCCATTTGTAAGTAAGTCTTCATAATTCGAGATATTTTCTGCATTGATAAAAGCATGGCTAACTGAAATAAAAGTGAGACTTGACGAAACAAACCCGAGGTTGTATGCGGGGTCAAAGTGCAGACGTCCTGGGCACGTGTGTTGTAAGTACCTACGCGCAGGAAGTGGATGACTGTCCGCTAAATACTAATTGACGTTCCGCAGATCGCTCCTCGTCTGTTTTGCTTCATTAGCTGCTCGACACGGCGCAGCTACTTTTCTTGCGCCTCACTAATGCTCTGAAACGGGCGAGGCAATAATTGCAATTTATACGTGTTTCAACGACAATAATGCGATATTGAAAACACCGCACGCAAGAGTGACCTATACCAAGACACTCTCTAGTGTGTGTGTGGTTACTCAGTACCGGCACAGTCTAGTATATACAGTCACGAAGCTTGAGTTGTGAGGGTGCTAGGAATAATAGACTATGTCTGTACTATTTCGCATTCTCTGTAATGAGACGATATTAGCGATCCTAGTGTTTGGCAACTATCTATGGATGCAGATTTACTACATATTGAGCTTCGTGACTGTACTGTCGTCCTCTGAGGAGTTTAGTGCTGAGAGGAATGCGGTTCCGACTAGACTAGCGCGGTACTGGAGTGGGAGGGAACAGTGACAGCGACAGTCTGGAAGGAAGTACAATCATACTGAAAACATTCGCCCAATTTACGAGAGCAGTATGCCTATTAGTTTTCTAACGTATTTTTGGCGAGATAGAAATACAATCATTCGTACTTGCCTGTTCAGAGAAGGAAAGTAATGTAGACAATTTTTTTTATTTATTTAGGCCTATTTATATAAATGAAAAGAAGAATCATACTATAAAATTTAGTGGTTAGTGGAATTGAATTAAATTTGTAAAGTAATCAATTTAAATATACTATACTACCGAACTCACTTGAGAAGTAAAATTACTTGATTTGTATTTTAAGATATCACCAACAAATTATTTTCACGATACCAATCGCACATATTCTAAAATTCCAACACAATAAAACTAAAAACTTTTCCACAGCATGTTTCCTTAAAAATGACTTGTAACGGTGAAATATTTAACATGAGTAATTCATATAATATTAACATAGATAACATCAGGGAGATGTTTGAGCAAAAATTACAACAATATATTTAATATATTAATAACAAAACCATATAGGCCTAGGTAAACAATATGTATATGAAATATTCACACACTACTAAAAACTGAATTCTGCATATTTTTGGACGATTAATACTTCCCACTCCTCTCGGCTCGGCTTGGCTGTAGCAACAAAAGAATCTACCTGCAATCTCCCCGCACCGATGGCAAGAATACCTCAGGTCCCAGCACTAAACTCGTCGGAGGAAGACAGTATATACTATGTCGCGACGCTGTTATTCCCGGCGTGACTCCTCCTCTTTGCTTACGTCTTAGGAAGTGAAGGCTCTATAAAGTCTAGGTAGGTAGTATCGTTCGCCATTTTTGTATTTATCGAGCTTAGGAAATAAATAACGTCATCATCAGCGAATCACAAGACGCACACGTTTAAATGTAGCTGACCTGCAACATGATTGGCTGCCGGAAATAAGAACGACGGGACTATAGACTATGGTACTGGCATAACAGAAGAGAATAATCAATCACATGTAGCATTGAAATCTTAGTTAAATATATCGTTGTTTCTACAACTCTGATAGTCTTTGTTAATTAAACACAAGTCTTTGATGATGATGAAAATTACAATAATGATAATAATAATAATAATAATAATAATAATAATAATAATAATAATAATAGACTAATAATAATAATAATAATAATAATAATAATAATAATAATGTGCACAACAACTTACAGAAAGTCAAAAGCTACCAGCTGAATGCTGGCCTCACGTACACACAGTGTTGTCAACTTAGCAACAAGTTTTCGAGCTATGCTGGCGACAGCATTGGTCCCCTAGCGTCTAACGACAAATATAACGACATTTTAAGTTTGAATCAATCACATGTAGCTTTGAAATCTTAGTTAAATATAACGTTGTTTCTACAACTCTGATAGTCTTTGTTTATTAAACACAAGTCTTTGATGATGATGATGATGATGATGATGAAGACAACAACAACAACAATAATAATAATAATAATAATAATGTGCACAACAGTTCATAGAAAGTCAAAATTTGTCAACATATAAAAATAATAATATTAATAATAATAATAATAATAATAATAATAATAATAATAATGTGCACAACAGCTCATAGAAAGTCAAAAATTACCAGCTGATTGCTGGCCTCACGTCACGTACAAATAGTGTTGTCAAATTAGCGACAAGTTTTCGAGCTATGCTGTCGACAGCATTGGTGCCCTAGCGTCTAACGACAAATATAACGACATTTTAAGTTTGAAGGCAGGAATTACCAATGAAAAAAAAATCGTGGCACAATAGGCTATACACTGTTGTTATGGTGTAAGAAATTGGTGGTCCAACAGTCGTCCGTTAGCAGCCCCACAGATGCGTCACTCACACACCACTGAAATAGTGGCGTGGCTGAAACCTACAATTTAAGTTTATGTATCTTTCCTCCTTTGTTTCTTTAACTTCCTTTATTTATTTATTTATTTTTGTGTTTCCTTCTTTCTATCTATCTCTCTATATGTTTTTTCTGACTGTTTTCTTCTTTCTTTCTTTCTTTCTTTCTTTCTTTCTTTCTTTCTTTCTATCCTTCTGTCTTTTACCTTTCTTTCTTTATTTCATTCTTTCATTTCTGTCTATGTCTTTCTTCCTATTTTTCTGTCTTTCTATCTCTGTTTTTGTTCCTTCTTTCTTTCGTCCTTTCTTTCTTTATGTCTGTTTTGCTTCTTTCTGTCTTTCTGTCTGTATTTCTTTCTTTCTTTCTTTTTCTTTCTTTCTTTCTTCCTATCCTTCTGCCTTTTTATCTTTCTTTCTTTATTTCATTCTTTTATTTCTTTCTGCCTTTCTGTCAGTATGTTTTTCTTCCTTGCTTTCTTTTTTTTTCTTTCTTTCTTTCTTTATTCCTAGTTTTCTGTCTTTCTATCTATGTCTTTTTGTTTCTTTCTTTCGTCCTTTCTTTCTTTATGTATGTTTTCTTTTTTATGTCTGTTTTCCTTCTTTCTGTCTTTCTGTCTGTATTTCTTTCTTTTTTTCTTTCTTTCTTTCTTTCTTTCTTTCTATCCTTCTGTCTTTTTATCTTTCTTTCTTTATTTCATTCTTTCATTTCTTTCTCCTTTTGTCTGTCTGTATGTCTTTCTTCCTTTTCTTTCTTTCTTTCTTTCTTCCTTTCTATCCTTCTGTCTTTTTATCTTTCTTTCTTTATTTCATTCTTTAATTTCTTTCTGCTTTTGTCTATCTGTATGTCTTTCTTCCTTTTTTCTTTCTTTCTTTCTTTCTTCCTTTATATCCTTCTGTCTTTTTATCTTTCTTTCTTTATTTCATTCTTTCATTTCTTTCTGCTTTTGTCTGTCTGTATGTCTTCCTTCCTTTCTTTCTTTCTTTCTTTCTTTCTTTCTTTCTTTCTTTCTTTCTGTCTTTCTTTCTATCTTTCTTCCTATTTTTCTGTCTTTCTATCTCTGTTTTTTTTTGCTTCTTTCTTTCGTCCTTTCTTTCTTTATGTCTGTTTTTCTTCTTCCTGTCTTTCTGTCTGTATTTCTTTCTTTCTTACTTACTTCCTTTCTTTCTCGTGTTTTACCTCTTGTTTTCATACCGACTTCCAATGCAATGCGATGCAGGGGAGAGTGTATATATTTATACCAATAACAGAAACGCACAAATTGCGAGCTACTCTGATCGTGTGGTCAACACGGCACAGGGCCGCCGCTTAGACAACACAGGACAGCACATAAGGGGCAAACACTCAGTTCCCTGGACGGAAGGTAAATGTTTTCCATTGCCTAAGCCGGAAATCGAACCACGATCCTCTTGTTAAGGAAGCACGGGCACTATCACAAACCCAATCGGGTGACTCTCCCAATTACGACATTCAATAATTTTCGAGTCATCGTCTCTAAGTCACAGAAATCCCGTAAAAGCATTTTCGAACTTTTATATCATGTAGCAAGACGTTCGATCTCATAAAATAAGACAAGCAAGACGTATAAATAATAAATACATCCTAACATTCAATTGAAGAAAATATGCTTTATATATCAATCAGAATCGAATCGTGGACTGTGACGTGGAGACCCGAACGCGGGTCGGGCAGAATAATCAATCAAAAGGTTTTCGTGAAAAGCTCCTTGTTCTGCAGCGGGCGTCAGTGAAGCGAATAAACAAGTCGCTGGCTGCAGGCGACGAGGTTATCAAAACCAATAAATTTCACTTCATTTCATTCTCGGTCGTCAACATCGGGACTGGCGGTGATGGGGCGGGGAGGGCAGAGTGATAGGCAGGCTCGATATTATAATACGTAGGTACACTCCGGTGTTGTGAATACTAGACCACGCCACGCCTTCCTCGAATTGTAACTACTAATATTCTCAGACATTTGATGAAAAACGCACGAACAAATTATTGAAGAACCGGTTTGGAAAAACAGCTTATTTAATTTAAATAATAATAATAATAATAATAATAATAATAATAATAATAATAATAATAATAATAATAGCAACAACAATCCCTAATAAGCAAAAGGACTAGACAAATTTTCAGATGTTAATTAATGCAACTTCTTATTTAGTCAAACAAGAAGCAGTAGGCTAATTAATCAAAACCATCTTTAGACTAAATAGCAGGGATGAGACGATATTAGCTCCCAATCACGTTAGAAGAGCTCAACCTTGATCACGAGCGCATAGCGCATTCACTTTAACGTAGACAACAGGGATGTACATGCACATGCAGCGAATAAAGGCAGCAATTATTACAATAACTTGCGTTACTAAATTTCTGGCTATGTAATAGGGCTAATTACTCAGTTATTTAGTATACATGTATATATATAAACAAATCGCAAAGGGAAGGGTTTTCAGGAATAAAAAGAGAAATAGGAAAAGTTAATTTATGTAAACCATTTTAATATTAAAAGTAATTATTTATTATGTAAATACTTCACTTCATTGGTTAGGAGAAATTGACAGGGTCTACCTGCTCGACGTGTGTGATCTCTAAGTACTTTTGAGTATTTGTTGAAAAAATAATAATGGTAATATTGATTGAAATAGAGTATATTGATTGTGTGATTGTGAAAATGTAGTCCTTACTCTCCAGTCGTGATTATGTAATGAGTTTTCTTAGAGTGATTTGTGAGATGCACGTAACACGAAAAAAACAAATTGATTAAATTAAGATATTGAGAGCCATTGTAATTTTTGGGGTCAATCATTTAAGGGGATATGTATGACTTTTAAAACTTACACAATTTCGGCCAAAATTTGTGAAATTTAAACTATATAAACATATCTATAATCATATCATCTGTACAAAATTTTGTGCAATTAGGTCTAATAGTTTTGAAATTATATTTTTAAGTAAGCTTATATTTTATATTGACGTTACTAAAAAAGCTCCTTGCATCAAAGTTTTCAAAATGTTTATTTCATATTTGATAAAATCCTGAAAATACTTACTGGAATAAAAGTGAATTAGCATTTTGAGTTTAGTAATAGTATAATATATGTAGGGTTTGGAATTGAACGGGTTACATCAGCTTCTTGCCTATGGGGATGACGTGAATATGTTAGGAGAAAATCCACAAACGATTAGGGAAAACACGGAAATTTTACTTGAAGCAAGTAAAGCCATCGGTTTGGAAGTAAATCCCGAAAAGACAAAGTATATGATTATGTCTCGTGACCAGAATATTGTACGAAATGGAAATATAAAAATTGGAGATTTATCCCTCGAAGAGGTGGAAAAATTCAAGTATCTTGGAGCAACAGTAACAAATATAAATGACACTCGGGAAGAAATTAAACGCAGAATAAATATGGGAAATGCGTGTTATTATTCGGTTGAGAAGCTCTTATCATCCAGTCTGCTGTCCAAAAACCTGAAAGTTAGAATTTATTTAAACAGTTATATTACCCGTTCTTATGTATGTTTGTGAAACTTGGACTCTCACTCTGAGAGACGAACATAGGTTAAGGATGTTTGAGAAAAAGGTGCTTAGGAAAATATTTAGGGCTAAGCGGGATGAAGTTACAGGAGAATGGAGAAAGTTACACAACACAGAACTGCACGAATTGTATTCTTCACCTGACATAATTAGGAACATCCAGACGTTTGAGATGGGCAGGGCATGTAGCACGTATGGGCGAATCCAGAAATGCATATAGAGTGTTAATTGGGAGACCGGAGGGAAAAAGACCTTTGGGGAGGCCGAGACGTAGATGGGAGGATAATATTAAAATGGATTTGAGGGAGGTGGGGTATGATGATAGAGACTGGATTAATCTTGCACAGGATAGGGACCGCTGGCGGGCTTATGTGAGGGCGGCAATGAACCTTCGGGTTCCTTAAAAGCCATTTGTAAGTAAGTAGTTATAAGTTAAAGTGCAATCAAAGATAAAATATTATTTCTAAATTAAAGAAACGCGTAGTCTAATAAAAATAAATATTCAGAAACAAGCAACAAATAAAACATCAATAACACATTTAAAATAAAGAAATAAAAGGAATCTAGATACTATCTGCTGACCCAAATGTAAATTAATTTACCTTCGATGTCAATTCCGAAATGAATTTATTTCTCTCTTCTCCTGAATAATGCCTTATTTTTTTTCATGTTGCGTCTCATGATGCCGTTTTTATGTTCCTTTTTTTTTTTTTTTTTTTTTTTTTTTTTTTTTTTTTTTTTTTGCAAATGATATATTTTTTTTTACACAAACACTGGACTTCATCACCATGTTCGAAGCATAAATATTGTATCTTCCACTCTTCCTTGAAAGCTTTAAGCGCTTCCGTTCCGTCATAATGCGCTGTGTTCTAAGATCTGTACACCCTTTAGCAATTTTTACAGGTAAAAGAGCTCCGCGTGCGCGCAGCGGACAGAAAATAGCTCTCGCCCGCAAATATTAGTCACCATCGCAAGACTGCTAAACAGTGACAAATTACACTGGTCAATAGTCATTTTGCTTCTGTATGGTGTATGATATATCAATTCATATCAATTTTTGGTTGTAGAATCCGAAACGGTCTTCAGAATTGCTGTATCACGTAAGGGTTTTGCTATATTTTAGATTTTATATGGATTTTCTTACATTTTTATATTGCTAATGTTGTCATTTTTTCAGGGATAGTGTATAACAAATTAGAATTATGATGGTTAAACTCTGCATTTGGATGTAATATATGGTGGAAGAAGTTTTCAAAAGAGTTACTATATGGCAGAGGTATTTAGTTGTGCGAAAATTGTACTGGCTTTGCCTTGTAGAGGCGACCCAGTGACGTCAGCCCTGTAGTCTAGTGCGTGGTGAAACGTGATTTTGTTTGTTTGTAAGAGTGTCGTATGTTTTCAAGAAAACTTTAGTGGGATTCTAAGTGTTATGCTTGAATTTAAAATGGTCCACATTTACCAATATCGCAGAAGGTGTAACATAACCTAAATAATATAAACAAGATAAATGATAGAAAAGTTTTAATTATGGATGATGAAATAAACATGAACCATTTTAAAAGGCACAACTATTGAAAGTACAATTTTGGCAAACAAAGAAACAAATCCTAGGGAGGTGATAAAAACAAATGCTAGAGAGGTGATAAAGAACAAATGCTAGGGAGATGATAAACATTGTAGGATAAGTAGCCATGATTGGTTGAAACACATCGTTACGTGCCGATTTATTGGTCAAAAGTAGTATGATGTAATAAAAGTGTAACAGTCAACGATATAGCTTGTGTTCTCCATTTATTTATTGTGTAGAGACAGTGTTCTAATTTTTAAGTTTGAATGAAAATAATTATTGAAAATATGAGTAAATTATATAACTCTGTGTTTTGTATAAACCATTTATGAATTTAATATTTAGGCCTAATTCAACTTTTCTATATTCAGTGGAAGAAAATGAAGTACACCACTTGAGTCATATTTCTCATAGAAATGTTCGTGACGAAAACATATTTAAATAGATGCAATTATAATCTATCACAACTTGAAAGAGAGAACATAAATAGAAACGTATAGTGATTAATTGCATAAATTTATCCCTTTACAGCAGTGCAATCAATCACATATTAAAAAAAAAACGAAGCGTAAGACGGAACCTATCACAACTAGGTCTTACAAGCTCTTTGTTGGAAAAAAAAAAAAAAAGACAAAACTTATGCATGTATTTATCTTCGATTTCTCGCAGCCTTCGTTTGTATTTTTATTTTCCACTCAGCCTTACTAATATCTGTCCTTGTTATAAAATAATATATTAACTGTTATTTATAGCTGTCATAAAGTTATTTTCTAGAATAGTATTCTGAACGACAACTGACCTATTGACTCTTCGAAAGGATTCGATGAGTGATGCTGAGGAGAAAAAAAAGGAAGATACTAATGGAGATATCTCTATCGACATTAAAGTCTTAGCAGATAAATGAATTAGTAATCACTAATTACAATTGCGTCATATAAAAATGTTATTTATATACGAAATAATGTTCAGACGAGGCTTCAACCCACGACTGTTAAGACATTGATAAGAGGCACATAAGCTTTTTGGATCACCTACTTGTAGGAGTAGTAACAGCAGTGGCGCACCGACGTGGGGTGGTTTCAGAATTAACCTCTTATCAGTGGCCAAAAAAGAAATGGGGTAGATATATATATATATATATATATATATATATATATATATATATAGGTCTCAGGACAACCACTGCAGGCGATGCCTCAGTGAGATAGAAACCCTTGGACATGTCCTGGGAGCCTGCCCTTATGGCGAAACATTGCGTATACATAGGCACCATGCAATTAGAACTAAATTGGCCGATGCCCTTAGAAAACTAAAATACACCGTCTATGAAGAAATCCACGGAACTGCCGTCAATGGCAGTAACAGACGAATTGACATAATCGCCATTAGCGAATCCCTGTCTCAGGGTATGATAATCGACCCCACCATCAGGTTTGAAACGTGTAAAAGACAGCCCGAAGACGTAAATGAGGAGAAACGAGCAATCTACGTTCCAACCATCCCGTATTATAAAGATAAATACCAACTTCACGATATCAGTGTTACGGGATTGATGTTTGGAGCAAGAGGAACGATACCCAACTTCTCTTCTCAATTCCGTAAGACCCTAGGACTGCACAAATCTTTTCTGAATGAACTGGCCCTCCTCATAATTAGACAGTCAGTCAAACTCTTACGGAACCACGTATATGGACTCTAATTCAGTGTATGGAAAAAATTGATGCACCATTATCATTTTTCTTTTTCATTCTTAGCTTTCATTGATTCTTTACTTGAATTTTTTTTTCTTCCGTAAACTGCTATTGTTTGTTTGTGTATTTGTTTGCCTTTTTTTTTTCTTACTCTTTTAGCTCTCATATTCTATTTGTTCTTGCATTGTTTTGTATGCTTTGTCTAATGGCAGCCTCTAATTTGAGGAAGCTTTGATAAATATATATATATAAGGATATTTAGTCACCTTTATCACAGGTATATGACTTAAAAACTGATGATTCCTTCAATCTTATATCAGTGGTATTGTTCCTGCCTTGCATTTAATTATTATTTCTTTATGATTAATAACAATTTGTTTTCCCAGTCGTATATTGTCGCAGCCAGACCCGTATTTTTATGGTGACTATTACACTTTTACTACGTCATACTATTTTTGACCTATAAAACGGCACGAAAGGACGTGTTTCAACCAATCATGACTGTTTATCTCTACAATTTTATCACTTCCCTAGCATTTGTTTATTTTTATCATTTCCATAGCATTTGTTTGTTTTTACCACTTCCCTAGTATTTGTTTGCCAACATTTCAAACTGCAAATTCTTTACGGTACTATAAAATATGCTTTGCGATCGTCATATATTTACCGCACAGACAGACAACTGAAAATGGCGGCTCCATTCAAACGTTTTCGTGAAGCTAACATTAGTGAAATAGAATTTTAGTAAGCCAATTAATATTTTATTGTATTAGAGTATTTTATTTCTTCTAATCTTTATATACTTTCTTCTAATCGTGTAATAGTCAATTAAATCCCACTCGAGTTTTGATTTTCACTAGACGAATCAAAACCTCTAGTGAGATTACTGTTGATAATTTTCTTAAAACTTCGCGCATCATATTTAAAAATTAGTTTTTTGATGTTGAATAACGTACCCAATTTTCTAAATGAACCGATGATTGCAGAAAGGACCTGAGTCTAATTTTTATGGAATTCAGTTATTAGTAGATTCTGAATTTGTGGAGGTAGTGAAAGGTAAGCAAAACGAGATGCTAGGTAAGAGGGTGTGGACGTGTGGATGATTTTAAATAGTAATAAGAGGCAGTTGAAGAGTCTTCTTTCTTTAAATGGATTCCAAGACAACAGTTCTAGTGACGCTGTTATACAGTATGATCGAATTTTCTATGTTACAAACGAAACGAACGCAGATATTGTGAACACGTAATCTGTGGGCAAGATCAGTATTTAGATTCGTGAATAGAGGATCGCAATAATCGAAGTGGGGTATTTCTAAAGTTTGAATGATATTCTTTTTGGGGCTAAGAGGTACAACGTTGGACAAGTGTTTGAAGAAATGAACTACAGAAAAAGTTTTCTTAGATATGAGCTGTTCACAGCAGAAGTGGTGTAAGTCAAAATTGGATAATGAGTTTTAAAGTAAAAATTCTGTAAAATACAGCGCAAAGTAGCAATTAATATGTCCTTCGTGCTATCCACTGACTACTAATAATTTAAATAAATTGAATATTAATTGCTACTTTGCGCTGTATTTTACAGAATGTTTACTTTAACCCTCATTACCCATTTCTGACTTACACCACTTCTGCTCTGAATGGCTCATATGTAGGTCACTTGACATTGAAAAATTAAATTTGAATCTAAATATAATCCTACAATTTTTATCGTGTTGTTATATTATGTCATTGTGGTATTATTTATATTCGTATTCGATACAGTGGTTAGATCTATTTTGTTTAATGCTCGTTGGTGGCCCATTATAATAGCTTGCGTTCTGTCTGGATTTAGTCTGAGTCCAAATTTTTGCGCCCATTGAGCTACAGATGCTAGATCTTCATTAATTGTGGTCACAGAGTACACAGTCGCTAGTTAAAAAATCATAAAAAACAAGGCCCTAATCATAGCTAATGGTTCTATTATGTGCAGAATACAGCGCTAAGGTTGTATTATTCCAATTTAATATATTGAATTATTTCTTTTCTAATTTACTGACATTTTAAGTGTAATTTATTCAATAGTCTTTAGTATTGTTTTATTATTAAAATAGTGTTAATGGAAAAGGATTGTTCATTTTACTACTCTCTGAACCAGCAATATTCTCTTTTAATTCAAGTATAAAAATAATGTCTAGATCAAATTTTATCCTAAAAATTATAAAATATAATAAACAAGTCACGGACGAATTATGAAATCCCTTGGATTGCCTAAAACGTATTTATTCTTTATGTAATTTTTAAGTTAAGTAAGGTTGGATTAGTGATTAAATAAATACATACTACTACAAGCAGGATAAGTAAACCTTATCCATTATTTAGATAATGGAGCAAGAATGAATGAATGAATGAATGACTGGAGTGAATGAGTGAATGAATAAATGAACGAAAGGTAGTGGAAACATTTAAAATACACGAAAACAAGGAGGCTTGGCGCTGAGAAAAAATGAATATGTGAGCTCCAAGCCCGTTGGCGACTTGTCTCACTCGAACTTCAAAGAATTTTTAAGGAGAAAGCTGAAAATAGACGCAACCCAACAGCTACCACATAAGTGGTGATATTCGAGATGAGTGAAGAACATTAAACGGAGAATGAAGCGATACGGACCTCGTAGAAAACCATGATGCATGAAGTTTATCTTACATTTCTGTTTCAATGGTACCGCGTTAGAGTAAACGTTACACATCAAAAGTTAGTACAATTTTCTTCCTTTTAGGTCACATATAGAAGTTTCGCGTCAGAAGTAAATCTCATTTCATAATCAGACGTAACTCTTACTATATTTTAATCACACGGGCATTTCCTTAATCTAAATTATTTGACATATAAAAAGATTACGTATTGTGATCGAATGTAGAGCGTAGAAACTGACACAGATATTACAATAATACCGCAAACTTTCCACAGACATGTCAAACTTGTACAGTAAGTTAACCGCTAATATTGTACGTGGTCTTACAGAGCATGAAAAATTATCTTGTAAAAATTATTCACTCAATAGTGCTTAATGATCTTGTTTCAAATAATTGGAATTAAGACACTTTTTTTTTTTGTTTGCCATATTTGAGGTGGGTCGATTCCAGTAGTTATATTCCGTGTCCTGCGTGCTACTCAACTATTAGGATGGTAGTTTTCTTTCATTTTTTTTCCCTCGCGATAACAATGCATAAAGCTTTCTCTCCGACACGAAACCTTGATTCCAATTGTAAGCTTGTCACAATAATTTCATGCATAACTACAATCGAGAGCTCTGCATAATACTTAATTTCTACCAAATTACGGAACCTGTCTCGTGATAATAAAACGATATATTTTATAATGTAAATTATGCTTGCTTTCTCTCTTATTAATTCTAGGCTTATAGTCTGTGGATTTAAGAGGGAAAATTTTACAAGACACGAAAGTCAGTACGATAGGTTTTACAAGGCCTAATTATTATAGGCCTACAAAATATTCTTCAATATTGAAGTTCTCTCTGAGAATGTACAATGCTTGCAAATTAACTGTCAGGTGTATTAGATCTACACTTTTTTGTATGGTATTCTTTTATCGAATCCTGTCTTCCAAGTTCTGCATTGATCATTAAACATTGCTCTGTCTGATGTTTAGTGGCCGCCATCTGTAGGCTATCCTAGTCTCCAATTATCCAGTTCTTGGGTGGAATGCATCAAGTTTGATATGATAGGTACAAGTGAAATGCACCTATCCTAAAATTGCTGTAGTGCTTTTAGGAATCTGTAAATTAAATGTTGGTACATCTTTTGTAAATGTGGAAAAATTATGTCCTACAATCGAGGAATCCTAATTACGTAACATACATAATATTTCCTACAACAGAGGTATATTTTTTTAACAATAGGGATGGATAAAATTTTACTTTTATCATTTGTAAATATAGACCAAATTCTAACATTTTAACAGTAAGAAATAAAGTATAAAATTTTTCTAACATTTTAACAATAAAGACGGACAAAATTTTACTTTAAACATTAATGAATAAAACAGCATATTCCTCCAACATATTTAGCAATATAAATGGATAACATTTTACTTCAATCACTAATGAATTAAGAGAAGATTCTTCTAACATTTTTAACAGTAAGGATGAATAAAATTTACTTTAATCACAAGTAAATAAAGTAACAATATGAATGGATAACGTTTTACTTTAATGACTAGTGAATTAAGAGCAAATTCTTTGAATGTAATTAAACGTAAGGATGGGTAAAATTTTACTTAATAGTGAATTAAGAGCGAATTCTTCCAATATATTTAACAGTAAGGAAGATACAATTTTGCTTTAATCACAAGTGAATTAAGAGCGAATCCTTAAAATATACTTAACAGTAAGGATGGATATAATTTTGCTTTAATGACAAGTGAATTAAGAGCGAATTCTTCCAATATACTTAACAGTAAGTATGGATACAATTTTGCTTTAATCACAAGTGAATTAAGAGCGAATCCTTCCAATATACTTAACAGTAAGGATGGATACAATTTTGCTTTAATCACAAGTGAATTAAGAGCGAATCCTTCCAATATACTTAACAGTAAGGATGGATACAATTTTGCTTTAATCACAAGTGAATTAAGAGCGAATCCTTCCAAAATATTTAACAGTAAGGACGGATACAATTTTGCTTGAATGACAAGTGAATTAAGAGCAAATTCTTCCAATATATTTAACAGTAAGGAAGATATAATTTTGCTTTAATTACAAGTGAATTAAGAGCGAATTCTTCCAATATACTTAACAGTAAGCATGGATACAATTTTACTTTAATCACAAGTAACAAAATTCTTCTAACACTTTTAATAATGTGAGTAGATACAATTTTACTTTAATCACTAATTAATTAAGAACAAATTCTTCCAAGATTTTGAACAATATGGATAAATAAAATTTTAATTTAATCACTAGTGAATTAAAAGTAAATTCTTCCAATATATTTAACAGTAAAGACGGATTTAACAATTTGAATGGATGCAATTTTTTTTAATCACTAATGAATTAAGAGCAAATTCGTCCAACATTTTGAGAAATATGTATGAATAAAATTTTACTTAATCATAGTGAACCAAGAGAAAATTTTCTCCTACATTTTTAACAATATTGATAGATAAAATTTTATTTTAATCATTAATGAATTAGGAGAACATTCTTACAACATTTTTGACAATATGAATGGATTAAAGTATAATTTAATCTCTAGTGAATTAAGAGCAAATTATTCCAATATTTTAAAATTCAACTGAATGTAGCAAAACCCTTTGATTTATTTGTTCGTGTTACAATAAACATTGTATAATAGAAGTGAATCAAGACTTCTAGATCCACTAGCGGAAATTAACAAGTTCCTATAAATTCCGCTCGTTAATAGAATACGTCTTGATTCATTAATGATGGAAATAACTATTGTTAACTGCAAATTCTAGTAAGCTTAGTCTACTGTAAAATCTTTTAATTTAATTACTCGTCTTTGTTATTCGTCAACAATTATCAGAAGAAAATAAAGATGGACGATATCTGTGTCGAATAGTGTTGCACAGCGAATTATCAAGTCTCTCAGTGCGAAAGGATCCGATGGTGCTGAAATTTTCGTGTATCTGAAATTAGTGTTGAATTTTGAGTACACTGCTAATATCAAAGCCACATCTGTTGCCAGAGTAGTAAGCAATGTAGTATAACAAAATGGCTCACCCATTTTAATTTGTGAAACGTCCGATAGTGGTCGCTGTGTGACGACGAGAGGGTTCGTCAATTTTTTTATGGCGCGACGGGGAAGGAACCTTTTATCTTTATATTTCGTGCAAGCTGCCGCAATCTTAACTTAGTCTGTGTGCGAAAATATTGAATTCTAAAATTGCATGTCAGGTCCCCATATAAAATGTTTCTACTCAACAAGCCCATTAATGAGATCATATCTCGGAGCATAAAAATCATTAAGGGTTCGTTTAAAACAGGTTGGTTCTAAAAAATGGGATATCAGTTCAGGGAAGTGAGCCTAATAAGGTATAATGTATCACTTATATATAGATTATTGCTCACGGAAATTTCTGTAACGTTCTATTTTGTGTACATAGTTTACACGCCCACTTGTAATAATTAAATAAGGTAAGGAAATACTTTCGATTATAGAGATTAAATAACATAGTTTGTCATTGAACTTCATTTTAAATTAATTGCAGTGTTTACACAGGAACGAGATCATTGCAAGATGTGGCTGTGAAATAAGAGGTCAACAGAGGTATCCCATAAAAATATTCCATAACTTCTGTATGAATAGACCAAGGAATAGTAAATTGATATCAAATTTCTTTCATCTAAAAATTCTCTTAAAGGTAAAATGGGAAAAAATGAACTATTATTATTATTTTTTGCCACTTGCTCATTCCAGGTGAATAGTGGCAACATAGAAAGGAAACTTTTTTATGTTTCTCATTAGAATGCTATTAAAATTAAACTTAAATTCATTCTTAATGAAACTCATATGAAAATTTAAACACGTTGTTTTGATGACATTAAGTATTATTTTATTACTAAAGCAACAACTTTTAAATAGATGCGCAACATTTTCAACGTCAGTCATAAATTCCTCAGTAATCGAGTTGTCATCCTTATACATAAATACTTTTCGTCAGTAAATAAATAAACAAATAAATAAATAAATAAATAAATAAACGCATGCACACACACAACACAAATAAAGGGAGAAAAAAAGTAGGACGCTAAGAAACGTAAGAAACAAGCAAAAAAGTAAGCAAAGGAAGACGGAAAGAAGCAAAATAGGAAAAATCAGGTAAGATAGAAACAAAGAATGAATGAATAATGGAATCAAAGAAGGAAAATAATGAAAAATAAAGATTGAGAACAAATAAATGAAAATCGAAAAAATAAAAATGAAGGAATAAAAAGTGACATGAGAAAAACCAAAGAAAGAAACACAAGGAAATGGTGAAAATGAAATAAATAAAGCATTATAAACAGGAAAGAAAATGAAAAAGGAAGAAAGACGGGAGTAAAATAACAGATAAATTAAAGGAAAAATAAATGAAAATCAATGAAGAAAAGAAGGAAAGAATATATTAACAGAAACAGAAAGAAACGATAAAATGGAAAGTGATCGCACAACACTCTCTTTTTCGCATCTTAAAATATCCCAGAAGGCCCCGCATGGAGAAAAAGAGAGTGAATTTCACTAATTAGGCCCTCCGGGTTTCACTGAAATTCACCGCAAGTTTTAAATATCAGTTCTGTCAGGGTTTCTGACCCGATCAAAGGCAGGGAAAACCCAATTAGCCTTTGCCCACGAAGGGAGGAATAAGAACACGAAATAGAGAGGTGAATAAAAATAAAAACGGAAGAAAACGTTAAAGGAGAGGAACTATGGTGGAAAAAGATAGAAGACTGAGAAATGTGAAAAGAATGAAACGAAAAGGAGGGAATATAAAAACTGAAAGGAAACGGATGAAGAAGATAGAAGAAAGTAAGACTAATAAAAGGCAAAAAAAGGAACAAACAAACAAAAAAGAGAGAGATAATGAAAAAATACAGTAACAAATAAACAAAAATTAAAGAGAGAGAGAGAGAGAAATAAAACGACGTTAAGAATAAAACAAAAAATATTAAACAAAGACTAGAAGAGAAAATTCAAAAGAGAAAGAAAAAACAGAAAGCCTAAAAAAAAAGAGAAACGAACAAAAATTTTTTAAAACCTCAGGAAAAAAAATAAAAATGAAACAAAGATGGAAAGGAAAAATATGTATAAACAAAAGAATAAATAGTATAAGAAACAAAATTGAGAAAACATTAAGGAAGAGGAAGAAAATAAAGAATATGAGAAAATAAGACGGAAAAAAATCGAAAAAGAAACTAATAAAGAGGAGAGAAAACGATGTAAGTAAGAGAGAAAAACGAAGAAGGTTGGAAAGAATGAACAGAAAAGAAAGAAGTAAAGAAATATGGGCCGAAATAAGGGCTGATGAAGACCAGACTTTGGTAATGAATTCGTATGCAGATATCTTTGGTCACCTTGATTGCCCAACGGAAGCGACATTATTACTTCGTTTCCTTTCCCTGCGATCAAAATGTTAGAAATAGGTCTTTTGCTGTCCTTGCCCATTTGTATTGCATTCATTTGTTTAAATACTGCCAAAATATTCACATTACTGAGGTCACTCCCTTAGAAGACAATGCCTATTGTGTCCGTATTTCATAACTAATTTAACATCCATAAAATTGACTTTTTGAACTCTGACGCTGCAGCTTTGTTTATAATTTAACCTTATACAAAGGATGTCTAATTGCTTCGTCATATGGCTAGGCTTATTTTGTACACATGAATAAGCAAATGATTCCCAACCGTTTTCTCTTAATTATCTTCTCCTTTTCATGCTTATTTCCCTTCCGCTTTCTCGTCTTCTTTTCTTATTTCAACTTTGTATTATTTTCTTCTCTTCTTTTCCCTCATCCGGTTGCTTTCATCTTATATTCTATTAATTTTTTTCATTTCCTCTATGCTACATTATTCAATTCTTCAATTATTCTGACCACCCATTTATTACTTCTTTCTTTTTCTCTTCCTTTTCGTTATTTCCTTCATTATCTTGTATTAATTTTTCTTTCTTTCTTCCTTAATTTCTCTTGGTTTATGTTTTCCCCTCTTCCTCCTACTTGTTTCTCTTAATTTAATTTATTGTTCTCCCTTTATACTTTTCCTCTCATTTTTCCTTCTCTACTTACTGTTATTATTTTTCTGATTTTCTTTCTGTTCCACTTCCTTTTCTTCATTACTATTTCCCTTCACTTCCTCTTACTTTTCTTCTTCTAATCTACATTCTCTTCATCCTATATTCATTTTTATATTTGTTCTTCTTTTCCTGTGACTTTTCTTTGCATTTCTTCTCTTCTCCCTTTACTTTCCCTCATTTCCTTCTCTAGCTTTCTCTCGCATTTCTTTTCCTTCTCTTCCTCTTCCTTTCACTTTTCCGTTCTTCTCTTTCTTCCTTCTCATCCTCTAGCTTTTCCTTTCTTCTCTTCCTCTGGCTTTTCCTTTCTTCTCTTCCTCTGGCTTTTCCTTTCTTCTCTTCCTCTCGCTTTTCCTTTCTTCTCTTCCTCTTGCTTTTCCTTTCTTCTCTTCCTCTGGCTTTTCCTTTCTTCTCTTCCTCTCGCTTTTCCTTTCTTCTCTTCCTCTTGCGTTTCCTTTCTTCTCTTCCTCTGGCTTTTCCTTTCTTCTCTTCCTCTCGCTTTTCCTTTCTTCTCTTCCTCTTGCTTTTCCTTTTTTCTCTTCCTCTTGCTTTTCCTTTCTTCTCTTCCTCTGGCTTTTCCTTTCTTCTCTTCCTCTCGCTTTTCCTTTCTTCTCTTCCTGTCGCTTTTCCTTTCTTCTCTTCCTCTTGCTTTTCCTTTCTACTCTTCCTCTAGCTTTTCCTTTCTTCTCTTCATCTCGCTTTTTCTTTCTTCTCTGCATCTCGCTTTTCCTTTCTTCTCTTCATCTCGCTTTTCCTTTCTTCTCTTTATCTCGCTTTTCCTTTCTTCTCTTCCTTTTGCTTTCCTTTCTTCCCTTCCTTCCTTCCCTTTCTCTTGTTCTTTCTTTTCTTCTCGTACTTCCTTCTATTCCTTTTTCTTTTCTTTTTTTCTCCTCCTTACTTTCTTTTCCCTTGTTCTTCCTTTTCTTTTCTTCTTTCATTCTCTTCCTCTTGCTTTTTTCTTATCTTTCTTCTCTTCCTTCACATCCTGTCGCTTTCCTTCTCTTCTTCTTGCTAATATTTCTTCTACTTTCCTTCACTTCCTCTTGTGTTTCCTTTTCTTCTCTTCTCTTCTTTCCTTACCTTCCTCTTGCTTTTCTTTTATCTTCTCTTCCTCTCGCTTGTCCTTTTTTCTGTTCATCTCTTTTCTTCCTCTTGTTCATCCTCTTCTTTTTATTTCTTCTCTTCCCCTTGCTTTCTTTTTCTTCTCTTCTTCCCTTCATTTCCTTTTACTTTCCATTTCTTCTCTTCCTCCCTTCACTTTCTCTTGCTTATCCTTTTGCTCACTTCCTTGTCTTCCTCGTTTTTCTTTTTTTATTCTCCCTTGCTCTCTCATTTTCTTTCTCTTCTCTTCCTATTTATCGCGATTTCCTTTTCTTCCTCTTGTTTTTTACTGTTCTTTGTCCCGTCCTTCTCTTCCTTCTAGTTTTCTTTGTCTTTTACTTCTTCTCTTCCTCTCGTTTTTTCTTTTATTCTCTTTCTTCCTTCTCTTCCTCTAGATTTTCATATCTTCTTTTCCTTCCCTTTTTACTCGTGCTTTTCTTTTTCTTCTGATACTTTCTTCTTTCCCTCTTCAGCTTCATTTCCTCTTTTTATTTCTCTACTCCCTTGTTTATCTTTTTTATTCTTATACTTTTCTTCATGTTTCTCTTTTGCTCTTCTTGATAAACTTTCATTTCTTTACCATAAGTTATTAATATTGTCGTCGGCGAGGAAACAATTAATTAATTAATCAACGAATGGGAGGAGAAACATTTTAAAGGTACGCGAAAAAGCGTTCTTTAAATGGAATTTGGGGTTGAATATGTGAGCTCCAAGCATATTGGCCACTTGTCCCACTCCGAGTATCGCACTTCCATTGAATGAAGTTATTTTAGAAAATGTTGAAGGGAAAATTCAACCGCGAGGTACATTATCCTTCTGAATACAGAATGGAGTGAGACGGAACGCGTGGAAAACCGCGAGACACTTAGCGTTTTACATACTTAAAGCTTACAATTTTTATTCCCTGATTCCGTTACCCAATTCCATCACTCGGATTTCTGAACTTATCTTTCGATATGGATGTATTTACGTCAAAAATTACTGTCATTAATCTAACTAACGTATAGAAATACTAAAAAAGCAAGTGAGCATACTCGTTAAGAGAGTTCTATTTACTATGTATATTACATTGCTGCTCTGGGATTTACTTGGTAACCAAATGGAAGTGTTGACAAGCTTGCGGTCAACATTAAGAAACAAGAAGACAAATTCCTTGTGTTCATTTGTAAGGTTTGTTGCGATGGACCGCTATTTGGAGAATTTCAATATCTCCCGATGAGCTGACACGTGAAAAATTAACCTGTCCATTGTGTTATCAGATATGAGTCCATTGTGCCAGGTCGCAGCTGCTCTGAAACAAGTTCCCAGAATAATAGGGTTAATTCTTGACGACAATCAGGAAATAGAGTGGATTTATGGCTTCCTCCTGTCGACACTTGGACGGACGCGTGAAAATAACGAACTGTCACATACGCTTAGACCTACAGTGTATGCTGTGCCAACTATTTGTTATAGGTTACTGCACCCTCTGGGCCAAGCATCGATTCTAAAACGAAAAGAAGTGCACACATCTTTCCAGTGATCGAGTCCTATCAATTATTTTGAGTGAATGAATGCTACATTATAACGCTTTCAGTTGGTTCATTCATTGGGTGACTGGCTATTAGGTAATTTACAGTTGCGTAATTGCTTATTAGAGAGTTATTATGTTCACAGGTTAGTTGATCAGTAGTTGTGATTGGTTGGTTAGTTTATTTGTTGCTTAGTTGATCGATTGAATTGTTAGATAAATTGATTAGTTGCTTGATTTGTTCGTTTCTGGTTAGTTGGTTCATTGGTTGGCTGATCTATTATTTCATACAATGGATGATATATTATTTCATCGAGTGAGTGGTGATTGATTAGCTATTTTGTTGGGTGGTTGGTTGATCGGTAGATTATATGGTTAATTGTTTGGATGATCTGTTATTTGGTTGGTTGGTTGGTCGATTATATGGTTAATTGTTTGGATGGTCTGTTATTTGGTTGGTTATATGGTTAATTGTTTGGATGGTCTGTTATTTGGTTGGTTGGTTGGTTGGTCGATTATATGGTTAATTGTTTGGATGGTCTGTTATTTGGTTGGTCGGTCGGTTGTATGATTAACTATTTGAGTGGTCTGTTATTTGGTTGGTTGGTTGGTTGGTCGATTATATGGTTAATTGTTTGGATGGTCTGTTATTTGGTTGGTCGGTCGGTTGTATGATTAACTATTTGAGTGGTCTGTTATTTGGTTGGTTGGTCGATTATTTGGTAGATTGTTGGAGTAGGTCTGTTATTTGGTTGGTTGGTCGGTCGATTATATGGTTAATTGTTTGGATGATCTGTTATTTGGTTGGTCGGTCGGTTGTATGATTAACTATTTGAGTGATCTGTTATTTGGTTGATTGGTCGATTATTTGGTAGATTGTTGAAGTGGTCTGTTATTTGGTTGGTTGGTTAGTTAGTTGGTCGATTATTTTGTTCACTATTTGGGTGACGTTTCATTTGTTTCATTGTTCGGGTTGGTCGATTATTGTTGAATGTTTTGTCTCTCTGTTATTTTGTTCGTTCATTGGTGATCAGTTGCATGGGTGCAGTTTAAGTGGTCGGTTATTTGGTTTATTTGTCTGTTGGTGGATTATTTGTTGGATTGATTAGGGTTATATGGACAGTTTGCTTGATTGTCTGTTATTTCATTAATCCGTCGGTAAGTTGAATGTTTGGGGGATCTGTTATTTAGATGATTACTTGTATGGCATGTTATTTAGATGAGTCTGCTGGTCGATTATTCGGGTCATTATTTAGGTGTATGTTCTTTGGTTCAATGATCGGTTGATCGATTAGTTGGCTGAGTGTGTGCTCTATTATTTAATTTGTTAGTAGGTTATTTTGATTAATCGGTCAGTTATTTAGTTCATTCGTAGAACAGTCGACTATTTGGCTGACTGGTTGATTACTTTATTTTCCGTTCTCATCACCGGTTTTCTCACAATTCCTTCATCTGAAATTGAAGACCGTAGCGGCCGTCTGGTGTACCTTATTCCAAGCTATTTTGCATTTGTAATACCATGTCAATAATTCTGCATGTTCATAGTGTAAATCATTTCCACGCAGATATTCGACCTAACGCTGCAGAGGACTCTCCTCGTAAAACGTAGGTTTCATCAAGCAATATTGTGGATTCTTCATTGATATCGTTTTCTGCTATATTCCCCGAGCAGAATAATCCGCCATGTTGAATCTGAAGCGAGGACGTGACATCTGTGTGGAGGAAAGAACAATACGGAAAGTAAAAGATCTCGCATGTGGATGCATTTTAGTTTTAAACATTAAACTGTACTATTAACTTTACGCAATGGTTGATTGTGCGGCTCCAAATTGTACAAATAATAGTAGGCCTACAAATTTTATCGTTCTCCTGCTGACAAAGAAAGAAGTGACTCATAAATTCGAGACGCAAGAATTGGACGCCAACAACAAATAATTACCTTTGTAATGTAACTATGATTCAACATATTTTCTGGTAAATCTGTGCTTCAGTGGCTGGTCATGATAATATCTTTGAAAAATATTGGAGTGCAAGAGGTCAAATGACTTTATTGTCAAACGCCTGGCATTAGAAAACAACAACAATACAGGGGCGTATTTTGCGGGCTACCGGGCCTACCGGCGGTAGCCCAAGGAAATTACAAAAGAAAAAGTTTATAATATAACATAATGTAATAATTTTGTATTATTAGTTTTACCATAGTAATTAAAATTAAAGTAATTGTTAGATATATTTTGTGTAATAATAGGGTCAGCGGTAGCCCAAACCCTTTAACCAGTATACGCCTCTGCAACAACATATTTTCCGGTGAAATATTCTAAGAAATAATATGCGATTTTAATATTTGCATTCAATAGTCATCAGAGGATTCTAAGTTCATTCATTAAAACATTTATGCAAGCTGCACTACTTCATATAGAGAGTTTAATTCATTCTTTTCACTGGTAGTCTAGCGACTACATTTCTGGTCTTAAAGTCGGAAATTCGAGGTTCTCGAGTTTCCACGTCCACCTGTAGTTTTTTTAGTTGTAATTGCTTTGATCCTTTAAGGTAAGTTGGTCGTTACGAGGGTCAAAATATGCAAATTTTTAATTTCTTATGTGAAAGACCGTTTCTTTCTGAACAATTTGATATATAATAACATATGTTTTATTACAATTACTGTTTTTTTATTATCCAATTTAATAAACCCTATTTCACCCTGAGGTATATTAGGGTTATAGTTGGTATCAAAATACATATTTTATAAGCAATAAACAATAATAAAATTATAATACAAAATTGTGGTCAAGGTTACAATTCACATGAATTATGTACAAGAATGCACCTTAATGAAAGAATGGATCGTTTCATAAAGCCTCAAGGCATGTCTCTATATTTATATCTAATGGTTATAGGAAGAAATCTATATATATATATATATATATATATATATATATATATAATAGCTATTAAACATGTTATTTTAGAAGCAATAAATAGCTATACTAAGAGATGGCTTAAAATTTACGAATTAAATACATTATTTAGTAACAACAATTGGCAATAATCAGGTATTACAAGAAATGGCTCAAAATTAGAAATCAAATGCCTAATTAAAATAAAAATTAAAACCAATAGTACAATATTATAGTACGCGAAATTGAAGACTTACAGTTTCATTATAGTTGATTAGAACTAATACGATTTTTTTCCCCGGAATAATTTAACATTTTACAATTTCACGAATATTCTATTCAAGAAGGACATGAAATACTTATATGTTTTAGAGTTGGTAAGTATATTGGTTAGCGGTTTGGTAAATGTATAATTTAAAGTGTTCAGTAACAACTCAAGCTCGTATCTTTCACGGCAAAAAACTGGACAATCATATAATACATGTTTGACATCTTGAGATTCCTCCCCACAAATGCAAGTTGCATTGTCTTTAATATTGACTCTATTTAAGTATTCCCCGAATTTTCCATCCCCAGTCAAAAACTGTGTCAGTACGAAATTTGGCGTTATTACTTTACATTTATTACGATGATAGACCGTTGGAAAATATAGCTCTTTTGTAAGAATTCCCTTATCACTATTGACCCATCTTTCGTTCCATTCCTGCATATAATGTTCTTTGGCTACTTTTTTTATATATGATATCGGACATAAATTGTACGACAGTAGCACATCAGAGTTGGCTGCCATCTTTGCCAATTCATCGGCTCTCTCATTTCCAACTATCCCAGTATGCCCTCTGACCCAAGTTATACAAATATGGACGGCACTTTACTGTTTAGACAGTTCTATATTGTGAATTTTTTAAGAAATTATGTTAGGTAAAACAATTTTGATAAATAGGCCTATTAGTATGGGTTGATGAAAAAGTACCTATTTTTGAAAGGGTTATAATTGAGATATCAATGTACTTCGTACGCCATCGTAAAAAAATTGCGTTGCGAAATTCAAGAGAAAAAGAACCGAGATCAAAGATGAACATTGTGTTGGACCCTTCCGGGAAATATCGATGCCTTGCACGACATGACTTTATAGGATCGACAAATTGTTCACATATTATGTATCTATATCAGAAACTTTGAAAATTTCCTATGGACTTATCTGCATTATCGTACATCATGATTTGGTATGAGAAAATTATTATCTGCTAAATGCATGCCTAGATGCCTCAACGCTAATTAGAAACGATTAAGAGAGACAATTGTAACTCTTTTGCGGCCGTTTTCACAGGGTTTCTTTTAATTTTTGGATCGTATTGTAAGTATGGACGAAACATGAAGCCATCGTTAGGATCAATAAACAAGAGAACGATCAGAAGATTGGAAATTCTGTGGTTAATGAAGATTTGTGCTTCGCCTCTTTTCACAAACTTTACATTCGTGGCAAAAAGAGAACCTTATGAACTTGTATTACAAATGTGTCCTGCGTTATATTTTAACTGCGTTTTGACGCGAATTCATCTTCGTTTAAGGCATAGTATTGATGAGAAAATATTAAAACATTTGTAGCGTAACAGTATTGTAAGACTTTCTACTAGATGCTCGGTATGCCAATGTGTAGCCTACGCTTCCTGCCATCTATTGAATGTTGCGTAATCTACTTGGAAGAGAACAAGCGACGAGCATTTTCTACTATGCAACTAGCACTATCTGCATAATACAAATTATTATGCATTGGGAACAGTTTTGGGTTTGTAAAATTATATGTTTTATTTACAAAAAGAAACCTGTCTCAATCATATCCTTAATTACCACAAATAAAACACAATAATATTATTAAATAATAAAAAACCATGTGTTCAATAATAAAAGTAAAAATGAAGTACAAAACACTAAAGTAAAGACATATCACTAAGTTATTGCTATTCTTTTAATTCTTTGACAGTTTTTAACTTTTGTCCATTCCTTTTCACTTTGTTTTAAAGTATATAACATTACTGTTGCTATGCTGGCCATATATTACATTGTGCAAAAATCATTATGTTTTTTATGGATTAAAATACATTATTGATTTTAAAGTTGTAATTTTTAATAGTTTTATGAATCACGGCACATAAAACATAATGGATTGTTTTAAGGTCTGAAAAAAGAAACATATTAAACATTAAGATCTCTCTTTCGAAACATTTCACATGAGAAAACAGAGTTGTTAAACTCACACTGACATTTTATTTTCCCTGGCTGTAATTATACACCATTGCCCCAACGTCGCCATTTTGCCATTTAGAAACTCAGTATTGTTATAAGGACATACAAGTTATACAATATGGTTCTTAATATTATAGGCTGTTACTTGTACAATGTGATATACCTTATTGAACATGGACTTGGTTCTTTTCAAATAAAAACTATGCAGTTATTCTTCGGTGACATTCATGAAGCCCGTCGAACAACACAGAATAATAGTAAAAAAAAAAAAAAAAATAGTGGCTGTTTGTAATGGCGGAAATCAAAGACGCCCGGTAGAACAGGCGTCATTCGGGCAGGCGAGGAGCGGGGGAGGGGGTCAGTGTGGGCGATAAAAGATACGTATTTCGTGTACATGTCATGACATAGCCCTAAAACGAATGAAAAATGCTCATAGGTCTATACAGAACTGACGACAACAAATCACCAGAGCTGAAATCGGAGCCAGTCCATATCTCTCCTCTTCGTTCTATAAGCGATCAATTATATTTATTTAACTAAACCCCTGGTTATGTTTGTAAAGTTTTGAGTAAAGCTGAAGCATTGCGAAGTACAAAAATTCAAAGAAATGACATTGACTACACTGTGAAGTGAATTTCCGAGCTAGGACACAGGTTCAAATCTCGGAAAATTGAGTTGAAAATCATTGCAACTCGTATGATGAATCATTCGCTACGTATTAGGTCTACTTAGAGCACTTTATTGTACAAGCAGAACAATCCGACATTTTGAATCCCTCAGTCAAGGCAACATAACAATTTTAGCATGGGATCGTATACAAGTACAAGATTATGTATGTATGTCTGAGGTTGGGAGACAGTAAGTCTTCACTATAGTTACAAGTTAGCAGATATTACTTTAATTTTTTTTAGTAAATTAGTAAATGCAGAAAGTCTATTTACCTTTACTTTTTAACTTTGCTCTAGAGTATGCTATTAGGAAAGTCCAGGATAACAGAGAGGGTTTGGAATTGAACGGGTTACATCAGCTGCTTGTCTATGCGGATGACGTGAATATGTTAGGAGAAAATCCACAAACGAATAGGGAAAGCACGGGAATTTTACTGGAAGCAAGTAAAGAGATAGGTTTGGAAGTAAATCCCGAAAAGACAAAGTATATGATTATGACTCGTGACGGGAATATTGAACGAAATGGAAATATAAAAATAGGACATTTATCTTTTGAAAAGGTGAAGAAGTTCAAATATCTTGGAGCAACAGTAACAAATATAAATTATACTCGGGAGGAAATTAAACACGGAATAAATATGGGAAATACCTGTTATTATTCGGTTGAGAAGCTTTTATCATCCAGTCTGCTGTCAAAAAATCTGAAAGTTAGAATTTATAAAACAGTTATATTACCGGTTGTTCTTTATGGTTGTGAAACTTGGACTCTCACTTTGAGAGAGGAACATAGGTTAAGGGTGCTTGAGAATAAGGTGCTTAGGAAAATATTTGGGGCTAAGACGGATGAAGTTACAGGACAATGGAGAAAGTTATACAACACAGAACTGCACGCATTGTATTCTTCACCTGACATAATTAGGAACATTAAATCCAGATATTTGAGATGGGCAGGACATGTAGCACGTATGGGCGAATCCAGAAATGCATATAGAGTGTTAGTTGGGAGGCCGGAGGGAAAAAGACCTTTGGAGAGGCAGAGACGTAGATGGGAAGATAATATTAAAATGGATTTGAGGGAGGTGGGATATGATGATAGAGACTGGATTAATCTTGCTCAGGATAGGGACGAATGGCGGGCTTATGTGAGGGCGGCAATGAACCTCCGGGTTCCTTAAAAGCCAGTAAGTAAATAAGTAGAAATTCTATATTGTTAGGTGTTTTGGATCTATTCGTATACAGAGTGCTCCACGAGGATTTCCGAAGATATTCTAAGCAAATGATGTCATATAGACATGTTTTGTCCTAATCTCAATATTTTCAGATTTGCATTAATTTGAAATTATTAGTAAATTGCCATTGTGCGAGATCGTGCGTATTTGCTTGCTTTCCGCACAAAACCAATATGCGGTAAGTGTGAAATACCACATTCAGTATTCCCAACGTAACACACATAACAATTTCCCTATTCTTACCGCTTAAGCGTCATATTCATTTTACTGCTTTAGGCTTTTAACATATTATTTTTAAAGACGTTCAATATAGTAATAATTATGAATTGGAAACTTACCACTGCAATTTCACCTAAATTGCACTGTTAATTATTGTTTTTAAATATTTGCAAAAAATAAGTAAAATCTACAACACCACAAAAGTTACTGCATTTGTAATGCAAGTAACATTAAGGAAGCCGTGAAAAAATCAACAAGATTCCAGACTCATCATAGACTGGGGAAAAAAAAAGACAAACGTATATCACGGCCTGCTGCAGTATAGTAAACACAGAAAACATTTTATAGGAACAATATTGAAGATAGATATATTTGTTTTCCAAAGTTGCCGTCATTGAACAGAAACCAAGATGGAGATTTCATTGCAACTAATTAGAAATTCCTCTTTCAGGTATGTAATAAACGATCTTCGCACAAAATAATGTACGATACACGAGCGGTATGTTTGTTTTCATGTTCTCGGAAATTAAAGAAGCTCAACTACGTTTCGCTTTTTCAATCTTTTCCTCGAACATGAAAACTTCAACATACCGCTCTTGTAACGCATATTACTAATTTTCTGTTGAGAAGTATCATTTCTTTAATTGGGTAGTATTGTTCTGAAGCTAAAAATGTGTTGTTAATTCCTTTGTACAAATTTTAATTTTCAATTTTTAACTAAAAGTTACATCATTCTTAAGCACTTGTCACAAAAATTGTTACAAATCATACGACTTTAGGAACTTGATTCTTTACAGTTTAATTATGCATCCTAATGTACAGTCGTAAGGAATTTACAAGAGTGCTGTGATTTGTAACAATTATTGTTGTGATAAATGAGTAAGGAAAATGTAATTTTGTAGTTAAAAATCGAAAAAAAAAATCGTCGTAGAAACCTGTGACAATGCACTCATCAAGAGCACTATTGCACAAAAACGGTACATCATTGATGAATTGAAGGAAGCCGTGCGACGCGCTTTCCAACAGGCAATGCTGAGGAGAATGTCACACAGAATCTGGCGACGCATTATTTTGTGTGAGGAGAATGATGAGAACATACTGACCCTTTGGACACTTAGAATACGCAGTTAGTGTAAAGTGGATGAATGTCTGCATTATGACCGGAATTACATAAATAGTATTTATGGGGGGTAACGGGACTTTGTGCTATCCTGTGCAATGAAATTCACCAAAGGAAAAAAAAAATTAATGTACCTACTTATAGGAGTATTTGAAGTGGCAGAATACGTAGACATGGAGCGTATTCCGAATCTCAGCGCTGAGCAATCTGATGGCATCACGGTGTTCCGAATTTCACCGATGGAGTCACTGATGCTTCACCTGTGTCGCACCGGTGCCATCAGCTTGCAGAGGTGGTGGCAGTCTCCATCAGCCGCCATCAGTGAATCTGACTGGTTCTTGTATAGGGCGGGAATTAGCAGACGAATGACATCGTGCACTGTTGTGTCATGGCGGTGTGTTCTGCTGTATTGTTTGTAATAAGCACAACGTAAAAACAATATGTTAATGGCTTATGAGCGAACATGTCAACGGACCAGTTATTACTACCGGTTCAAGAAATAAATTGTTTATGCTCTCTTTTCTTTGAACGAGATGGCAGTACGGAAATTTCGCAAAATTTTGCTAGCGTAGCACAGACAACAACTTACACAGTCGCCATGACAGCCATCGATCCTTCCAGCAGTTTTGTTCCTATTTCGCTGCAGCGTGACGTCATTGTTGTCCACCGGTCCGGTGAGATTCGGAATACGCTGATGACTACGTTAGAGATGGACTAACTCGTAGAAGGAGGCGTGCAGTGTCATCTTTATTGAATCCAACAATATGGAAGTGTACCATAAATTATTAGGCTGTTTATGTGGAAACATAAACACTGTTTAGGGATAGCATAATAAGTTTGCGACATCAAGCATTTATCACTATGTTTCAATATGGAGATTCACCGAGACCATACAGATAGATCGAAGAGACAATTATATTTTAATCACTCAATTATTGAGAGAACATATGAGAATAAGATAATTTATCTAGGAAACATACCATTAATTAACAAGTCTAAAACGTGGTCAGAAATTATGACAAAGATAGAAAAACAACCGAACAGATACTTAAGTCTAATTACTCATACTAGAGGATTATCATACGTACTAAAACCTGTATTCTGAAATATTCTGAGAAGTTGACAATTTAAGAAATTATGTCACAAGTGGGGTGTAATATAAGCAGTAACATGAGCTGCTGCCAGAAAGTCAAAGGGAGGATAGCAATGGCAAAGGAAGCTTTAAATAAAAAAGAAGCATCTTCTGCGGACCTCTGGAAAAAGAACTAAGGAAGAGACTAGTGAAGTGCTTTGTATGGAGTGTGGCATTGTATGGGGAAGAAAAATGGACATTACGACGAAGTGAAGAGAAGCGAATAGAAGCATTTTAAATGTGGATATGGAGAAGAATGGAACGTGTGAAGTGAACAGACAATAAGAAATGAAGCTGTGTTGCAAAGAGTGGGTGAAGAAAGAATAATACTGAAATTGATCAGGGAGAGGAAAAGGAATTGGTTGGTTCACTGGCTGAGAAGAAACTGCCTAGTGAAGGATGCACTGGAAGGAAATGTAAACGGGAAAATAGTTCAGGGTAGAAAAATATATCAGATGGTAGACGACGTTAATATATATGAATCATATGACGAAACAAAGAGGAAGGCAGAAAATAGGAAAGACTAGAGAAAGCTGGGTTTGCAGTGAAAGACCTGCCTTTGGGCAGAACAATGAATGAATGAATCTGGCACAAAATTACTGTCCAGTGATCATTAAAATAATAAACTGAAAATCTGTGGACCATACCATAGGTAGACATCTTTTTGTAGGTCAATTAAAACGTGAACTTTATTTGTGTAGACATTTTCCTTAGGTATTAGACCAGAAAAATATAGCTACATTCTCTCCGTAGACATTAGTCCTGTAGACAAAGTGACCGTTAATAGATCATCTTTTCTTCTACGTTTAATTCGATCAAAATAGGATTTAAACTCCATTTTCATTAAACTAAAAAAGAAATCTGAACAATAGCAGTATTTCTCTTTCCTTTTCTTTCAAACTCGTCTTTCTCTTCCTCGCTTGATGACTAACGCATAACCAATCTTTGAAATGCCTTGTTTTCTTATATTGATGTAGGAATGACAAAAGACCAAATACAATCATTCCTCATTACTAAGCCACTATTGATTGATTCTTAATCCCGTTAAAGCGATCTAAAATAGAATGAGAATTCCAATTTAAAGCACGTAAAAAGAAGTCTGCACGATATGTCATCAGACAAACTTGATTTTAATCGTAATGACCCGATATTCGCAGTACTGTTGTCAGTCACTAGCCAGGTGACTGGAAAGATTATTTATATAGACACACGTCTGTGCAGAATTCCCACATATTTCTATCCGTTCCATTTATAAAATATCAGAACCGGATTGATTACTAAGTATAGAGCAAACAATGTACAATGAATTTTTATTTCTTTGCCTTACAGAGTAATTGTATCTGACTTGGAAGTGCTGAGGTAATATAAGACAATATTGTCAGTTAACTGGTGTGATATGGACTAGGAGTGGAACATGGGACAAACTCGTGCCACTGATAAGAGCTCATTTTGATACATTCAAATACCGACGTAGGCGAGAAATAACCGAGATTTTGCCTTGGGAACAAGGTTATTTTACAGCTGGCGCTAGCGTTTTTGGCGTGTGTCCTAGACTATAGTGCCCAGTTTATGAGCATGTTGCTAGTGCAGCTGAGAATGGTACCACTTCCTATACAAGGCACATCAGCCATTTGTCAATCACAGTTGTCAGACTGATTGCGGCAAAGGTAAAACACTCGTGCTTAACGTTCCTATTACTTATTTCACACTCCAAAAACGATGACGCGGACTGTACTTGCAGTAAATATACTATATATAATCAAAAGCTTTGATCCATTTCCAAATGGAGCCATTTCCAAAGTAAGTATGATTTCACATTTTCACGGTGATCAATATGGTGCTAGATTTATGGGCAGTAGCACCTTGTGATATACAGTGCATACATTTTATCTTTCCACGCTAGTGGAAGTAGAGTGGAAGCGGCAGTGCACAGCGCAGCTGCCCACACGAAGTTATGAATCTTGAACGCGCGTGATAAACCGTAGAAATTACAGTTTTTAAAATTGAAGGGGAAAAACCTGATGTCAAGTTTTATTGTTTTTGTAGGAGAGTAAGTTAAAAGTTTCAAGACACATTACAGTCTATTGTCTTCAAGTTTTCAGAACCTCCATGTTCTACGAAAAAATATAGGCCTAAATAAAAAAAACACTTTAAGAACAGTGCGCAAACCGACAGGTTATTTTATAAATTTTCACAGAATTCCATGAAGCTTTTACCCATTCACAAAGTTAGTATCGACGCAAAAGATGCAACATGCTTTTCAGACCTATTTTCGAAGAAAAAGCGGAGGATGTATAATAAACACTAATATAATACATAAGTAGCGTAATTATAATAAAAAGTGTGTACCTTAGGGAATGATTAATGTTTATTTATATCACTCCTTGTAAATTTGTGGTCATTTCCTTCAAACTCTAGTATAATTAATGATCAGTTTTATATTTCCTTGGGTCATCGAAATGCAAGTCCCGGTCATTAATATTATCTATTACTGGTACGACTTTTTTTACATACGAAGACATTATTTCAAAAACAGCCCTTGTCAAAAATGTCGATTTTTCAGGAGAACAAAAAAACAACCCCCAGCCCATGTAAATTATAACATCGAAATAAAAAAGGTAGACTCTTTCTTCACGATATAAGAATCAGATATATGACAAACACATATAAGTTTTTACATATTAGAGACCTATAATTAATTATTGAATGTGGGAGCGTGTGACATGGGCTATTTTTGTAATAAAATAATACAAATGAAGATCGTAATAATATTAATTTAATATTTAATATTGTATTGTAATATCAGTAAATTGTCAGGAAATCACAACACTTATTAATAACTTTTTTCTCCACTGCTGTTATTGGACCCTTCAATATCTACAACATGTGTATTGATAGTTTCCGTTTCTGAAACAGGTTGGAGACTTTCAAAGAACCGGAGACTTTCTGGAGATAATAGTCCATACAGTTTTTTCAGGTCCTCTAATTTTTATTGCTTGATCTTCAAGGGTTCATTGTAAAGAGTGGCAAACGTTAGTTTTTGAAGTATTGATACCCTTGGAACCGCCTTGGGGCGATTAGTGTGTTTATCTCTGGAGTCAGTAGGAGATTTCTGATAGTTCAGCAATTATGCCTGTACAGTAGGAAGACGCTCTCTTTTTATCTCATGCAAACTCATAAACGCATTGCGACAAACAGGCACATCTTTGGATATACCATCTGAACTTATTCTCACCTTATAATGCAAGCTGCTACATATTTCCCTACGTGATTAGTATTTTATTTTCCCTCTACGTTAATTTTCTTAATAAAATCTTCCTTTCTGCCATTTCGTTTTCTTTTCTGAAAATTTAATCCACTTCCTTCATTACTAGCCATGATGTACAGTACCGGCAAAAAAAAAAAAAAAAAAAAAAAAAAAAAAAAAAAAAAAAAAAAAAAAAAAAAAAACCGGACCGACCCTTGTAGCTCATTTCAGAGCCTTGTTCACTCCAGAGCACGATAGACTGGTAAGTAAGACTTTCGTGGTTCGAATCCTGCCTGGGAAGGAAACTTTTTGTTCCTTATTTCGATTGCAGTGATATTTTACTACTTAATTAACTTATTAATTCCCAAAACTTGAATTTTACTAGCAATCGAAAAGTATTGGAAACAAATTTGAATAAAGAACAAAAAAAAGTTTCCTTCCCAGGCAGAATTCGAACCACAAAAGTCTTAGTTACCAATCTACCGTTTTCTGGAGTGAACAAGGCTATGAAATAAGGTACAAAGGTCGGTCCGGTTTTTTTTGCCAATACTATACAAGAGACTAAAATGGAATGCTCAATGACTTCATTGTTGCAATATGAAACATTTCAATATTTATTCAATTTAACACAATGCTGCCAATAATTATTATATAATGCATAATGTACCTAATCAATTCAATGCTGAAAACATTTAACAAAAGAACAACCCATGTCAGCTGACAAGGGCAATTTTTGTACGAAAACAGAATGACATGGGCTGTTTTTGTAGAATCTGTGTTTTTTCTTATGGCTACTGCACCTGACACAGATCGTTTTTTGGCTTTTAAACACATTTCAGATTGTGGCAAAAATGCGCCTTCACGTGATGGTGCTTTTAACTCATTTTCGTTAAAAATTGACAAGGGCTGTTTTTGTAATGATATCTTCATATTAACTATGATTCTATGAAACAGATTTTTAGTTTCCTCTTCGGATTGACAGCAGTGAATAGGCCTACATGTACTGGCAGCAAATTCCATGAGCTTTAAAACTGTGCAACTACGGTAAATAGCATTTAACTTGATAGGCAAATAGGCCTAATTGTAATATCTCACAGCATCAGTGAACTACTTACATCACATTTATCCACTTTTATACATTTCACTAGAACAACTCCTTCTTCTCCTTCAAATCCTTCATAGTCCGCTTGGTGTTTCAAGTCGTAATGTCATTTTATATTGTACTTTGTTATAAAGAAGAACTGTTTGCATGCTAAGTATTGTATATGATTTGTTATTATCCTACATAAGAACACATTCTCCCATTCTACGTATATTAAAAAATCTACGCAAAGTAGGGGATTCAGCGCGGATCTTGTCTATGGATTTAGACACAGTCTTTTCTTGGACTTAAAGTTCATAGTGCATAGTGCTTTGGCATAGCCATCTCTACGAACATTTGTCTAAGGCTTCTTTTGGAACTTGCTATCATACTAGCGCTAATCGTAAGTCATTAAGGCGTCTGTCGCAGGAGACCGGGTACTCGTACTCGATGTGCGCACTATGAGCAGAGAGAATAGTGGGTGAAATTTTTTCTCGAATAAGCAGTGAACACCGCACAGTAACTATGCATTTTCATGAAATTTGTTAAGAAATTCGATGATATTCAGCTGCGTCAAGAGTACTTTCAACAGGACGGTGCGACTTCTTATACGTCACGAGTCCATGGCGTTGATCCAAAGTTTCTTTGGCGACCGCATCATTTCCAGGAACTTGTGGCCACCAAGATCACCGGATTTGATCTCACCAGACTTTTTCCTATGGGGTTAACTAAAGGGAAGAGTCTACGCTACACATCCTCGGACTTTCAATAATCTGAAGGAGAATATCATACGCAAAATCAACGGTATTGACAACGCAATGCTCCAGCGAACAGCCAGGAACGTTACTAGCATCCTTCTTGTTCAAATAAACACATAATTAAAACCATGAGTGTCATATGTATCACTTTGTAGTTAGAATTGGGAAACATATCTATGAGAACCAGTATACGGCATGTTCACAGGTGCACTTTCTTCAGACGTGAAGTACCAAATTCTTGTCGACTTGTAATTCGGAGCTCTCCAAACATCGTAAATATGATTAAAACGACGTTGAACAGATGTTATACTTTCAAATTTTGCAAACCGCAACACACATTTCACTAGTTGCCTTGCAGTAAACAGCATTTTGTTTATTCAGTCTTTGCTAAGTGACAATCTGACTTCTTTTGTTCGTAAAAAATAATCATAGAAAACTCCCATGTTTTAACATCATACTGGAACCAAAATAATTGATATAATTTTATATCTCAGTAAATTTTTATCGTTTCGTGGGAACTTTCGTAAATATAGTAAAATAAAATAAATATCGAACGTATTGTAAACCATGTTTTTGCTTGTTATAATTTTGAGTTATTTTCAATGATTTAAGTACGTTTTTTCTCCCGTGAGTAGTGTGGGAAAATATTTCACCATGGAAGAAAACCAAAAAACAGACAGACAAACAAACAAACAAACAAACAATTACTCATAAGTTACTATTATTTCTTCTTAGAGTTACATTAATGTAAAATATAATGAAAACCTCTTCTTCTTCTTCTTCTTCTTCTTCTTCTTCTTCTATTAGGATCAAATCCTGTTGGTTTTCAATTGGGGCCGCTATTCCCCGAGGCAGGTGACCAGCTTTCCAGCCATCTTTTCGGAGGTCGTCCCAGCGGTCTGGTGGTGTCAGGTTTTTCCTTCATGGCGATTTTAGGTAGACGATCATTTTGCATCCTCAAAGTATGATCTCTCCATTCTTTTCCTCTTTTTTTAACCCACTTAGTAACATCTTGTATTCCACATTTGTTTCGGATTTCTTCATTTGTTTTCCTGTCATATAGACTATAACCTGAAATACTTCGTAATATTCGCATTTCTACTATTGTCACCATTTGTTGATTCGTTTTTGTTTCTGTAGCATATGTTAGTATCGGTCTCACACATGTTTTATATATCCTAATTTTACTTTCAACATTCATATCTTTATTTCTCCAAATTATATTCTTAAAAACCCGATATAATTGATGCTTTTGTTGCTTGTTCCTTTACTTCTTCTATTAAATTTTTGTTACGTGTGATTTTTGATCCAAGGTAATTAAAGGTTATTACTTGTTCTATACTTTTGTTATATACAGCCATTTACACCTCATTTACAGGAAAATAAATAAACTACAGATTAGTAGAAACCCTTTATTCTTTCCCTTACACCACCTCTTTTTTCCTTATACTCTTTCTCATTCACCTTCTCCTCTTCATGTGATGACTAAGGTATCTCCAACCTTAGAACCCTCATGCGTTCTGATAAATTTCAACATAAAAAAACAAAAGCAAACAAAGTACCAACAGCTCATTACCAGGCCACCATCGACTCTTATTCCCGTTAAACCGATCTAAAATAGAACGAAAATTCCAGCGTCAGGAAAACAAAAACAAGTCTACATTGACTTTCATAAGACAAACTCGCTTTTAATCACTATGACATCCGATATTCGTGTTACTGTTGTCTGTCAGTGGCCAGGTGATGGGAGAGATGATTTATATAGCCACACGTCTGCAAAGAATTCCCGCACGTCTCTAACCGTTCCATTTATAAATATCAGAGCCGGTAACTAGGGAAAAACGAATTTTTATTTCGCTCCCATATACAGTAATTGTATTTGACTTGAATTACTAAAATTATACAAGACATCAATTCCAGTTAATTGGGTGTAACAAACTGTAACGTTCCAGAAATAGAACTTCCCTTCATTCTGTCTTCCTGTTGTTTCTTTCTATTCTTCTCTTTTCCCCTCCTTATTGTTATCCTCTATGTCTGACATCCCCTCCTTATTATCGTTCCCTTAAATTTCCTCATCAATATTTTCCTCTTACTCCTAACAGTCCTTATCATTCTCATAATCCTCGTCCTCACTTCCATCCTAGAAAAAAATTCTCCTTCTCATCCTCCTCATCACCATCTGCCTCCTCATCTTTACCATTTTCCTTCTCATCACCATTCTCATGATCATTTTCCTTCTCATCACCATTTAATTATCGTTTTTCCCATCGTAATTCTTTTCACAATTATTATCCTCCTCAATATCTTCATCCTCCTCGCCAAAACCCTTCTCCTTCTCATCACCAATTCATTATCATTTTCCACATCATTTTTCTCACAATCATCTTCCTCCTCATTACCATCCTCCTCCTCCTCACCACCACCTCCTAATCATCATCATCCTTCACCTCATCACCATATTCCTCACGATCGTCTTCCTCCTTATCACCAACCTCCTCATGATCATTATCATTACCAACCTCTTTATGAACACGAACTTTCTCATCACCAGCCTCCTCGTGATCAACTTCCTCATCCCCTCTTCCTTATCATCGTCCTTAAACATCTTCGTGTCCATTCTCCTCATCCTCTTGTTGCTGCAAAGGACTCCAAGCGCTTAATTTATCCTACCCTTAACTCTTACGTACTATATAGTAAAATATTAAAATGTAGATCGTACTGGCCTTAAATATCTTCCATTTATATATACCAATTTATCTTACCTCTCCTAGTTGGCTAACCTAGTTACTTCTACTTGGTTATCTATTGTCAATCCCTCTCCACAAAACTTACGCGTATTCTTCGTCTTTTATAATAGACACTATCAGTTCTTAGACTTCATTACCTACAGGTGTTAGGGGCTGCCCGACCTTAAACGCTTTCAAGTCCAAAGTGAAAGGATATATATTATAATTCACAATTGTAACTAGTTTATTAAGTAATCATATAATTTAATTTGTCATCTAGTTTAAGTACCGTATTCAAGTTCGATAATTCTCTGACATGCATATTCTTCTGTTTCGATTTTGCCTTAGGTATACCTATAACTTTTTTTTGTATTAACATATTATCATGTATTTCCTTTTATCCTGCGGTTCACTGGAGGATATTATTTAACAACTCTATATCAACTAAGAGATTATTTAGCGTAGATGGAATTTGTGATAATGGGATGGTATTTAGCGAGATGATGTCTAGGATTCGCCATAGCTTACCTAACATTCGCCTTATAGTTGGGGAAACCTTGGGGAAAAAACTCAACCAGGTAATCAGCCCAAGCGGGAATCGAACCCACGCCCTAGCGCAACTCCGGATTAGCAGGAAAATGCTCTACCTCCTGAGCCACGTCGGTAGCTGGATAACCCAGTTAAACTTATACTTTTTGTCACACAATGCACTAGTATTAAAAATGAGATCAGAGATGTTATTTTTACATTAATCTAGAAAAGAGCAGAAGTTAAAATTTCTAGAAAATAATGTGAAATTCCTCTTGTTCTCTTTCTCCTCCTCCTTCTTTTTCTGAACAGAAGCTAAAATTTCTAGAAAATAATCTGAAATTCCTCTTGTCCTCTTTCTACTCATCTTTTTTCTTCACAGAAACTAAAATTTCTAGAAAATAATATGAAATTCAACTCCTACTCCTCCTTTTCCTGAACAGAAGCTAAAATTTCTAGAAAAGAATGTGAAATTCCTCTTGTCCTCTTTCTCCTTCTCCTTTTCTTGAACAGAAACTAAAATTTCTAGAAAATAATCTGAAATTCCTCTTGTCCTCTTTCTCCTCCTCCTTTTCCTGAACAGAAACTAAAATTTCTAGAAAATAATCTGAAATTCCTCTTGTCCTCTTTCTCCTCCTCCTTTTCTTGAACAGAAGCTAAAATTTCTAGAAAATAATCTGAAATTCCTCTTGTCCTCTTTCTCCTCCTCCTTTTCCTGAACAGAAACTAAAATTTCTAGAAAATAATCTGAAATTCCACTTGTCCTCTTTCTCCTCCTCCTTTTCTTGAACAGAAACTAAAATTTCTAGAAAATAATCTGAAATTCCTCTTGTCCTCTTTCTCCTCCTCCTTTTCCTGAACAGAAACTAAAATTTCTAGAAAATAATCTGAAATTCCTCTTGTCCTCTTTCTCCTCCTCCTTTTCCTGAACAGAAACTAAAATTTCTAGAAAATAATCTGAAATTCAACTGCTACTCCTCCTTTTCCTGAACAGAAGCTAAAATTTCTAGAAAATAATCTGAAATTTCTCTTGTCCTCTTTCTCCTCCTCCTTTTCCTGAACAGAAACTAAAATTTCTAGAAAATAATCTGAAATTCAACTCCTACTCCTCCTTTTCCTGAACAGAAGCTAAAATTTCTAGAAAATAATCTGAAATTCCTCTTGTCCTCTTTCTCCTCCTCCTTTTCCTCAACAGAAGCTAAAATTTCTAGACAATAATCTGAAATTTCTCTTGTCCTCTTTCTCCTCCTCCTTTTCCTGAACAGAAACTAAAATTTCTAGAAAATAATCTGAAATTCCTCTTGTACTTTTTCTCCTCCTCCTTTTATTGAACAGAAACTAAAATTTCTAGAAAATAATCTGAAATTCCTCTTGTCCTCTTTCTGCTCCTCCTTTTCCTGAACAGAAACTAAAATTTCTAGAAAATAATCTGAAATTCAACTCCTACTCCTCCTTTTCCTGAACAGAAGCTAAAATTTCTAGAAAATAATCTGAAATTCCTCTTGTCCTCTTTCTCCTCCTCCTTTTCCTCAACAGAAGCTAAAATTTCTAGAAAATAATCTGAAATTCATCTTGTCGTCTTTCTCCTCCTCCTTTTCCTCAACAGAAGCTAAAATTTCTAGAAAATAATCTGAAATTCAACTCCTACTCCTTCTCTTCCTGAACAGAAACTAAGATTTTTAGAAAACAACCTGAAATTCAACTCCTGAACTCCTGAACAGAAGCCAAAATTTCTAGAAAATTATGTGAAATTCCCCTTAAGCCAAAATTTCTAGAAAATTATGTGAAATTCCCCTTGTCCTCTTTCTCCTTCTCCTTTTCCTCATTTTATCCACATTTAAACTTATAGTTATGAAACATTCAATCTTTTAAAGTAACATATTTTTAACAATGGAAAAAATCAACCAGTATCACCCCATTATCCCCTAAAATCTATCTGAAATAGAACGGAAATTCCATTTTGAAGATGATAAAAAGGGGTCTACACGATATTTCATAAGGCAATCTTGATTTTAATCGTAATGTCATCCGATATTCGTGTTACTGCTGTCTGTCAACATCCATTCGGCGGGAGAGATGATTTATATAGACACACGTCTGCCTAGAATTCCCACATGTCCCTAACTGTTCCATTTATAAATATCAAAAGCAGCTTATCGATTTCTCAGCATCCGGCAAACGGTTTATAACGAAGCTTTATTTCCCTCCTATATGGAGTAATTGCATTTTAACTCCCAGTTTGAGAAAAAAACGATGCGGTCCTCAAGAATAAAGGAGTCTGGAGGTAGCGTGATCCAACATTCTTGTTTACTCTTGTCGCAATTAATTAGTGGAGGAGAATTTAGATATGTCGCTCTTGAAGGAAACTACTAAGTGTACAAGCAAGTGCATTAGCTAGGAAAAGGATTGTTAAAATACCTAGCAAGCCTCGTTTATAACGAAAACAAGCTCTATACACGCATTTCACAGCTGCGTTTATTTCATTTCTGAGGAAGTTCACAAAAATCGTTCTAAAAGATAATTTACTCCTGTCGACTCGGGAGAACGTGTTTACCATACTAATTGAGATTACTGTAAATAGATAGTTTATATTCATTAGACGGCCCGGCAGAAGCACATTGTGCTCCACATTCCAGAGACAACTAATAGGGCCTCTCTTGCTATTACCATTTTAGTCAAAATTAACGAGAGGACTGTATGAATCACGCGCCGTACACTGATATATCTACTTGCAGAACACACGTTTTATTTTAACTGTATTACAACATAAGCTAAGTGTACTTTTTATTATATGTAAAGGATGGATATCAGTGGCGGTTACACGTACTTCAGTGGTGTTTCCTAGATTTGTAACGAAAAGTATTCTATCACGAAGATAACACACATATTTTTTCAAAAGATCCATTCTATACTGTATTATCTCTTAAATTCGTATCTGTGGATTATTAACTATTACTTACTTACTTACAAATGGCTTTTAAGGAACCCGCAGGTTCATTGCCGCCCTCACATAAGCCCGCCATCGGTCCTTATCCTGTGCAATATTAATCCAGTCTCTATCATCATATCCCACCTCCCTTAAATCCATTTTAATATTATCCTCCCATCTACGTCTCCGCCTCACCAAAGGTCTTTTTCCCTCCGGTCTCCCAACTCACACTCTATATGCATTTCTGGATTCGCCCATAGACTTTCTCTGGGTACTTCAGTTCTCTTGAAAATACTCCATCTCTTTGTAACTTAGCATTACTATCTGTAACACTAGTACATACGCCAATATTGGAAACTATCCAACCCTCTATCTTGCAACAGTACTATCATTAGGGCCGTCTATGAAATAAGACGACAATGTGGCCATCAATATTGGGATCAAGGAAGACCCTTGGCAGAACATACATCATAAGTTTGGGTTTCATACGCACAAGCACTTCCCCTTGCAACCCTTCCAATCTAGTGTTTACTTTCCTCTTCTCAATATATTCTCACTGCTGCAATATTTTGTCAAAGTGGTGATCGATACATTTCAATAATGATACAACTGCATACAAGCTACCAGATTGTATCTAATATACTGTCGCAGAATAACAATACGTAACAGAAACAAAATAAGTTTTGTAAATTGATTATAGGAACCTGTGTTAGGTTACGCTGAAGAGGGACGGCGAACTCTTAGCGCTAAGTCTATCTTAGAGAATTATTACGCATTCCCAATATTGTGACGTTTTGTTAATTGACTTAAGTTCTGAACTGTCAGTCAAGTTACGGCGAGTTCAGAATATGTGCGTCAGATTGCATGCACCATCCGACGATATGATCACATATCACCGTAATTCGCAAGTCTTTCGTGGCTCCGACTTAAAGAACGTAGAACTTTACATTCTTTGTCTTTACTCTTTCGAATTCTGCACACTTCAACACCAAATTACGTTTCGTCTCGTTTCTCCTATCTATACTCTAACCACGACGTAAATACCAGATCACTTATCTGTGGCGCGTTAAGTATACCTCTTCATAGAACATCTCGTTATTCATCATCTTTTACAGTATCCACCTCGCGACAATAGAATTCCCTGTCACAAAGTATTAGGGGCTGCAAGACAATAAACACTTTTAAATATAGCTTAAAAGATAACCTTCTTAGCATTTCACTCCAATCATACTGACTTAAACTATCACTGACTACATTGTTACTACTTCCTTTAGACATGCTTCCTGATAGTGCTGTATTTTCAAAATTGTCTCATAATATTCTCTTTCTATTATCTAACATTATTTGAAATATAGCCTATTAACATTCTATGTATTTTAGCTTAATTCTGCCTACATAGTTTGTATTTCAGTGTTTAATGAATAGTTCATAGTATTTTGTTGTTTAATTCGTAAATAACTCTTGTATACATGTAACTCTTATCTAAATCAAATTGTTGAATTCTTTTTAAGTTCATAAATATGTATGTATACTTTTTGCTGGTTGAGTGGAAGAGAAGGCCCTACGGCCTTAACTCTGCCAGGTAAAATAAATTATTATTATTATTATTATTATTATTATTATTATTATTATTATTATTATTATATCCGTCTACACTAAGGTTAGGCTACCTGAAAACTTCGCTATACTGCGGTACCTATAATGTCAGTTGATGTGCTCAAAAGCGCTGTTAAAGCCAAGAGACACGTCAGTAGCCTGAACGAACTGAGAAAGCACTACGTGCATTTGTACTTTCCTTGTGTGCTTGCCGATAGCAAAAATTCCGTTTGCCGGTATAGCAATGTTTTGTTCACCATATAAAAGAAGCGTTGAAGGATCAAGGTAGAAAGGGGGTGATTAAAGAAGTGGCTATAAAGTCGAATTGCCCCAATCCTTGAAAGAAATATAGGTAGAAATAGAAGGTATTTTATAATGTTCTTAAAAAGTAGTGTAACTTCGTTAAGTGAATTAAAAGTTAATTAGCGACAGTGGGATCAAAGAGAAGTTCTGGATGAGAAAAAAAGTATCCTTTCCAGTATATTACAGTAGCAGCATCGGTGTACTTACAACTATTACAATAACAGTAAATTCAGCATACCTTACGTTTGGAAAGATCGGCGAAAGCACACATTTCAGACTTGTTTTACAATAATAAAAATGTCACGCCGGTTGCAGCATTCTTGAGAGATGGGGATGTTCCCTATAATTCAGCCGCAGTGCTCGTCGGTATGTTAATTGAATTCTATCGCAATGAAAAGCAACTGGTTCAAATAAACGTACAAGCACACGCCAATCAGTTTTCTGAAAGGGCAGAGTCTGTCTGTCGCTTGCCGCTTTGTCCAAGCGTTCTTGGAATCCTTCGAGTTCTACTTGCTCCAGTACCTTGAATTGCAATTAATTAAACTACAAGGGCCGTCTGCGAATATCATTAGTACAATATTTTCGCTTTAATTCGGAGTTGTACACATCTGAAGAGTATTTCATTTTCGTGGAATTTTGGTTGGTTGCCGACACCTCCATATCAATTTTGATACCTTGACAGTGCAAAGAATTCTGTTTTTGAGGTGGAGGAACCTGTAAGTAGAAAACTTATTCTCTTCCATTACATGGTAACAGGGAAATATGTTGACTAGCCAGTGGAAATATTTTTCGGACTAAGAAAACGATGAAAGAATCAGCATAAAATGGAATTCAAGTCTAATTCGTACGCGAATAAAATATATATGTATAATTTATCTTTCTCTTTATCTAATATGCGTCAACATTTTTACATTTCTTGTATGTAACTAAGAATTCACACTTTAACATAAACATCGCAGCTATCCGACAGAAAACGAAAGATTCAAGATTGCCTTCTCAACAAGTAGAATCAGTTCACTGTGTTTTAATTAATTAATTAAGAGCGGGATGCTCTTTGCTGGAACACCGTAAAAATGTGGACATATTGCAGGAACTAAAACTGGATCCTATAGTTAATTTTGTTCAACAATATCGACTTCAGTGGAAAAAACATGTCGAAAGGATGGATCGCACTAGATGGCCTAAACAGATTCTTACTTATGTACCAAGAGGAAAGAGGAAAGAGGAAATTGGGAAGACCACAAAAGCGCTGGCATGAGACCGTAACAGATCCTGTAGGGTCTAATACGTGACGGATATGATGATGATGATGATTATGATGATAATACTAAACTGCCCCCCATTGAGAGTAGCCCTTACGGACTCAGTATATCCTCAAAAAAATTAATATACATATGTAAACATAGATACTAAATTTTAAAGACGGGAAAAAAAGAAAAGGGCGTGAAAAATTACAATTGCTATTAAAGTGGCACCATGTGATTAATTAGGATTTGGCAGGATTGTTTAAACACAATTATCACAATGTCATCCCTGAGAGATGTTGGCAGAGCAAACTGCCGTCGAAATTATTCGAAAAAAGCTGGTATAGTCCCTCGAGCACCTATGAGCAAGCCGAATACCTCAACGTGAATTAAGGCATATTTCAGCTTGAAATAGTTGACTGTAGACTCATAGATCGACTTCTTCTCAAGGTGTACCTCGGCTGACTGATGACATTCTACTTCAAAACGTATCGTGGGGTCCACAATGATGCCCTGTTTAGTGTCAGCATTGTACGCTAAAATATCTACTCGTCTCATTGACCCATTTTCAGCTAAACAGGAGATTTCTTCTTCTACTATCCAGCCCTTATTTCTTAATGCGTCAGCAATTTCGGATCTTACAAAATGATATCTAGAGTTCCTCAAGAGCAATCCCTGTTCACAGAGTCCCAAGACGTGTGCTAAAGTTTCAATCTCCGGGCAGCCATGTCTGCACCGGGTACCGTCGAGAGATCTGCCGGGAACGGAACGAACAGCTGCTAAATTTCCTGTCATTTTCAGGCTAGATATCCATTCACTAGCCGAAAGTCCTTTCTTGTTTGCAATCCAACTGTTGGCGGCTGTCACTTCGCTATACATCTCAACACCTTTTTCCCGTCCTGAAAGGGTCTTCCATGATTCATATTAAAAAAATAGTCAAGTTCCCTTATAGCCAATCTAGGACATTGATCGGCAAATGTAGTACATTTAGAACTTGTAGTACGCAACTTCTCATCCCCTACCCTTTAGTTCATCTGTATTGGCTGAATGTTCATTATAACCTTGCTCATTAAATCCAGAGTTGACTGAATATCAGCATGACCATCATTATTAACTCATAAAGTACGTCATTAATCTGTTTAAGATAACAATTCAAGGCAAGTCCTAAATTTCGTACAAAGAAAAATATTTAACTTACCATACGTTTTCCAGAAACTCTTCTGTATATGCCACATTTCATCTGTGCAGGGAGTTGCATCACTGCTTGAGCTGTTGATGGGGGACGACTGCTCTGCTCCAAATATTCACTTCAATCTTGATACACAACGTGTAAACTCTACCACTGGCGAACGGAAGAGATGTCTTGAGGGTTAGGTTTCGGTAATACGCAGGCGCGAAATTTCAGTCTCTTTTCATGGCTATAGATTTCTGCCTCGTCTATCTGAAAAATACAAACATAAATAATAATTATTAGAGTAGAGAATTTTATGATTAGTTTGATTTATCATTGGAATGAATCAATATGGACGTAGGAAGAGAAACTTTAAAAGGTACGCGAAAACGGGTCCTTGTAAGGGAGTTAGGGACTGAGAAAAACTGAATATGTGAGCTCCAAGACTGTTGGCCATTTGTCTCACTCCGAGTGGCTCTGCTTCACTGAAGGAGCTGCAGAAAATGTTGAAGGGAAAAGGCAAAAATTGACGTAACCTATTAGCTACAACATAGTATTTCAAAAGTAATTTTTTAAGGTAGTCTGATCTCAAATATTCGTCCCTATTTTCTGGATTAGAAGTCGTGAACTTTTGGATCTACATTAATGTATGTATGTATGTATGTATGTATGTATGTATGTATGTATGTATGTATGTATGTATGTATGTATTCACACTCCAAATGGGTATATACCCGGTGGCAGTGGTCCTGCTATATGAAAAAAAAAATATTTTTACGATTAAAAAAATTATTTATATATTTTTTTTTTCAAAATAAAAAATGGTGGCAGTTCACTGTGCAATGATGAAGCGTTTCCCTCATAACTCATAACCTTGTTAACTTTTCCATGATCTCTCTCTTTTATTTTATTCCTGAAACTTATGTTTACAATATCATGCTTTTTCAACTATATTCCTTAATAAATAATATTTTTTTTTATTTTGTGTTAGAATAAAATCCTGATGTTTGATCATTTTTAAAATGAATTTATTTTTATCAGACAATCTATGAAAGGTAGAGAAGTGATTTTGCATCATATTGTAGATAGGATATGCATAAATACACACAAAAAATTTTCATCACAGAATGTTGGATAGTTTTTTAGTTATGAGGGAAACACTTCATCACTGCACAGTGAACTGCCACCATTTTGAATTTTGAAATACTTTTTTTAATCATAAATTTTTTTTCATATAGCAGAAGGACAGTGTTTTACACATACTAATTTTCATTATTCTACACGATACAGTAATGGAGGAAAAAATGTTGAATATTTCCAAAATTTTACTGCTGTAAGCTGTACCTAATCCCTTAAGCATGCTAATTTTTATTTGTCTCAAGAATAAGTTTCAAACTTTAATTAATCGTGATGTGAAATAAATCCAATCTGCTTAGAGGTTAAGGGTGTTCGAGAATAAGGTGCTTAGGAAAATATTTGGCTCTAAGAGTGCTGAAGCTACAGAAGAAAGTTACACAATGCAGAACTGCATGCATTATATTCTTCACCTAACATAATCAGGAACATTAAATCCTGACGTTTGAGATGGGCGGGACATGTAGCACGTATGGGCGAATCCAGAAATGCTTATAGAGTGTTAATTGGAAGATCTGAGGGAAAATACCTTTGGGGAGGCCGAGACGTAGATGGGAAGATAACATTAGAATGTACAGTATATGATGGATAACGTCAAGGTTTTAAAATAATAAGACAATTGAAAATAGAGAATTAATGAAGTTATTAATGTATTCCGATAGCTATATTAATTAATAAACGTTCAGAAGATAATTTGACTTTATAAATTGGTTAACTACTATAGGCTATTTTAATTTCAATAAGAATGCATTTATAATAAATTTATTAGTCACCATAATAGCAATGAATCGAAAATGAGTGCATGCGATACAATGATGAAAATAAATTCAGGTTGATTATGTAAGCAACTTGTCAAGTTTGTGTTTAAACAGGTATGAGGTAGTCTTCATGAAGTTACGCATACGTTTCTGCTGACAAGAAAATATTGCAAGAAATAAAGATTAATCTACATATGGAATGTACCGATTCAGCTATTTCAGGCTCATGACTTACAGTATGTCGACATCTGCTCACCTATTTGAAATAATAAGTTATTATGTAAAATAAGACCTAAAAATTACAATTAAATTGTGAAATGCAGCAGATAAATAAGGTTTAAAGTCTTAATGGTTATTACGATTGGATTAAACATGCACTAAAACCAGACGTAAGTGCAAGTTTGAACCAATAAATTATTGAGATTTGCGATAAATTAATTAGTTTAGAAAATTGTATATTTAGTCCGTATAGGCCAATTCTATCTGATGCTTTTCCAATTCACTGCAGGGTAAAGCAGGAAGATGTACTATCACCTTTACTTTTTAACTTCGCTCTAGAATATGCCATTAGGAAAGTTCAGGATAACAGGCAGGGTTTGGAATTGAACGGTTTACATCAGCTTCTTGTCTATGCGGATGACGTGAATATGTTAGGAGAAAATCCACAAACGATTAGGGAAAACGCGGAAATTCTAGTTGAAACAAGTAAAGCGATAGGGTTGGAAGTAAATCCCGAAAAGACTAAGTATATGATTATGTCTCGTGACCAGAATATTGTACGAATTGGAACTATAAAAATTGGAGATTTATCCTTCGAAGAGGTGGAACAATTCAAATATCTTGGAGCAACAGTAACAAACATAAATGACACTCGGGAGGAAATTAAACGCAGAATAAATATGGGAAATGCGTGTTATTATTCGGTTGAGAAGCTTTTGTCATCTAGTCTTCTGTCAAAAAATCTGAAAGTTAGAATTTATAAAACAGTTATATTACCGGTTGTTCTGTATGGTTGTGAAACTTGGACTCTCACTTTGAGAGAGGAACAGAGATTAAGGGTGTTTGAGAATAAGGTTCTTAGGAAAATATTTGGGGCTAAGAGGGATGAAGTTACAGGAGAATTGAGAAAGTTACACAACGCAGAGCTGCACGCATTGTATACTTCACCTGACATAATTAGGAACATAAAATCCAGACGTTTGAGATGGGCAGGACATGTAGCACGTTTGGGCGAGTCGAGACATGCATATAGAGTGTTAGTTGGGAGGCCGGAGGGAGAAAGACCTTTGGAGAGGCCGAGACGTAGATGGGAAGATAATATTAAAATGGATTTGAGGGAGGTAGGATATGATGGTAGAGACTGGATTAATCTTGCTCAGGATAGGGACCAAAGGCGGGCTTGTGTGAGGGCGGCAATGAACCTCCGGGTTCCTTAAAAGCCAGTAAGTAAGTAACTACTTTTGTATATAGATCTTATTGTTAAATTATTAAGTTTTGTACTTTTGTGAACTAATATCAATAAATCTATCATAAAATATGTATCTGATGGAGGTGGGATATGATGCTAGGGACTGTATTAATCTTGCTGAGGATAGGGACCGATGACAGGCTTATTTTTTCTGTAAAATGATACTGATCATCTAAATTGGTTCTAATAATAAAAGTTGCAAAAATCGTTTCATTTTTAATATATAGAGTTTGAAAACAGTAAAAATGTAACATCAGTGACAACTATAGAATGGCAGACTATTTGTTTTCGGGAGTTCCCTTTTGAGTCATACAAAATCACAGATTGTCACACTGGCTGAGGACTTCTCAGTTAAGCAGCATCGCATCTTCACCCTTGAGGAATACCTCTCTTCCCCACCCCCACCTTCACGGAAGGCGGTTAACTCTATGAACCCTCGCCCCTCGCTGCTGGAGATAGCCTAACCACTTTGCCACCAGCGCAGGAGTCAATGGGCCGGGCTGATAGCTGCTTCCGTCACGCTGCTGCCGAGAGGTGATAGCATCACTGGAAAACACGATAGTCGTCTGGGTAACTGGATCCAGCCCCTTCAGTCAAGCCTCCCTATTGATTTTGATTCAAGGTGCATGTACGCTGACACCTGAATTATGTCTTTGCCAATAATTCGAAAAGAAATTACGCGTATCGCGAAACATAAGTTACGTAGAACCATCTCACAATTCTCTTCTTGTGTCTCGTCTCTTTCTTATACTCTTTCGATTATTATCTTTCCTCCTTCCTCATTCCTTCTTCTATCATCTTCACTTCTATAGTGAGGATCACGTAAGTGTAGTTCCTAAAAGGCTAATTTGGCCGTCTCTTCAGTGTTACCAACTAATACCAGATATCACCAAAGAGGATAAAATCACAATGCTACGTACTGGAATAATAATAATAATAATAATAATAATAATAATAATAATAATAATAATAATAATAACAATAATAATAATAGAGGGCTTGGAATTGAACGGGTTACATCAGCTGCTTGTCTATGCGGATGACGTGAATATGTTAGGAGAAAATCCACAAACGATTAGAGAAAATACGGGAATTTTACTAGAAGCAAATAAAAGATAGGTTTGGAAGTAAATCCCGAAATCACAAAGTATATGATTATGACTCGTGATGAGAATACTGTACGAAATGGAAATATAAAAATTGGAAATTTATCTTTTGAAGAGGTGGAGAAGTTCAAATATCATGGAGCAACAGTAACAAATATAATTGATACTCGGGAGGAAATTAAACACAGAATAAATATGGGAAATGCCTGTTATTATTCGGTTGAAAAGCTTTTATCATCCGGTCTGCTGTCAAAAAATCTGAAAGTTAGAATTTATAAAACAGTTATATTACCGGTTGTTCTTTATGGTTGTGAAACTTGGACTCTCACTTTGAGAGAGGAAAATAGGTTAAGGGTGTTTGAGAATAAAGTGCTTAGGAAAATATTTGAGGCTAAGAGGGATGAAGTTACAGGAGAATGGAGAAAGTTACACAACACAGAACTGCACGCATTGTATTCTTCACCTGACATAATTAGGAAAATTAAATCCATGTAGCACGTATGGGTGAATCCAGAAATGCATATAGAGTGTTAGTTGGGAGGCCGGAGGGAAAAAGACCTTTCGGGAGGCCGAGACGTAGATAGGAAGATATTAAAATGGATTTGAGGGAGGTTGGATATGATGATAGAGAATGGATTATTCTTGCTCAGGATAGGGACCAAATGGCGGGCTTATGTGAGGGCGGCAATGAACCTCCGGGTTCCTTAAAAGCCAGTAAGTAAGTAAGTAATAATAATAGTAGTAGTAGTAATAATAATAATAATAATAATAATAACATAGTGTTAACAATAACAATGTCTTGCTTATTTACCCATCTCATCTTCATGTTGCGAGGTGTTTCCTAAATGGTTCAATAATTTATTTATGAAGTAGTATATTTTCTGCCTTGACTTCTCGCAAATTATGTTTGTAATTATGATTAGTATGATCTAATATTACAATTTATTTGTCAGGCAACATGAAATTTATTGCTTTGACTAAAGAATTTACGATTCATGAGACCTAACCTAAAAATGTATTTACTTACTTGCATTTTCATCAGTTTGCTTTATGTAAACCGAAATCATTGCTGCCAACATAACAGTTAGAAAATAACTGCCAGTTGTAAAATTTGTTAGTACCCGAAATTTGAAACGAAGTTGGTAAAAGAAAATTCAATCTGAGAGCTAGAAAATTACTATAATTCACTAGCATATTTAGTGATAGTGGAAAAATGGTTAGGTTTCACCCTTAGGGTGTTAAGTAAGCTGATCCGGACTATATTTGTCCTCCATCCGATCCCCTGCTTCTCTGGCTTTCAACTTCATATTCCTGTTTTCTTTTCTATTATCTTTCTCTTATTCTGCATGCTTTCAGTTTATTACAATTCATCTTCATTTCTTCTCCCAACAACATATTTTTGTTTCCCTACTTCTTTATCAACCTTTTTTTACTTATTTTTCTCTCTTTTCTATTCTATTGCTCTGACTTCTTCTCATCTCTTCTGACTTAGTTCTTTTATCCGTTTTTCTTAGCTGCTTTTCATTCTTTTCATGATCCTCAAGTTTTTCTCAACAGAAGAGGCGTACTACTAAAATGTTATCCTCGTTCAGCTTCTACCTTTACTTCCTCGCCTTTGTCTTCTACTATTTCTACTTCCAAATATTCGTATTCTACTTTCACTTCCTAATATTCAATCTTATACTTTTAGTTCCTAATATTCGTCGTCTACTTTCATTTTCTTGTCTTCGTCTTATAATTCTGCTTTCTGGCTTTCGTCTTCTACTTCTGTTTCCTTCTCTTCGTGTTCTATATCTGCATTCTCGTCTTCGTTTTCTACTTCTGCTTCCTCGTCTTCATCTCCTATTTATGCTTCCTCGTCCTCGTTCTCTATTTCTGCTCCCTGGTCTTCGTTTTTTAATTCTGCTGCCTCGTACTCGCCTTCTAGTTCTGCTTCCTCGTCCTCGTCTTCTATTTCTACATCCTTCCTCGTTCTCTATTTCTGCTCCCTGGTCTTCGTTTTTTAATTTTGCTGCCTCGTACTCGCCTTCTAGTTCTGCTTCCTCGTCCTTGTCTTCTATTTCTGCTTCCTCGTCCTCGTCTTCTATTTCTACTTCCTCCTCCTCGTTCTCTATTTCTGCTCCCTGGTCTTCGTCTTCTACTTCTGCTGCCTTGTACTCGCCTTCTAGTTCTGCTTCCTCGTCCTTGTCTTCTATTTCTGCTTCCTCGTCCTCGTCTTATATTTCTACTTCCTCCTCCTCGTTCTCTATTTCTGCTTCCTGGTCTTCGTCTTTTACTTCTGCTGCCTTGTACTCGCCTTCTAGTTCTGCTTACTCGTCCTTGTCTTCTATTTCTGCTTCCTCGTCCTTGTCTTCTACTTCTGCTGCCTCGTACTCGCCTTCTAGTTCTGCTTCCTCGTCCTTGTCTTCTATTTCTGCTTCCTCGTCCTCGTCTTCTATTTCTACTTCCTCCTCCTCGTTCTCTATTTCTGCTTCCTGGTCTTCGTCTTTTACTTCTGCTGCCTTGTACTCGCCTTCTAGTTCTGCTTCCTCGTCCTTGTCTTCTATTTCTGCTTCCTCGTCCTCGTCTTCTATTTCTACTTCCTCCTCCTCGTTCTCTATTTCTGCTCCCTGGTCTTCGTCTTCTACTTCTGCTGCCTTGTACTCGCCTTCTAGTTCTGCTTCCTCGTCCTTGTCTTCTATTTCTGCTTCCTCGTCCTCGTCTTCTATTTCTACTTCCTCCTCCTCGTTCTCTATTTCTGCTTCCTGGTCTTCGTCTTTTACTTCTGCTGCCTTGTACTCGCCTTCTAGTTCTGCTTCCTCGTCCTTGTCTTCTATTTCTGCTTCCTCGTCCTTGTCTTCTACTTCTGCTGCCTCGTACTCGCCTTCTAGTTCTGCTTCCTCGTCCTTGTCTTCTATTTCTGCTTCCTCGTCCTCGACTTCTATTTCTACTTCCTCCTCCTCGTTCTCTATTTCTGCTTCCTGGTCTTCGTCTTTTACTTCTGCTGCCTTGTACTCGCCTTCTATTTCTGCTTCCTCGTCCTTGTCTTCTATTTCTGCTTCCTCGTCCTTGTCTTCTATTTCTGCTTCCTCGCCCTCCTTCTCTATTTCTGCTTCCTGGTCTTCGTCTTTTACTTCTGCTGCCTTGTACTCGCCTTCTAGTTCTGCTTCCTCGTCCTTGTCTTCTATTTCTGCTTCCTCGCCCTCCTTCTCTATTTCTGCTCCCTGGTCTTCGTCTTCTACTTCTGCTGCCTTGTACTCGCCTTCTAGTTCTGCTTCCTCGTCCTTGTCTCCTATTTTTGCTTCCTCGTCCTCGTCTTCTATTTCTACTTCCTCGTCCTCGTTCTCTATTTCTGCTCCATGGTCTTCGTTTTTTTAATTCTGCTGCATCGTACTCGCCTTCTATTTCTACTTCCTCGTCCTTGTCTTCTATTTCTGCTTCCTCGTCCTCGTTCTCTATTTCTGCTCCATGGTCTTCGGTTTTTTTTATTCTGCTGCCACGTACTCGCCTTCTATATCTACTTCCTCGTCCTTCTCTTCTATTTCTGCTCCCTGGTCTTCGTCTTTTACTTATGCTTTCTCGTACTCGCCTTCTATTTCTACTTCCTCGTCCTCGTTTTGTGTTTCTGCTTCTCAGTCCTTGTCTTCTATTGTTATCCCTTGTTTTCTATTTCTGATTCCTCATTCTCTATTTCTGCTCCCCGGTCTTCGTCTTATACTTCTGCTTCTTCGTACTCGCTTTCTATTTCTGCTTTCTCGTCCATGTTTTCTAATTCTACTCCCTCGTCTTCTTGTTGTATTTCTGCTTCCTTGTACTCGTCTTCTACTTCTGTACTCCTGCTCCCTCATCTTCTTGTTCTGTTTCTGCTTCCTTGTCTTCCTGTTCTCTTCCGCTTCTTCGTTTTCGTGTTTTACTTCTTCTTCCTCGTCTTTTTATATTAGTGTAAATGATATTGCGTCTTCCCCTTTTCCTTCTCAGATTTTATGCGATGTCGCCCTTTATCTTCAAACATTTATTCTCTTTCTTTTCTTGCTCCTATTTTTCGGATATCTTCCTCTGTATAAAGTGGCATTTCCTACATAAAACTTTGACACAAATTTCAGGAGTTACCTCTAGCCACTTAACTTCACAGTCGTTTAATCCAGTAACGTGTTAACCGTAGTTGAAATGTCAAGTGAATTGCAATTAGATAACTCTCATCACTTTATATTAAGGAGTTGAAAACATCGCCGGAGTGATATACATTATACGTATAAGTGATGAAACGAAGGAAAGACCCGACTGTGAGAAACATGAACACACAGGACCAGTCACCAGCAATTGGGCTAATGAATAGCGTCCCAGCGCACACTTTCAAACCTACAGGGACGTATACGTCCCATTAATTACTCCGCAACGTCTCTTGGGCCTTGCAGGGGCATGTATTATGGCTGCTCTCTGTAGGAAGCACGTTCAACTACTGCAGTAAGAAGCAAAAATCGGACCCTGAGCAGATTTTGAATTATATCAAACATTGAAACGTAATTCATTCATTCATTCATTCATTCATTCATTCTTTCATTCATTCATTCTTTCTTTCCCTGATTCTTACCTTCTTTCCTTCTTTCTTTCTCTGATTCTTTCTTCTTTCTTTCTTTCTTTCTTTCTTTCTTCCTTCCTTTCTCTGATTCTTTTTTTGTTCTTTCTTTCTTTCTTTCTTTCTTTCTTTCTTCCTTTCTCTGATTCTTTCTTTGGATCTTTCTTTCTTTCTCTAATTCTTTCTTTGGTTCTTTCTTTCTCTGATTTTTTTTCTTTCTCTGATTCTCCCTTCCTTTCTCTGATTCTTTCTTTCTTTCTTTCTTTCTCTGATTCTTTCTATAATTCTTTCTTTCTCTGATTCTTCCTTTATTGCTCTGATTCTTTCTTTCTTTGATTCTTTCTTTTTCTTTCTTTCTTTCTTTCTTTCTCTGATTCTTTCACTCTTTCTATAATTATTTTTTTCTCTGATTTTTTCTTTCCTCCTCTAATTCTTTCTTTAGTTCTTTCTTTCTCTGATTCTTTCTTTGGTTCTTTCTTCCTTTCTCTGATTCTTTCTTTCTTTATTTATTTCTTTCTCTGATTCTTTCTTTCTACAATTTTTTCTTTCTCTGATTCTTTCTTTCTATAATTCTTTCTTTCTCTGATTCTATCTTTCTTTCTCTGATCCTTTCTTCCTTGCTCTGATTCTTTCTTTCTTTGATTCTTTCTTTCTATAATTCTTTCTTTCTCTGATTCTATCTTTCTTTCTCTGATTCTTTCTTTCTTGCTCTGATTCTTTCTTTCTTTCTTTGATTCTTTCTTTCTCTGATTCTTTCTTTCTCTGATTCTTTCTTTCTATAATTCTTTCTTTCTCTGATTCTATCTTTCTTTCTCTGATTCTTTCTTTCTTGCTCTGATTCTTTCTTTCTTTGATTCTTTCTTTCTTTCTTTCTTTCTTTCTTTCTCTGATTCTTTCATTCTTTCTATAATTATTTTTTCTCTGAATTTTTTCTTTCTTTTCTCTGATTCTTTCTTTCTTTTTCTGATTCATTCATTCATTCAGTCATTCATTCATTCATTCTTTCTTTCTTTCTTTCTTTCTTTCTTTCCAGCAATTAGATTGAATTACGTTTCCATAATATTAAATTAGGAGTAAAGAAAACAAAAGGATAATGAGCGCTGAAGGAAACGGTACAGCAGAGAAGGCAAGACCTGTCCTTTGACCTTATCATATGCCGTAGCTATATCACCAATGGGTATGGAGGGGAAAGATAGGTTTTAGTCTGAGATGAACTTCCTTATCGGTACATTCGTATAATATTAACCATCATAAAACAAACTCTCTTTCTAGCAGCTCATTCTTCCTCCTCTCGCACAGCTCACATGCCAGGTGTCGCCTCCTCATCTGCACTATATTCCAGTTGCCTCTTAGTGATCAATTGGTTAGTTGTAAAAGCTATAATGAGTGAGATTGCAGTTTATTTTCCTCCTTATCCCTTATATTTTAATGTTTTTTGACATCATCATCTCTTTATGTTTCGCCGACAGCTTCCACTACATTATCTTATATCGTTTTCTCCCAAATATCATCGTCTCTTCCCTCTCCGACATCATCGTCATTCTCCTCTTCTTCATCGATTCTATCTTCTCGCACCTTGACACAATCATCTTCTCCACTTTCTTCCTCAATACCATTTTCTCCTTTTTCCCCAACATCTCCTTCTCCGACAGCTTCATCAATTCCTTGTTCTTCCTGAAAATCTCCGATTTCTTTTTCATCTGTTTCTTCCAATTTTAATTTTTAGGTATATTATATTATGCTCTTTACACCCAAAGTTTCAGAGTGATAGGTCTAATATATGTACCCAGCTTTATAGGATATGTTTGTAACCACGAAAAAGTCACAAAGCCCACACTTATTACAGTCAATATATTCCAATTCGTAGCTAAATGTCAAAGGCTACATCGTACTTTTCGTTCTGCAAAGGAATTTTAAAATGTTACAATTGCAGAAATTTTTGAAAACAGAATCTTAATCCAAAAAATTCAAATTTGATATATTAAGCATATGGTGGGCGTATTGTAGCGGCCATTGCTGAATTAGTTGTTAGGAGAAAACAAAAACACCGTAGTCCTATGTTATAGGAATGGAAATTTTCAGTGTTTTTCATAAAACAACCGCAGTCCATAGACTTTTTTTATGGAAACAATCATTGTCCAGCCAGGAAGATGGTAGCATTTACAATTATCCCATTCATATCAACTTGAAACATTTATCCATACAATTTTATACTGTAGTAGATTGGCAATACTGCTTCTTACGTACGCAGGAAAAGCCACTTCAGAGAAAAATACTTTGGCGCGTGAATTGTTCTATTAGTTATGGAGTCATCTTTAAGTGCAGATGTAACCTCATGGAAGAAACGTAAGCGACGAAAGGAGAAGAAACGGGATATAACAAAGAAAAAAAATCATTAAAGGAGAGGCACACTTCAGCCACAACAGAGTATTTTTTCTTAAAAACATTGTCCACAGTTACTTACATTTACACATGTACTTCTATGAGCCAATTAAAGTTATAAATGTACTTCAGTTTTCCCTAGTTTCTATAACACCTTAAGAAATGGCATGATGAATTTCATGCTTCAAGTGTCAACAACACCCATGCCAGACAGTTTTTTGTTTCCCCTGAAAATTTGTTTTTGGGATTATGGTTGTTTTTTTTTTAAACCTTCCTTGTGTTCGAATCATATTTCTGCATATTTAAAGGACAAAACTAAAATTCTTTCAATCATTTTTCATCATAATATAACTGCTTTATTAAATTGACTGATTATATTGGGAATTAAATCAATGTCTTTCCCAAAACACGCTATGAGATGTTAGTTATAAAACAATGTTTATCTCGAAAAGGAACCAAAAACGAGCAAATTCGTACTAAACGTTTTGTTTCAAATATCTCAAAGAATAACCTCTCTGAAATTAATAGTGACATTACTTATGGCTCACTCTGTATACATTTATTTATTCATCTATCTATCTATCTATCTATCTATCTATCTATCTATCTATCTATCTATCTATCTATCTATCTATCTATCTATCTATCTATCTATCTATCTATCTATCTATCTATCTATCTATCTATCTATCTATCTATCTATCTATCTATCTATCTATCTATCTATCTATCTATCTATCTATCTATCTATCTATCTATCTATCTATCTATCTATCTATCTATCTATCTATCTATCTATCTATCTATCTATCTATCTATCTATCTATCTATCTATCTATCTATCTATCTATCTATCTATCTATCTATCTATCTATCTATCTATCTATCTATCTATCTATCTATCTATCTATCTATCTATCTATCTATCTATCTATCTATCTATCTATCTATCTATCTATCTATCTATCTATCTATCTATCTATCTATCTATCTATCTATCTATCTATCTATCTATCTATCTATCTATCTATCTATCTATCTATCTATCTATCTATCTATCTATCTATCTATCTATCTATCTATCTATCTATCTATCCCTATCTATCTATCTATCTGCCTGTCTGTCTGTCTACCTATCTACCTGCCTATATCTATCTATCTATCTATCTATCTATCTATCTATCTATCTATCTATCTATCTATCTATCTATCTATCTATCTATCTATCTATCTATCTACCTACCTACCTACCTACCTACCTACCTACCTACCTACCTACCTACCTACCTACCTACCTATCTATCTATCTACCTACCCACATACCCATCTATCCCTACCCTATTTATTTATTTATTTATATATTAATTAATTAATTTATTTATTTATTTATGTATGTATGTATGTATGTATTTACTTATTTATTTATTTATGTATTTATTTATTGATTTATTTATTGATTTATTTACTTATTTACTTATTTACTTACTTATTTATTTATTTATTTATTTATTTATTTATTTATTTATTTATTTTATTTATTTATTTATACACACAAGTAAAGCTTCGTAACAGTTGTGAGAAATTATCTTGGCGTTAAGCGAAAATCAAAGTGTGTTATTTTATTAAATTAGTAGAAATATGAAATAGACTTGAAATCATCCAAACATAAATGTACAGAGCAATAAAAAACTGTAGGCCTACATTTTCCAGAAAATCTACAATGAATTTCCGAAGTCTTGCTGAAATTTCTGACTTCAATAATAAATTCAGTCTATCGAATCTCATTATAAACCAATCGCCACTCCAACTTTTCTGTCAGATGTTTTCGTAAAGAGCATATCAGAATATTATAAAAGTTACTAAGTTAACAATAAATTTACGAATAGCTGTATCATATGAATTTATACAAAATAATTTATAATACTACAGAAATTTAGTGTCAATGAGGTGACCCATACTTTCCCAGAGGTAGAGGAAGAAGACACACGGAAGAAGTATATCCAGGAAACCGTTTTCACTAATCCTTTTTTAAATCAGTGTGCATATTTCAGTTCGGCACGTCATCATCTGATACAATTAAATTCAGATAAATTTTGTACATCTATTTTTCTTGAGAGATATCATGCCACATTTACCAAGACTGACAATGTTTGTTTAGTAGATATGACACACAGACAACCATATTCTCATTATCTGAAAAATGTAACAAACCTCCTACATCTATATTAAGCATTAAATTACATAATTCTGATTGTTGTCTTATACAATTATGTATGGAATTATAGGACGGGGTAGCTCATTTAAATCCAATTTTAATCCACTTTATTTATTACAGAAGAAAATAATTAAAATATGTCTTCATAAACCTATTGATTTTCCATCTCAAAATTTGTTTCTAGAATTTAATGTACTTAACGTAAGACAAATTTATTATATTGTATTAATAAAATTCATACATAAAAATCGAAATAATTTTGAATTGTATTCTCATAGTTAAGAAACAAAAGGTATGAATTCTTTAAAATTGTTTGAACCAAAACGCAACACTGTTACAGTATTTAATCATAGTAGTAATTTAGGCCCAAGAATATATAACAAATTTATATTTAAATATCCTAATCTTGTCAATTCCAATAGTTCTAGTATTAAATTTAAAAAGTTATGTATGGATTTTTTAAAAATTGAAAAATTGTAAATTTAAATTTATATACCATAATTGCACAGTAGACATGAGACAAATTGTATTGTATAATTATTAATTTCAATTCAGGAATCCGCCCCTGAGCACGAGTTCTATTCTTTCAGGGGCGAGCTAAAGTTTTTCTGTATATATTATATTTTATGTTACAATTATTAGCAAAATAAATGAATGAATAAATAAATAAATAAATAAATAAATAAATGAATGAATGAATAAATAAATAAATAAATATTATTTTACATTGCAGTCATTTGTATCTTCAATCATTCATTGGATTACTGGTTAGTGAATAAGGTAATTTTATTAGAAAAAATATGAAAGTAATAAAAAATTTAGTTGGAATTCAGTTACAAGTACATTTAGACGCTTTGATTCTTACAGAGTAGGCCTATAATTACAGTCAAGTCTGAAATATGAATTTGTGGCTTTCTTAGTGACATTGGAAATACAATTAAGACAGTTTTATAAAAATGTGTCTTTGTCTTTCACATTGTCTCATTATACATGTCAGCAATTGGAATACAATTATAATGAAGCAATTTATAAATTGAAATTAGCAGGCGTATCATTGTATTATAAATATATGTAGATAAAGTGAGAAGGTCAATTCTTATATAATACAAGTCACGGTAAGTGAACCCTGAACTCGAGTCGTGATATATGCGAAATCTGACACGTGGATATAAAGTGCAAATAGCATTTTATTACAGAGTATCGTGTTATATACAGGGCTTTCATTTTAAAGCTTCCCAGTCTAAATAACTAATTTATTTAAATTGAATTCAATTTAAACAAAAAACTCGTCAATTTTGATATTGATATTGGATGACATTTTTATTGTAAGTATTTATGAGGTAGCTGCATGTTCGTATGCATTTATTTTATGAGAAATGCTTATAGTTTTTTTTATAAATTATAGAAAAATTAATTTATTCAAAATATCAGTAATTTTTTGAAAGAGAATAAATGAGATATTTCATAAAATAAATGCATATAAATGTTTCTCTGTGCGATGTGAATGTAACTAAAAAAAGGAAGCTTAAAAATTGAGATTTTCTGTGTAAAAAAGACTTGGGTTTCCAATATTTCTAAAAAAAAATTGAAAATCAGAAATCAAAAGCAAAAACATTTGCGAGCTAAAATTTGGATTTTATTAGTTCTTTATAGTAAACATGCTCTAAAAATTTGATTAAAAATTCATTAGGAAAAAAGTAAACTTATAATTTTTAGTGGAGTGTCCCCTTAACCTCTGATTGAGATTCTGTCTAATATGTAAAATCTTAGACAATAAAAAAAAAAATGGCCGGCTGCCATACGGTTAAGTTCCCTTCGGCAGACTTCAGTTGATTCCGTGAGAGTTTAGTTTTACACGTGAAGGAATTTCTTATGCACGACTCTGTTCTGTTTTTCCTTTGTTTTGTTTGTATGTTGATTTTCTGACTGTTTATAGGTCAAGTGTTACGAATAATCTATTTTTTTTATTGGGTTATTTTACGACGCTGTATCAACATCTAGGTTATTTAGCGTCTGAATGATATGAAGGTGATAATGCCGGTGAAATGAATCCGGGGTCCAACACCGAAAGTTACCCATCATTTGCTCGTATTGGGTTGAGGGAAAACCCCAGAAAAAACCTCAACCAGGTAACTTGCCCCGACCGGGATTCGAACCCGGGCCACCTGGTTTCGCGGCCAGACGCGCTGACCGTTACTCCACAGGTGTGGACACGAATAATCTATAACGAAGATATATTCAAGGAATAAATCAGGAGGAAAATAAACATTATTTTCCCAGTCCTGTAAACCATGTGCTGCCGTAAGTGGATTTAGAAAAATTCACGCTATAGTAGAGCTGTCATTTGTTGTGTCTAAGGCTGTACATCTATTAATTATCAGGCAGTATATCTCACTTGACGAATGGCCTATGTGTCAGAGGAAGAACAATTGTTCGTTTGCATCTAAAGTCTGATTAGTATAAGTTAATATATATCTAGTCAGCAATGTATACAATGGAGGGGAAAAAGAACTGGCCACCTACCCCAGTATTTCCTGACTTAGTTGCCTCATGAGAGATGCCTTACTGGTGTCACTTGTGAGGTTCAAATCTGTCTCTGACAATTGACTAAACAACAACAACAAATATTCTTTGATTTCCAGTCTCTACCTAAACATGATGCTTGCCGATTGCAGGGGACTTTTTTGGAGTGTTATATCTCAGTACTTGTTTGTAAACATTGACTTTCTCGCAAATCTAATCTTTCAGGTAAAGCTCCCTGTAAAGCAGATTTGAATAATTTCAAGGGAAAAACTGTTCCGGGACCGGGTATCTCAATTGGTAAGAGCGCTGGTACGTTCAACCAGAGGTCCCGGGATCGATACCCGGCCCCGGAACAATTTTTCCCTTGAAATTATTCAAATCTGCTTTACAGGGAACTTTACCTGAAAGACTAGATTTGCATAATATATACGTCACTGTGTACGGTACGTTAACAGAAAACCACAATTCCAAGTCACACAGAGATTGTGTGCACTCGATGTGGGTCTCTGGCGTTTCGTCAACCCACGCGAGTTGTGTGGATATAAAGGGAAAAGTTGAGACGGTGTCGGATGGAGTTCCCGGGTAGCTCAATTGGTAAGAGCGCTGGTACGTTCAACCAGAGGTCCCGGGAATATGTTAGCCTACATAATAGTAATCACAAATTATCCTCTCTGTTATAATAGCATACTTAACAATTTAATTGTTCTGATTTCAGATTCCGGAGGTGGTGAGGGCCCAAAGTTGAAGTGTAATTTGAGGAAACACAAACCGAACCGGAAGCCCCGAACGCCGTTCACGACGCAACAGCTGCTGTCGCTAGAGAAGAAGTTCCGGGAGAAGCAATACCTGAGCATCGCAGAGCGCGCCGAGTTCTCTTCCTCCTTGCACCTCACCGAGACGCAGGTGAGTCAACGGAAATAACGTATCTCACAAGAACATATACATTTTCAAAATTCATTATTGTATTGCAGAGATTGCTTTATTATTAAGTTATATTTGGTGAGTTCAAGAAAACGTGAATAAGCTATAACGAAAACAGTTGTCATTGTAGTCAAAATTTCGTTACACCGATATTTGATTGTATTTAGAATATTCTGAAAATAAATAAATAACTTGAGCGAATAGAAGATACAATTTAGCTACTTATCAAATTCCAAGCTATCTAGATTGAGAAATAAATGGTATGAGGAAACATAAAATAATAATAATAATAATAATAATAATAATAATAATAATAATAATAATAATAATAATAATAATAATAATAACAATAATAATCCGTGGCGCTACAGCCCTTTAAGGTTCCAAACCGATCAGCCTGCTCCTGGCCTGACGCCCATATGATGAAGCAGAAGTGGACGATCATTCAACCAGAATGAAGGTACCATGTGGTTAGCACGATGACCCCTCAGCTGTTACAGCTTACTTTCTTAACCCGATTTCGCTACGTGCATCATGATGCTGGGTGGGCACCGGTTCCATACACCGACAGAAATTTCATGAGAAAATTTCTTCCCCATGAGGACTAGAATCAGGGCGCGTTACTTAAACCACAACGCAACGTTTCGGGACAGGAGGAAACATAGTGTAAGGAAAAACACAGAACCAAAAGAATAGAACGCCGAACGAAATAAAAATGAATATTTGCAAAACAAAGACTACACGCTTTTCTTATTTGGATAAATTATGATTACCTGAATTAACATCGGCATACTCGTAATACAGCGGGAACAAAATATGTAAAGAAATCAGGGAACTAAATGGAAAGATTTAATACGAAATTCACTGTGAAATGGAAATAGAGGAATATGCCTATTTCGTAAAATTTAAAACAATATTAAAACTAACAAACATCGCAAAAAAGTGTGATAAGCAAATCTATTTTTCAAAAAATAAAGAATATAAGCGGGGTGAAAATTGAAGTGTTCTTAATAGAACAAATACATAAATTTAACTACCTTTGCTACATAATATCTGAAACTACGAGGGAGGGTGATGGAAAACAGCAGAAATACAATAATAAAATATTAAAATAAATTTTGGTAAACAAATATTAGTAATCACAAAATTGAGATTGCGTAACATAGCGTCTAAACCTGTCCTTTTAGCCTAAGTATATGGCTGTGAGATTTGGGTGTTAAGTAGGCTAAGAAAGATAAAAGTAAATTACGTAGAAGCTGCTCGTATGAGATTCTTGAAATCTTTATTGGGTTTAACAAGATTGGACAGCTTGAGAAACATAACTATTAGGGAGATTTTAGGTGTTATCAATATTGTTGAAACAGGACGAAAGTCCTATTAATCTGGTTCATGATGATAATTATGATGACAAAAACTAATCGAAATAGCAGCCTACATTTTTAATGAGACGTTTGAAGCTAGATTTCAGTAATATCCTGGTGTCAAGGTGATTGGCAAGCAAAACAAAGAAGCAACAGTTTCAAGATGGCAATATATCTTCACGACTGTATTATTGTCGAGCACAACTCTGTTATGCGATTTTTTTGGGCAAAACATTTGACAGAAAAGATATTAATAAAAAAATGCTATTCGTGTTTGTTGAGCATTGCCTGTCATGTATCGAACACCGAGTCGGTCGACCAGTGGAGATTGCCATGGACGTAAATGTGCAACAGGTTGGCGACTTGATCCGAGCAGACAGGATGAAGGGAGCGATATGCTAGCCCGTATAGTCGTAGGTGATGAGTCTGGGGTGCATCGTTACGAGGACGAAACAAATCGTACACCAATGATAGGCTCAAGCAGCCAATAGTACATTCGTGCAAAGGTGACTTCATATTACAACTGCTGCTTCTTTCTTTCGCTTGTACGAACATCTAAATTTTAAATTGCCACTTCAATTTGTAACTTAATGATTCTCGATAGTAAATTTAACAGAAGTATATAGGCTATATTAAAGGTTTTAAAAATAAAATTACGAGAGAAATTTTATGACTTATAAAATTCCATTGTAAGTGTAAAATTTTACATGGAAATGCAGTGATACGGTTGAAGAAAAGAACCTGTCTTTTCGTCAATTATTTCTATGCTTAGGAATAAACTATACATTTGTAATGAACAATATAATTAAGTCATCTCATCAACTTATTCAGTAATAAATACGGTTCTCATTACGTACTCAATTTCAAATCGAAATTTAGGCGTTCCCTGGAATAACAATTCAACGTACGTTACGTCGTTTTTTCGTTTCCAGCATACATTGAATTCTTAATAACACATATCCCTCTTGTCACAATATTATTTCCTTGCAAAAGAAACAGCGCCCTCTAAAAACATATGAATGCCGTTATGCGTAATTACGTTATACGAGATCTAAAATGTTTGATGTTCTGTATGTCAAATGCAAGGTTTTTAGTTAAGTTCTTGTTCAAGAGAACGTATCAATTGTCACTCGAGAATGTAACCAAGAAAACAGTAACGTCATAATAACGTAACGAGTGAAATAATTGCTTTAACATTCCGCTTCAATTATGAAATTAACTTACGTTGAGAAAGCAACATTTATTTAAATTATAGTCTCACATTTGTGTCTCAAGCATCTTTTTGTTTAAATACTGCTTGCAAAAATATTAAAATGAGATATCTGAAGTCATGTTTAATAAATTCATACGTTAATTGCTGTGTTTCTAGCAGATGAACCCTAGTAATTAACAAGAAGTTTATTTCTAACACATTATCACCTATTTCAAGGGCTGGACCAGGCCGGTCCATTGGCCATCGTTTCTTATATGTAATTTTAATTAGCCATAAATTCATAAACGTAGTGATAATCCCTGATCAACATTTTAGTCAGTGGTTAGATTCTGGCTCCTAAGTACGAGGCATTTGTTTAGATTATCGACTCTAACAAGAGTGTTATTGTTGGTTAGGTTTAATTCAATTTGGAATTCAGTATCTGGAAGACCGACCATCGGTTAGTAAAGTGAGGCCGAGAGCATAGAAAGTTTATATTTGCAACGCCATTTCCAAAGATTTTTTTTGTAATAAATTACGCAAAGTTATATAGCCTATAGATTAGTTTATTGCTTTCGTATCTCCCTATTAAATTTTTAAGATTAATTGAGACCTCTAGAGCCATAACTTACAATACCCCCTCAAAAATACTTACTGTATTCTTTAAAAATCCATGAACTTAATAAAACAAACAATTTTACTTTAAAACACAACTGCAATATTAAGAAATTGGTATTAGTACTTTTGTTTTACAGACAATCTAGATAATATCAAACAGAAAGAAGCCATATAAAAATAACGACATAAAATTTCACGTTCCGTTTGAAGTTTGTGGACCACTGTTTTCTTAACCCAACAGGCTGCTTATTCATATACGTACACAACCCTTCCTCTTTCCATACTTAGTGCTTGATGCCCGCGCACGACGTCAAGTTCAGAAAAATGCCCTTGCTTTGACATCACTGGCTTAGGTAATAAAGGGTATCCTGGTCGTACTCCTCTCTATTATTCTATTATTTAAAACTATATTCCTTCCCACTTATTGGCAGTTTCCCTCAAAGTGCTATTAATTTTGTTTTCCCTATAGATATATTTAAATTTTAGCCGTTAGCCACTTTTTAATATCTTAGAGAACCACTTGATTTGTCTAGACGCAACTCGTACTACGAGGTTAGGGTTGTGCAATAATTCAAATCTCATTTTCAATGAATAACTGGTTGGGTTTCTTCAGAATTCTTCAAAAACTTATTCCGCCATGGTCTAAGAAAATAAAACCTAGTTTTCCATGTATAGGCATGCCCTTTATCTGCGATACTGCAGTACGCCTGGCTCCGCGTAGCTTGTATGTAGCGAACAAAGCGTGACGCTGCAGCCTCATGTACGTACGAATAGCCTACTCATTCAATAACATTAGCCGCTGCATAAAAGCTTCAAGCAAGCGAAGTAGCGTCTGAGACGAATTTATTTAGCGAGACCTCATAGACCAATGATGTCAAAGCAAGCGCATTTTTCTGACCTTGACGTCGTGCGCGGGCATCAAGCGCTAGGTATGCAATGAAGAAGGGTAATGTATATGTATGTATGTATTTATTCACACTGCAGTGGGTATATACCCGGTGGCAGTGGTAACTAATTACACTCTATAATGACAATAATAAACTTATTAATTAAAAATACAATTAATAATAATAATATTAATAATTAATACTAACAATAATTAATAATAATAATAATAATAATAATAATAACAACAACAGGGAATATACTAAATTAAATGAAACGATCACTTAAAATAACATTTGCAATAAATCTAATTTGTATCTTAAAACTAAGATCGATCTAAAACCCACGAGTATTATATGTTCATATCTGCACAAGTACCTTACAAATTACACTCATTTCGCTGTCAACTCACTCACTGCACTGGAACTACGACACATTTCACTGATTCTATCCTGATTTCACTAACACTTCAAAAACATTTCACTGTTCAAATACTATGCACTGCCACTATAAACTATAAAGCTTCACTGCAGGAACACGTTTCACTTACACAGCACACTTCACTGACACGACATACTTCTTCACTGATACAACACACTTCACTGACACAACATAATTCTTCACTGATACAACACTTCAATAACAACATATCATTTACACCCTTTAAATACTGTGTATAATTATCGTCTATTAGTAAGGTCCTTAAGCCTATTTTTAAATACTTTTTGGTTGTTGGTAAAGCCTTTAGTAAGTCTGCAGGTAAAGCATTCCAGTCCCTGATAGTACGATTGAGAAAAGAAAACTTTCCAGTGTCCGTCCTCTGCCTTCTTTCCCTCAATTTATATGAGTGGTCGTTCCTTGAGGAGTAATTTGGCGGCTGCAACCTATTTTTTTATTTCTCTCCAGGCAGGTTCACCTCTGTATGTTTTGAACAGTGCGCATAATCGAATTCGCGGTCTCCTGTCCGTGAGTGTGTCCCATTTTAATGGTGAATTTTTCCGACAACACTTAAGAGCCCGTTTTTTAATCTTTTCCAGTGTCTTAATATGTTCTAATCTGTAAGGATCCCAACATGCAGCACCATATTCCATTACTGGACGTACTAGTGATTTATATGCAATCTCTTTGGATTTATGAATAAGCAGACTGTTGGATTTAAAAAGCAGTGATGCACAAACTTCAAACGGAACGTGAAAATTTTATGTCGTTATTTTTATAGGCTCCTTTCTGTTTGATATTACGTATATTGTCTGAAAAAAAGTACTAACACCAATTTCTTAATATTGCATTTGTGTTTTAAACGTTAATAACATATAAAGAGTTAAGAAGGAATATTTAAATACATTCCATAGTAGTACAACTATATTGTACTAAGTGAATGAAACACATCATTCATAAAGAAAGTGATATTCCAAAAAAAGAGATTGAGTATGACATGAAAAGCTGGAATTTAAATTGATGATATCTTTAGCCTTATAAAATAATCAATAAACTAATCAAACAATGTTATAGTACAAAGCAAAGTTACCTAGATATATGTTTTAACTGTAACTAATATTACATAACAAAACTCTTATCGCATTATGCTTTTAAGGTGATATTGGTATGCAACTTCCTATCATCAGAATATTAAACTATTTTCTCGAAATCTTCTGAAGCTATAGAGCTGAGTTTTTACAACTCATGGACACATATCTTTTGTTTATGATGTAACAGTAGTTGCTTTGTTTTATTCATTTCCTTACAAACATATTCCATGGGAATATTTTCGAAATTTTCAGTACACTATCTTAAGTAATACGTATTTACGATACTTATATTAGATTTACGAAAGCATCTCTCCAGTACCTGTAAGGCTACTAAATAAACATGTCTGAAAATTTCACTTTTCTATAAAAGAAAAGTTGAGAAAATATTCCTTTTGAATAAAAAACAAACTTGTGAAAAATGAGCATTGATATTAAAACTTACATTCCTATAATGGACTTATACTTCTCAGACAAATCTAAAAATTAACATGGGTAGATTTTTAATAAATTTTCTTTCCTTTATCTATTGATTCAGTGCTGCCATCTCTGTATATAGCTCGACCAAGCGGCATATAAGTTACTACCTCTTTCGTCTCTCTCTTTCCTTTCCGCTGTAAAGTGCTCAGGCTCTCCTGAGCTCTAAAGCGCGCACTTGCGCCTATGGGCATCAATTGACATGACTCTCATAGACGAACAGCCTTGATGTTCATTTGCTTTCAAATCCCTGCATTAGTCACTTTAGCAATAAAGGCAACATTAAATCCGAAATATTTATTCCAAACTCAGAATTTATTATCTCGTTCCCACATTACATCACTGTTTGAAAGTAACACAAGGTTTCTAAGCAGTCATGACTCTTAACATCAGCCATTGTTTCAACCGCTACCAGTAACATTTAAGTATTTGGTATTGTAATGTGCCGCTTCCTCCATATTCAATTATGAAAATTGATAATTTATTATAATCTACTTATGGAAATCAATTAATAAATGCTGGCAATGATACAGGAAACAATTTTATTTGCAGCTATTGTCTTATTAATAAGTATAACTTCTAGCAACAATAAGGGCTGTAAAGAAAGTTATAAGGTTATCGATTGTGTGTTTAGAGCTACTTAGACCCAAGCCCCTACAGCCTCGGCTGCGCGAAACGAGGAAACCGGGGCAAATTGAACGCTGCGCTTGCAGCCATATTGTTGGAGAGCAGACAAATAATAGCAGTGCGTAAATCACGCAATTTAACGCTGTGATGATCTAAAATTGACATATTATGGCCATTTTCGACGTTTAACGTAAAATTAGGACGAAATAAACATATTCAAAGTTTCATTGATATGTGTTAGAGCATTAAAGAAAAGAAAATACGTATGCAGCAATTTATAGAAAACATACTGATACATCCATAAATAGGCCTACACAATACACATTATAGATTGTATAATTTTACGATAATCAGCAAATTGTTAGGTTTCAGAGAATCTAAAATTATATTAACATATTAACTCTTAGATCACAAGACATAAATATATGCACCTTGATTACACAAGTTCTTGTTATAATCAAATTCCTAAGTGAAATAAATATGCGATAATCAGTATAGACTTGTTGTTAAGTTTTAGAGAATCAAAAATAAATTATATTACCGGTACTTTTAGACCACAGGACATAGGTAATCTGGCAAAATATAATATGCGAAGGTAGCCAAATTACATTGAATTCATTCTTCAATTAATAAAGGGAATGCTATCAATTATAAAAAGTATCGGTACCTAATACATTGCAAACAATAGGTAACGTGAAGACCTAAAAACTAAACAATCACTTTATGCAAGATAAAAAAAAACCACATACTTTTTATGTGTGGATTTTTTACATATTGTATTTTTATTTTAAATAAATAAAATAGATATATTATCATTGCTTGCGGAGTGATGGTACATATTTTTTTATGCACATATGCAATATCAATAAGATGCCATTCCTTGCTTTTGTTAATAAAATATATCCGGCAAAATGTAAAAGAGTTATTTATAGGTGAACTCTGAATCATAAATTCACAAAGGAGGCTTAGCTATTATAGCTATTTATTTATTTATTATCTGTATATTTATTTATCCATATATGGATCTTGAATGAAAGTTTATTATCTTGCAGATAAATTCATTTACATAATAAAAACAAAAAGTTATCTTTCCACTAATGTTTTAACATCTGATGTTTAAGTCTAAATAATTCACTCAGTGCGATTTCTTTACAGTCTGATATACCTGTAGTGAGAGGGGCGTATTTTGCGGGCTACCGGGGCTACCGGTGGTAGCCCAAGGAAATTAAAGAAGAACAAGTTTATAATATAACATAATGTAATAATTTTGTATTATTAGTTTTACCATAGTAATTAAAATTACAGTAATTGTTAGATATATTTTGTGTAATAATAGGGTCAGCGGTAGCCCAAACCCTTTAACCAGTATACGCCGTCCTGTACTAACAATTAAATATTCTTTATTGTCGTAAACTACTGATTGATTTTAATGATATTGATATTGTAACAACAGAGATAATATTATATTTGATTTTTAATGGTATTGATATTGTAACAACAGAGATAATATTATATCGTACCTTTTGCAAATAGCTTGGAAAATTAAACAGGGATGGTATTATCGCCGCGCTCTCATGGTTAACATTCGGCAGGTCTTTGAGCGGCCTCATGCGTTCGGCAGGTCTTTGAAATTTAATTGTATTATTGTTTTCAATTTCTTGTGTCGCCGCTCCAATCACTCGCCTCAATTTCAATAATGCAACCAATAAGCTGCTTCAATTATTATTAAATTACACTTACTTGTCTAATCCACACAGACTAAACCCGAGGTTGCAATGTCTTGTGCTGAGGACGAACATTAAGGTGTGTGATTAAAATTATTATTAAAGAGTTATTATTAAGAGTTAAGAAAGCCAACGTACTCGTATATGAAATAATAATAATAATAATAATAATAATAATAATAATAATAATAATAATAATAGCCATTGAACAATATAACAAACTAGTGCTTATTCTTATCGAGAAAGTAGACGTGACAACGTGACGCTTAGAGTGAAACCTACAGAGCAACAATCGGTCGGCAAAATTATTTTTTTAAAGCACACCGCACGTTATTGTATGATGCCGACATGTTAAACATGAGTCCGCGGCGATAATATATCATCTTTCAAAATTCTATTGCCATTACTTTCACACTATTCACTAAAAACGCCCGAGACAAAACAAAGGACAAGTATGACAATCGTGTTTACCGCTCTATTTCTACCAGTAGCATGGCGGCGTAAACATGCGCAGACTGGTTTCAATTTTGGACAGCACACCAGCGCTCTGTGTGAGTCTAGTATACTATTATAACGTCTTTGCTTAGACCATGCCTGTCAAACTCGTGCACCGAAAGTGTGAAGAGTTGCTTGTGTACAGTAGTGGAAAAAAAAAAAAAAACCGGACCGACCTGATTTCAGAGCCTTGTTCACTCCAGAGCACGATGGACTGGTAACTAAGACTTTCGTGGTTCGAATCCTGCCTGGGAAGGAAACTTTTTTTTGTTCCTTATTCAAATTTATTCCAAATACTTTTCGATTGCAGCGATATTTTACTACTTAATTAACTTATTATTCCCAGAACATGAATTTTACCTGTTTATTTTCTAATGGGTTTCGAAATGGGCTACGTCAGCAGTCGAAACTACAACAATTTCAATAGGTTACTCGCTATCTTGTGAATGCGGGCGTGGCATGCGCAGTGGCTCATTTCGGGGACTTTGATTATTCCGTCGGTCCGGTTTTTTTTTTGCCACTATTGTACCTATCCGCAGCGGTGAAGGCAGTTCGTACGTCTCAGTATTAGTACATGCTTTCTGACTGCTTTATGTCCCTTGCATTGACTCAACGTAGATGTAGATAAAAGCTAAGGCCGGTCGCGTGAACGTAAACAGAGCTGTTGTACTAGTAACAGAATAGGCTGGTAATGTGCATATACTTTCCACCCCTATTTTTGTATATACTTATTACTGTAATAACTTTTGTGCGAGATCGTGCGTATTTGCTTGTTTTCCGCACAGAACCAATACGCGGTAAGTGTGAAATACCACATTCAGTATTCCCAACGTAACACACATAACAATTTCCCTCTTCTTACCGCTTAAGCGCGACATTCATTTTACTGCTTTAGGCTTTTAACATATTATTTTTAGAGAAGTTTAACATAGTAATAATTATAAATTGGAAACTTACCACTGCAATTTCACCTAAATTGCAATGTTAATTATTGTTTTTAAATATTTGCAAAAATTAAGTAAAGTCTACTACTCCACGAAACTTATTGCATTCCTGATACAAGTAACATTAAGGAAGCTGTGAAAAAATCAACAAGATTCTAGATGCGGATGTTATTACTGCAATATGTTATATAAATAATATTGTTAAAATATTAAAATGAAAAATAAATCATTACATAACCTTACCGTTTGTTTTAAGTTCGCATTTATAGACTGGGGGGAAAAAAAGACAGACGTATATCACGGCTTGCTGAAGTATAGTAAACACAGAAAACATTTTACAGCAACAATGTTGAAGAAAGATATTTTGGTGTTCCGAAGTTGGCGTCATTAAACAGAAAGCAACATGGAGATTTCATTGCAACTAATTAGAAATTCGTCTTTCAGGTATGTAATAAACGATCGTCGCACAAAATAATGTACGATACACGAGCGGTATGTTTGTTTTCATGTTCTCGGAAATTAAAAAAGCTTAACTACGTTTCGCTTTTTCAATCTTTTTCTCGAACATGAAAACGTCAACATACCGCTCTTGTAACGTATATCACTATATCATCATCCTCGTCTTTCTCAGTAAGTCTATTGGGCCCGTAAAATGTATAGCCTGTAATAGATATTACAGCTATGCTGCCGCATTGGAACACAATAGTAGTTACAAAGTAGGTTTATATGCTTATTACACTAATGTTTACTAAACATAATTATTGTCATTATAGCATCAAAAATATTTTCCCCAAATGCGAGATCTTTTCAGAGAAACAACATCGAGGAGACCATCGAAAACATTAGAATGAATGTCCATACTCCTTATAAATATCGCTAGTTGTGCAGCAAGGGGATGCACTATCACCTTTAGTTTTTAACTTCGCTCTAGAATATGTCATTAGGAAAGTTCAGGATAACAGACAGGATTTGCAATTCAACAGGTTACATCAGCTGCTTGTCTATGCGGATGATGTGAATATGTTAGAAGAAAAGCCACAAACGATTAGGGAAAACACGGAAATTTTACCTGAAGCAAATGAAGCGATAGGTTTGGAAATAAATCCCGAAAAGATTAAGTATATGATTATGTCTCGTGACCAGAAATTATGCGTGGATGGATGGATAGATTGATAAAAGAATGAATGAAACTTTTTCTTCCCTTTCATCTTGATAGCTTCGGTCAATGTTGACGATATGTGTCAAAGGAAGAACAATAATTAGTTATTATTTTTACGCATCTGAAATCTGACTAGTATAATATGTATCTAGTCGGCAATGTATGCAATGGAGGGGGAAAGGAACTGGCCACCCTACTCCATCATCTCCTGGCCTAGTTGCCTCATAAGTGGTGTCTTGTTGGTATCACTTGTGAGGTTCAGACTTGTCTTCGGACAATTGACTAAACAACAAGAATATTGTGTAGGCCTATACTTACTTACTGGCTTTTAAGGAACAGCCCTCACATAAGCCCGCCATAGGTCCCTATCCTGAGCAAGATTAATCCAGACTCTATCATCATATCCCGCCTCCCTCAAATCCATTTTAATATTATCTTCCCATCTACGTCTCGGCCTCCCCGAAGGTCTTTTTCCCTCCGGCCTCCTAACTGACACTCTATACGCATTTCCGGATTATTGTGTAGGCCTATATGCTGTAAAAATAGTAAATTAATAGATTCAAAAGTTGAAGAGTAATAGCAAAATTTCTTCACTCATACACAACAGACATACGCCCAGACCACTCAGCCCCCTTATATGCAAATGAGAGAACAGCTTTCCTCATAAAAACTTATGTGTTATTGATTGCACGTGATAGCCTACGTATATTTTTTAATTGGGTTATTTTACGACGCTGTATCAACATCTAGGTTATTTAGCGTCTGAATGATATGAAGGTGATAATGCCGGTGAAATGAGTCTTGGGTCTAGCACCGAAAGTTACCCAGCATTTGCTCGTATTGAGTTGGGGGAAAACCCTCAACCAGGTAACTTGCCCCGACCGGGATTCGAACCCGGGCCACCTGGTTTCGCGGCCAGACGCGCAGACCGTTACTCCACAGGTGTGGACCCTACGTATATTAAGAAAGCATGTGTCATCTTCGAGAAGCTGTTATCTACAAGCCACAGTGCCGTATAAGTTTTGCTGTGTCGAAGTATCGCCGTGATTAACGACATCTCTCTGTCCCGCAGGTGAAGATCTGGTTCCAGAACCGCCGCGCGAAGGCGAAGCGGTTGCAAGAGGCAGAGATCGAGAAGCTAAAGATGGCGGCCGTGGCAGCGGCGCGTCCGCCGCACCTGTACGGCCCCGGGCCGCACCACCCAGCCCTGCAGCAGTACTTCCACCCGCACCCCGACCACGGGCACCCACACCCGGCGCTGCTCGTGGGCCCCGCGCACCACCTCACGGCCGCCGCCCTGCTCGGCAGGCACCACTTGCCGCCCCTCATCCCGCCGCCGCCCCCGACGTCGGGGCTGTGCCACCCCCAGGGCGGAGGGATGGCTTCGCCCGTGGCCACGGCCGGCTCCACGGGGCGCGCGACGTCGCCTTCGCCGTCAGCGATAGGGCTGTCCTAACCGGCGGCCTGGGCGCTCGCCAACAACCCGCTCTGCTGTGCTTTGTATTGTGATAAACTTGAGTCGTCGGGCTTAGAGACAGAGTGAAAGAGTGACTAGTAAGGTAATCTGAAAACGAATGAAAGTGGAAAGAAAATATCTTTACATTCCTACATATTTGGTCAAACTGTGATTCTCAAACCATTTCTGGTCTCAGCGAACGTATTGTCATTATAGGCTACAATAAATCTGCAGTGCCTGGGAAAAGTGACATAAGTCAGTTTCCACAAACCTTTTTTGATAATTTATTGACAACTTACACTGGTTCATGTCGATTTGGTTTTTCTCTGTATGAATTATTGTAGTGGGAGAAATACTTATGTCTCTTTTTTCCATGCGAGCAGATGTTCCGTAAGTTGTCAATAAATTATCAAAAAAAGATTTGTGGAAACTGACTTATGTCACTTTTCCCAAGCACTACAGAAATATACCTTGTCTTTGAACTAAAGGAGACACTTAAAATTATATGAATCGTCGTATAAAACAGTAAATAATTGCCTACGTTTCTTGCGCCAGAATATAAATCTCTTACTACACAAAAACAAAATAAAACTTATTTCATACAATTATTGGCCTCTGACCTTAGCGCTTAGGAAGTCGCAAATATGCGTGGGCTGTTACTACGCCCCTATCATTGTTTTGGACTTAATATTTATTATATTATGTGGTATTTGGATAGATATAGTTAAAACGACCAACTTGTAACTAATTTTCAAGTTTTAAATACACTTCGGAATATGTATGATAAGAACTTTGTGTTAAATTTTAACGTATCTTGTTAACATGTTTCGACCTATTTTCGGTCATCTTCGGAACTGGTCGTTGTTGGTCTTGGCGCCTTGGAGTGTGCACATAATTATGCAGAACACATCACAAATGCCAACCACACCTACAGAAACATCAACACAGACATGGAAATACTGCACATCCAACTAAAAAGCCAGAAACTCAACACATCAGAACAATATTAAATATACAGACACACGAAAACACACCCCAACGATATTCTCAACACACAACTCAATTTCAAAACACATACACTCTTTGACTCTACACTACGAACGCACCTACACAGGAAACAAGAGGCGCCAAGACCAACAACGGCCAGTTCTGAAGATGACCGAAAATAGGTCGAAACATGTTAACAAGGTACGTTAAAATTTAACACCAGAAAGTTATCATACATATTCCGAAGTGATACAGTGTTAAAAGTTGTGTAATCAAGATGTATATATTCTAAATACAGTATAATAGTACAGGGTTAACTAGCAAAAAAAATTAAAATTTTGAACAGTATGATCCCAAAATTCGCTCAGTCCATTTTTATGATTTATACATAGTCTGTTAATACATATAATTTTTTTAGATTTCTATCATTATATTTTAAGCTTCTTTCCTTCCAAAATAACGCCAATTTTTGTTTGTATTATCGTTAATGTCATTTGAAAACTCGCTCAGTCCGTAGACAGGTGGATAAAGAAAAAACTAGACCGGTCCTTTCATAAAAATGGACTGAATGCGTTTTGAGATCACACTCTTCAATTCTATTAAATTCGAAAAAAATCTGAAACCTACCAGACATTGCTCAAACAAAACCGTCTTCATTGCCCTTTCATATTTTCAGAATACGCTTAGGTCTACATATAAACAGGATAATTAATTACACATGAAAGTAAGAGGTATCGAAAGTAAATAATGTTAATTCCCTCTATGTTGCTGTTATGCCTTTCTGAAACTTTTGAAGTATTTCTCAAAAGTCGACAACAGTGCCTGTTATATTGAAAGCTAACGGGACAAAATCTGGCCATTTAATGTCTCTAGACAAAGCTCTTCAGGCATTCTCAGCAGGTACCATAGATCCTTTCACATTAGCAACAAATTGAACATACGACATATGGCTAACAGATAAAGAAACGAAGGATAGTTTTGCTATTAGTGAATATAAGACTCAAACTTTATTCTGACGAAAAACTTCGGACGTAACCATATTTGCCATAAGGAAATCACGTCTATGCATATTAGTCTTAATTTGCATTTCACTTCCTTCATAAAATGAACATATCGTGACCAGATCGCATGCTATTTGTGCTGAGTTTTGTCATTAAATGAACCTGAGTTTGATCCATGAATCGATAGATCGTATTAAATATATCTCCTTACAAAGAAGATCAGAAATCTCGGACCAATGACCCGGTATGTTAAAGATACACTGCATTCTGGGAAAGAGATGCCCTCTAGATGGTTGTCATATCTGACGATAACTCAGGGGTTAGCAGGAACTTCAGTTCCGAGACATGAAATTTATTACGAATTCAAGATATTTAAGAATTACAACCGGTAATTTCCATTTTCTTCAATTTATTTATGCTAGTTTCTCTAAACTTAACCTTTGTGATTATTTCTTGTTTAGAGGATTTCCACACATACATCTAACTTCTATTGTTATTTCTTCTAAAGAGCATTTGTTGCAAGAAAACAATTAAAATGGTTATGCTTTCAAAGGAGAGTTTCGACAAAGAAATCTGTTTGATATTTTCATTCCTGCAAAATAATATTTCGTCATATGAATTCACCTTATGATATCTTAAAATAGAGAATGAGGTCAGATTTGTACAATCTCCACATTTAATTATGAATTAATCAATAAAATTATAAAAATTATCTAATTAAAGTTGTATGAATACGTAAGTTTAAAATATAACTGATCTTCAGTTGTTATACATGTTTCAGAGCTGTTGTGCATGTAGTTTATTGACGTGTTGCTGAAACAGATGTTGATATCGTGTTGGTGAGTATTATTTCTTGGGAGGCGGGTAAGCGTTCCATAACAGAAGTCTACATACATGCTTACAAAAAAACCTTTGATATTAAATATATATTATTTTAATGTACCGAAGTACATATGATATTTCCATGCAGATATTCTGCGTCATCATACGATGAAAGAGTAATGGAACGGAGAAAAATTCTCTCCGGCGCCAGGATTTGAACCCGGGTTTTCAGCTCTACGTGCTGATGCTTTATCCACTAAGCCACACCGGATACAACCCCGACGCCGGTTAGAATCGTCTCAGATTAAGCTCCAACTCTTGGGTTCCCTCTAGTGGCCGCCCTCTGCACTACGTCTGCCACTAGAGGGAACCAAAGAGTTGGAGCTTAATCTGAGACGATTCTAACCGGCGTCGGGGTTGTATCCGGTGTGGCTTAGTGGATAAAGCATCAGCACGTAGAGCTGAAAACCCGGGTTCAAATCCCGGCGCCGGAGAGAATTTTTCTCCGTTCCATTACTCTTTCATCGTATGATGACGCAGAATATCTGCATGGAAATATCATATGTACTTCGGTACATTAAAATAATATATATGATATGCGTAAATCACTTCGTGATTTAAGACGGCGCTTATTCCGTCGGATCCCGGCCAACTAGTCACTCATATCGAGTGCACCTCAGCACATGTGTGGACTTCGGTCCTGCGTTCATAGACATCTATGACGTAGTGCAGAGGGCGGCCACTAGAGGGAACCCAAGAGTTGGAGCTTAATCTGAGACGATTCTAACCGGCGTCGGGGTTGTATCCGGTGTGGCTTAGTGGATAAAGCATCAGCACGTAGAGCTGAAAACCCGGGTTCAAATCCCGGCGCCGGAGAGAATTTTTCTCCGTTCCATTACTCTTTCATCCTTTGATATTAAAGCTTCAATTTATATGATAATTTCTTTAAAAGATCGTTTTGCAATAGGATTTTATAACAATTAGAGCGTTTTAACATATGAATTCAACTTGTAGTGTTATTTCTTCAATGTCTCTAAATAACAAACCGAATTAAACAAAATATTTTTCAAGAAAATTTTAAGAGTTTGAAATAATCGATTACCTATGTATTATTTCAAAACTTTATGTGTTTTTCAGTGTTTTACGAGTTAGAATAAGAAATAGCTTAAGAAAATAGTTAATCATTTATAAGTTAAAATAGTATTACACACAAACTAAATAAAACGCATTCGTTATGTTCCTAAGAACTTTCGGTTAAGACAAATTGAAAGAATCGAAAGACATATAGAATGAGAATTTTATATTTTCGGCATTTAATACACTGCAAATACTGTATTTAAATGACAAAATGACACACAAACAAAATATTTTTTTTTTGTTCCTAAGAACTTTTGATTAAAACAAATTGAAAGAATCAGAAGTCACATGGGATGAGGATTTTATATTTTGGGCATTTAATTCACTGCAAATATTTAAATAACAAAATGACACATAAACTAAATAAAAATCATTTTTGAAGGGTTCAGAACAATAGTGGGCCAAGCGCCATTTATTAAAAACGGAGAAAGCACGGGTTAAACTTAAGTGAATACCATACTTTAATGAAGATTGACATATCATTTAGTTTTAATGTGTACTTATACTTTATATTACTTGCTATATGTTTTTTTTTTTATTTAACGACGCTCGCAACTGCAGAGGTTATATCAGCGTCGCCGGATGTGCCGGAATTTTGTCCCGCAGGAGTTCTTTTACATGCCAGTAAATCTACTGACATGAGCCTGTCACATTTAAGCACACTTAAATGCCATCGACCTGGCCCGGGATCGAACCCGCAACCTTGGGCATAGAAGGCCAGCGCTATACCAACTTGCCAACCAGGGCGACTACTTGCTATATGTTTCCATTGAATTATGGTAATAACTTCATTTTAACCCTCGTTTTCTAGGGTTTTAGTAAGTGGCGCTTGGCCCACTATGGTTCTGAACCCTTCATTTTATGTTCTTAACAACTTTTGCTTAAGACAAATTGAAAGAATTAAAAAGTTACATAAAATCAGAATTTTATATTTTGTGCACGAAAATGTTTTCACTCAAGAATAGCTGTATATTTGAAATAGCTCCTAGTAACATGGACATTCGATAGTTAGTGTCATTTTACAAGCTCGCCTTTTTGCGTTTAATGGAATGGGTTACACTTGTCCCAAATTTACAATTAATCCGGTTCACAAATATCTGCGTACTGTCTTGGCAACGACGTTTATAACTTTGTATAGGGAAAATATTTACTTATCAAACAAAATTTATGCAATATTTAAAATTAAAAACATATTTGAAGGTTTCAGAGCCATAGTGGGCCAAGCGCCATTTATTAAAAACGGAGAAAGCAAGGATTAAAGTTAAGTGAATACTATAGTTTAATGAAGATTGACATATCATTCAGTTTTAATGTGTATACTTTATATTCCTTGCTATATGTTTCATTGAATTATGGTACTCAATTTTAACTCTTGTTTTCTACGTTTTTAATATATGGCGCTTGGCCCACTATGGCTCTGAACCCTTCATTTATTTAAACGAAGCTTCGCCTCACTTTTTCAAACTGTTTCCTCGATTCTGTTATAATACACTTACCACATTTATATCGCAATATATTATAATATACCATGGCATCATTTGCGCGTATTTAAAGTAATATTTCTGTTTCTATTGATTTGACAACGATTTAACGTTTGCTACACATAACAACAAAGAAATTATTATTATTTTTAGGTTGTTTCTCTACAAACTACACGCATAATTTTGCTCTAACACTTGCTATTAAACGGTCTGGCACTGAAACAAACGCAGAAGTATTCAACTGCAGATAAATCTAAACGTTATGCATAAACACTCGCAGGCCCCATACACAGCTCAACGCGATAATTGCGCCCACAAATTTCGTTTACAAACGTCCTTGTGTCATTTAAAATTCCGACTAACAGTAGAGTCGGTGCCAATAGTCTATGTAGACGGCATTGCCACAGCCACTGTCTTCTGTAGCTACGGCTGCCGAAACACTCATCCGTATGTTGTTGAACGCTTAATGTCTCCCAGATAACTTTAAAGAACCCATTAGCCTCTTCTTGATTCTATTATAACCACTGAGGTTGTGGGAAATATTTATACAACCATTACATATGTCCCAGTGGAATTCTCTACTGAGATTTTTTAAGAAAAACTTATGAAAAATAACAAGTAATTAAATTTGGAAAAGAAACTAACAAAGGAGTAAAAACAAATATTGTTCCCCTAATTTAAACGAAGTAATTCAGAAACTATTAATAATTGAATTAGGTGTTTACTCGAATGTAATGCGCCATCGAATCTAATGCGCACCTCAATTTTTAAAGGCTTGCAATAAAATAAATATTTACTGGCGAATGTAATGTGCGAAAAAAATATATTAATAATTGAATTACGTGTTTACTCGAATGTAATGCGCCATCGTATCTAATGCGCACCTCGATTTTTAAAGGCTGGCAATAAAATAAATATTTACTGGCGAATTTAATGTGCGAAAAAAAAACTATTAATAATTGAATTAGGTGTTTACTCGAATGTAATGCGCCATCGAATCTAATGCGCACCTCAATTTTATAAAGGCATGTAATAAAATAAATATTTACTGCCAAATGTAATGTGCGAAAAAACTATTAATAACTGAATTAGGTGTTTACTCGAATGTAATGCGCCATCGAATCTAATGCTCACCTCAATTTTTAAAGGCTTGCAATAAAATAAATATTTACTGGCGAATGTAATGTGCGAAAAAAAACGATTAATAGCCTAATTGAATTAGGTGTTTACTCGAATGTAATGCGCACCTAAATTTTTAAAGGCTTGCAATGAAATAAATATTTACTGGCGAATGTTATGTGCGAAAAAACTATTAATAATTGAATTACGTGTTTACTCGAATGTAATGCGCCATCGAATCTAATGCGCACCTCAATTTTTAAAGGCTTGGAATAAAATAATTACTGGCGAATGTAATGTGCGAAAAAATCTATTAATAATTGAATTAGGTGTTTACTCGAATGTAATACGCCAATCTAATCTAATGCTCACCTCAATTTTTAAAGGCTTGCAATGAAATAAATATTTACTGGCGAATGTAATGTGCGAAAAAAATATTAATAATTGAATTAGGTGTTTACTCGAATGTAATGCGCCAATCTAATCTAATGCGCACCTCAATTTTTAAAGGCTTGCAATGAAATAAATATTTACTGGCGAATGTAATGTGCGAAAAAAACTATTAATAATTGAATTAGATGTTTACTCGAATGTAATGCGCCATCGAATCTAATGCGCACCTCAAATTTTAAGGGCTTGCAATAAAATAAGTATTTACTTGCGAATGTAATATGCGAAAAAAACTATTAATAATTGAATTAGGTGTTTACTCGAATGTAATGCGCCATCTTCGAATATAATGCGCACCTCCATTTTTAAAGGCTTGCAATAAAATAAATATTTACTGGCGAATGTAATGTGCGAAAAAAACTATTAATAATTGAATTAGGTGTTTACTCGAATGTAATGCGCACCTAAATTTTTAAAGGCTTGCAATGAAATAAATATTTACTGGCGAATGTTATGTGCGAAAAAAACTATTAATAATTGAATTACGTGTTTACTCGAATGTAATGCGCCATCGAATCTAATGCGCACCTCAGTTTTTAAAGGCCTGCAATAAAATAAATATTTACTGGCGAATGTAATGTGCAGCTGCAAAGCTAGTGCGGAATTTAATTTTAGGGCCTACTTTATCCATCTACCTATCTACACTTGCCTTCAAATACCACGATCTGTTGCCACCTCATTAGCTTTACCGGTACTTCTAATTGTGTCACTAGTCATGAAGAGCCCATTTTTCGTCCTTTCCTGTATGAATTTCAAAACCTCATCTCAGGATATCTTCCTTTTCATGGGCCGGTGAACTTCTTCCTTGTCGCTCTAGAAGCAAATATCGTCATTCGGTGTTGGCGCCATAAGCAAATGTTGCTCTCTGCTACACCAAATTCTTTCACAGTCTGTCTGTTTCCATGGTTTTCAGCATAAAATAGAACCTTCCGTTTGAAGTTTCTTCGATTTTTGTCTTCCATCTTCTGACCAAGTACAACTCATTTGCGATATTTTAACAGGTATTAACAACAATGCCTACAACAATACGGAAGAGTGTGAAGTGAGAAACGTTGAGCAATGATGAGCAACGGAATAACCGAAACGGACCCGAAGCACACACAGAACCCAAGCAGAATTGTCGAGTTTGTACAGGGACATCATTTTATTTTTACTTCAATTTTTATTGTACCTGAGTTTTGGAATGTACTTCACTCCCACCCCTTCTACTAGTAAACTTCCAACCGTTCACGACACAGAGCCGAGGGCGCGTAAGCAGTACTGAGTTACTGAGTATAGTACGTTCCAGAAATATGTTCGCGTTTTCCAGTGACGAAAGAGCTTTCAATATTGAATCACATTTTCGTACGGGTACTGTCGTCGTTTCCCTACGTCGCATCCCGGTTTCCCCCACCTGCTTCTGTTCGCCCCTTTGTAAAGTCTAGTAGCTGGGCTATCTTAGCTCTTTTCTGAAAACAATAATTTCTGTTAGGAATTGGACGTCTACGTAATATTATTCAAGTGTTTAAAATAACTAAAATAAAAGGACCTCCTTAAGTAATTAACTGTCACGTGATTTCCCCCCCCTCTTTCTACAACCCTGCGACAAAACCACTTGAACGGACAGTAGATAGCATTTCTGAGTGATTTTATCTTTTCGGATCGGGCAGAAGTGAAGATTGAATTTACAGTACGTAAGGTACTCTTTTATAGAGTAGGTACAGAATTATTTCAACATGAGTTACTCGTACGAAGGACGAAACTGGTAATTGGAATTAGGTACAATAGTCTATAGTGCGATAATATGCACAAAAGAACTGAAGCCTGTATCGAAATGAACGGCCACCATTTTCTAAAATGTGTTTAAATATCAATATTATAATTATTTTTCAATTTAACTTCATTCTCTATATAGTACGCTAATGTGCTGTAACAGTACAATATACACTGCATAATTAATACTTCCGAATGGATAGCTCAATTCGTGTGTAAAACACTAAGTGTTAATACAGTATTTTGATTAAACAAAAACCTAATGAAAATTATCAAACTCAAAATTGGGATATTTCCTAGTTTACATAAATGGATGAACCACTTTTCTTCCCTCCTATACCTAGTAAAGTGATTTGTATTTTAGCCAGTATCATCGAACTCCGTCGTGGAAAGGGTAGCAAACGGTGTTTCCTGTTTCAATCGATAATAGAAAGGTATAGCCAGGTTAATATTAAAAATGTTAGTAAAAATAAAATGATGTCCCTGTATAATACAGTATATCGGGATATGATTATTTAATGAAGGTATTTTCGAGAGCATGTTTCCTACAGTGTTACATTCATATCCGCGATGTTTCGGACCGAGTTGTATAAGCCTTGAACTGTAGGTTTACTACAAATTATAATAGAATATAACTTAAAACAATCACCCTCTTTTTGTCTCTCGTACAGAAACACATGCATACATCAATAAAACTACGTAACAGTGCTAACAGAAACTTTTTTATATGAAGTTTACCTTCCTGAAGATACCATAATTATGAAATGCAAACTCTAATTATTTTATTTAATCTCATCCCGTTTACACATTATACCGGGATCACTTTTCTTTTTTCTGCATTGTTGTGCAGTATGTTATTCATATTTCTCCATATTTCTGCAGACTTGTACAGGTTGTTACAAAAGAAACATTACAGTGCTTCCATTCCTCAAATGAGGTATATTCTTATACATTCAGAAATTTAAAATAAATATTATAGTCCACACACATGATCTGAAGACATTAATTCGTCAATTTAACACCAGAAACTTAATCTTAAATAAAATCAAAAAAGATCTTTTGAATTCAATGTTTTCTAACGTTAGTAGAAAAAAAATTCAGACAAGTTTGGGGGGGGGGGACAGTGCCCCACCATGCCACCCCATAACTCCGCCTATGATTTAAATTTTCTTAAAAGTTCAGTTAATTAGATAGATAGAGTTTGCGAGTGACTAAATCTATTTCAAACTCTTCGACGATATTTCTGATGCCGGCGGCGGCGATGATGATGATGATTTTCTTTATTTTACTTGGTTATTTAACGACGCTGTATCAATTACGAGGTTATTTAGCTTCGATGGGATTGGTGATAGCGAGATGATATTTGGCGAGATGAGTCCGAGGATTCGCCATAGATTACCTGACATTTGCCTTATGATTGGGAAAACCTCGGACAAAACCCAACCAGGTAATCAGCCCAAGCGGGAATCGAACCCGTGTCCGAACGCAACTCCGGATCGACAGGCAAGGACCTTAGCCGACTGAGCTACGCCGGTGGCTTATGATGATGATGATGATGATGATGATGATGATGATGATGATGATGATAATAATAATAATAATAATAATAATAATAATAATAATAATAATAACGGAACTAGTGCCACATCGTCTTCGAAAACTGTTATACATCTTCAACATTCTGCAACGCGTTGTCACTAAATTAAAGAAGAATGTAAACTTGGAAATCTGCCACAGTCAGAAATATTCTCAACCGAGCAAACAATTAAACGTCAACACATTAAAATTGCTTTCTACCATTAGTTCAGAAATAATGTTCTTGTCACAGTGATCTACTACACAATTCTATGTAGCCACATCATTTTCATTCATTTCGTAGGAATGTTCATCTGTTCTTCACTGGTATCCACAACTCTTCTTCCTCCAGACACCGATCCTCCATGTTTCTTTTCTGTATGCTGCTTCTTGTTCCATCTTTCCAAGTGGGTCATGGGCTTCTTCGTTTCCTTTTTCCAGATGGCCTTTTCCAGATTTTCTTAAAATGGACTGAGTTATGGCCGCAGAAATTTATCGTCATTACGGAAGCTTGTAAAAATTTAAGTCATTTCGCAAGATTGTCTTCTGAATGCTGTAGATTACATTCCCAAAAGAGAGGTTGTTAACGACAGAGGATAAAAACGGCAAACATATTTCAATTTTACTTACTTACTTACTTACTGGCTTTTAAGGAACCCGGAGGCTCATTGCCGCCCTCACATAAGCCCGCCATTGGTCCCTATCCTGAGCAAGATTAATCCAGTCTCTACCATCATATCCCACCTCCCTCAAATCCATTTTAAAATTATCTTCCCATCTACGTCTCAGCCTCCCCAAAGGTCTTTTCCCCTCTGGCCTCCCAACTAATATTCTATATGCATTTCTGGATTCGCCCATACGTGCTACATGCTCTGCCCACCTAAAACGTCTGGATTTAATGTTCCTAATTATGTCAGGTGAAGGATATAATGCGTGCAGCTCTGCGTTGTGTAACTTTCTCCATTCTCCTGTAACTTCATCCCTTTTAGCCCCAAATATTTTCCTAAGAACCTTATTCTCAAAAACCCCCTCTCTCTGTTCCTTTTTCAAAGTAAGAGTCCAAGTTTCACACCCATACAGAACAACCGGTAATATAACTGTTTTATAAATTCTAACTTTCAGACTTTTTGACAGCAGACTGGATGACAAAGCTTCTCAACCGAATAATAACAGGCATTTCCCATATTTATTCTGCGTTTAATTTCCTCACGAGTGTCATTTATATTTGTTGCTCCAAGATATTTGAATTTTTCCACCTCTTCGAAGGATAAATCTCCAATTTTTATAGTTCCATTTCGTACAATATTCTGATCACGAGACATAATCATATACTTAGTCTTTTCGGGATTTACTTCCAACCCTATCTCTTTACTTGCTTCAAGTAGAAATTCCGCGTTTTCCCTAATCGTTTGTGGATTTTCTCCTAACATATTCACATCATCCGCGTAGACAAGAAGCTGATGTAATCCGTTCAATTCCAAACCCTCTGTGTTATCCTGAACTTTCCTAATGGTATATTCTAGAGCGAAGTTAAAAAGTAAAGGTGATAGTGCATCTCCCTGCTTTAGCCCGCAGTGAATTGGAAAAGCATCAGATAGAATCTGGCCTATACGGACTATGCTGTAAGTTTCACTAAGACACATTTTAATTACCATATTTCAATTTTACTAAAATAAACTCTATTAATTTACAAACAAAACTGTATGATTACTTCTTAACAAAGTAAGAGGACCTTCAAATCTTTCCTGACTTTTGAATAATCTCACATTTTCTTAAATTCAGTTTTGAAGTCGTAAATTAAGTTATTCCTCACGATATTAAAATTGATTGGTAATATTCATGCATCGTTATAAAATTAAGAATATAATAATTATTATTATTTTAAAATGGCTGCGTAATAATTTTCATTATCTTAATTTAGCTTAAATAGGTATGTAAAAAGTTATATAACTAGAATTTATAGCAGACATACTGCGAACTGAAGACTGTATTCGGAATAGAGCGTATTGACATTAAAAGCACAAAACTCTGAGAATTAACCTAGAATTACTGATGATTATGATATGTTTTATTACCACATAGGCTACGGACCAGAATTTAGTATTCAGAATTCCAAGTTGACATCTCTGCGGCGAGTTAAAATATACGGTAATTTCAGATCCAAGAGACTACGTCGGGGTAGATGTACTCCATTCGACTATATCTCGTCGTCTAGAAAACTAAATGTTATAAATCACGTAGGCCTAAGTATTTTTACTTATTTTTGACAAACAATTACACTGAGTGGAACTTATGCATAAATTTGTATTAACTCTGCGTAATATTCTTTGAACAAGTGTTTATGAAACTCCAGAAATTATACCGAGTTATTCAAGAAAATTTCTGAGGTTAAGTAAATTAAATTTAGTCAAATTAAAAATTTAAACGTAAATAATATTAGAAATTGGTACAAACATCTCTGAAAATATTAAACCAAGGGACTTGTGTCTTCATCGACGGTATAATGTCCTGTAAAACAGTGCAATTTTGAGGCCTTAGTAACCAAATAAAATGGCACAAACTTTTAATTTCAATGTACACATTTTCTGTTCAGTTTTAAAAGCTCCTGGTATCAAAATCAGTATCTGTAATACTTTAATAGTGCTTCACGTTACTGTTTATAATCTGAAAAATCGCAGTGAAAAATTTCAGAACTTTATGTATCCTATAATACTTTCCGAGAAAAAAATATACCTGGAATTTTAACAATTTACTTACTACAGGGTTATTCAGTAAAATCACGCAAAAATATGAGATGTTCAACAGGACAATTTAAAATAGGAAATTTGGGCGTGAGAAGTCAGATTAAGCGGACTATTACACCTCTACTACGTCATACTACTTTTGACCGATAAAAAGGTACGAAAGGACGTTTTCCGACCAATCATGGCTGCTTATCGCATAATTTTATCTCTTTCCTAGTATTTGTTTAATTTTATCGCTTTCCTAGCATTTGTTTGTTTTTATCACTACCCTACCATTTGTTTCTTTGTTTGCCAACATTTCAAACTGCAAATTCTTTTCGGTACTATAAAACATGCTTTCCGATCGTAATTTGTTTCCCGCATAGATAGTCAACTGAAAAACATTTTGGTGAAGGTAACATTAGCGAAATAGAATTTTAATAAGTCAATTAATATCTATTTTATTGTATTACAGTACTTTATTTTTTCTAATCTTTATATACTTTCTCCTGTTTTTAACACCGTTCTACCATTTGTTTCTTTGTTTGCCAACATTTCAAACTGCAAATTCTTTACGATACTATAAAACATGCTTTGCGATAGTAATTTGTTTCCCGCATAGGTAGTCAACTGAAAAACATTTTGGTGAAGGTAACATTGATGAAACAGAATGTTAATAAGTAAAATTTAATAACTATTTTATTGTTTTGGAGTACTTTATTCCTTCTAATCTTTATAGACTTTCTTCTGTTTTTATCACCGTCCTACCATTTATTTATTTGTTTGCCAACATTTCAAACTGCAAATTCTTTACGGTACTATAAAACATGCTTTGCAATCGTCATTTGTTTACAGCACAGACAGTCAATTGAAAATGGCGGCTCCGTTCAGACGTTTTGGTGAAGCCAACTTTAGAGATATAGAATCTCAGTAAGTCAATTAATATTTTATTCTATTAGAGTACTTTATTTCTTGTAATCTTTATATACTTTCTTCTAATCGTGTAATAGTCAATTGAATCCGACTTGAGTTTTTATTTTTTCTAGATAAATCAAAACCTCTAGTGAGATTACTGTTGATAAAATTATAATAGAATGAAATATGTCTATCACTTACTGTTTTTCCATAATATCTACATGTATTATTTACATTTATTCACAATTATTATTTACATTTTAAATAATTATTTTAAATCACTTACAAATATGATTAATATCAAACTATTTCGTGTAAATGACGTCACCAACATGTAATAGTTACGTTCATTATTTACATTTAATATTTACTATTTACGTCTATTATTTAATGTAGGTAATTAATCATGTTTTCCTTGTTGACCTATCGTTTACAAGATGATTCTCTCTAACGTATTTACATTGTCACACTGCAAAACATGATATGAGTCATGAGTGAAACCACTGCCTGAAAAGCCGTGTGAAGATAATAATTATGAATATGAATAAATATGATATGAGTCAACGACAGACACTTTCATATCATCACAGTACGTGGTCTAGAGCACCGTTGTTAGCTCAGATTTGTAAATGATATTAAAATAATTTTAAAATGTAAATAAATGCAACTAATAAGTGCAAATGAATGGTAAACATTCAAAGAAGGCAACCTGGAGGAAGCGCTAAAATACAGGCTGAATGACAAATGTTCAATCAGGCTGAAGAACTGGCCACATTAAAAGCTATTCAACATGTACAAACCATGAAAAATCATCAGCAAACAATCTCAATATTTACAGACAGCAGGATAACATTAGACTTTCTTAAAAACTAAACAAATCATGCATATCTCATAGAATAAATTAGAAGAGAAGTAAAGGAAGCGTAGAGGAAGAACTGGAAAATAGAATTCAACTGGATTATGGCCTACGCAGGACACGTGGGGAATGAATTAGCAGATCAACTTGCAAAGGAGGCAGCACTCTCCGAGGGTATTCAAGAGAGCTACAGCAAGACACCAAAAAGTGCGGTGAAAGGTGAAATACACACTCTCAGTTTAGTGAAATGGCAAAACGAATGGGACAACACAGCAAAAGGACAAATTACAAAATCTTTCTTCCCAAATATAAACGATCGGTTAAAACTAAAACTTAACATAACCTCGAACTTCACAACCATAATAAAAGGACACGGAAATATAAAATCTTATCTACATAAATATAAAGTTATAGATAACCCATTATGTCCATGCAACAATGACGAACAAACGATAGATAATTTGTTATACAATTGAATCAGTCGGAGTTAAAAGGAACTAAGTCACTTTTCACAACTTTTCAGGAGAAGCAAAAAACATTCCACTAATAATGTATATATTATGTTCTTTTAGTTGGTTATTTAACGACGCTGTATCAACTACGAGGTTATTTAACGTCGATGAGATTGGTGATAGCGAGATGGTATTTGGCGAGAGGAAGCCGAGGATTCGCCATAGATTACCTAGCATTCACCTTACGGTTGGGGAAAACCTTGGAAAAAACCCAACCACGTAATCACCCCAAGCGGGGATCGAACCCGCGCCCGAGTGCAACTTTAGACCGACAGGCAAGCGCCTTAACCGAGTGAGCCACGCCGGTGGCTACATATATATATATATATATATATATATAATATGTTATAGAAGAAAAAAGAATATTCAAAAGTCTTAGTTCCTTCTTTTACCGTTCGATGCGCATGACATCTGTTATTCAAATTGTTGCATAACCCAAAACTGAATATTTTGACTTAGTTCCTTTTAGCTCCGATCGATTCAATTGCAAATTACTTCAGAGAGAAAGAGACATTCTGAAAGCGGCAATTCTCAAGACTGAAAACAAACTAGTGCATACATACCATAAGAACTTGGTCAAATTTACTAATAATATACAATTTGATAATTTACAATGAAAGAAAGGTACAAAATTTCATCCACCTATATATTGCCTATAAAATAAGTCTTAGAATAATAGTCTATAGGGTGAAGGTCGGTATTATTGTGATATGAGTAATATTCTGATAGTTCTTTTTGAGAATTTATTACAATTTTACTGAGCGAGAAGAAGATCGGTTTTTTGCGTCAACGTATTAAAAGAGAATGTTCGTGGACAAGTTGCTGCACAAAACCGGTCCTTCTCTCGCTGAGTAAAATTGTAATAAATTCTGAAAAAGAACTATCACAATATTACCAACCTTTACCCTAAAGTAATTATTTGTACATAATAATAATAATAATAATAATAATAATAATAATAATAATAATAATAATAATCCATGGCGCTGCAGCCTGTGAAGGGCCTAGACCGACCAGCCGGCTGCTGGCCTCATGCCCACATGCCGAAGCAGACGTGGACGATCATCCAACCAGAATGGAGGTATCGTGTGGTTAGCACGATGATCCTCCCAGCCGTTATAGCTGGCTTTCGCAACCGGATTTCGCTACCTATCGTAGCTCCCCAAGTGCATCACGATGCTGGGTGGGCACCTGTCCCATACACTGGCCGAAATTTCATGAGAAATTGTCTTCCCCCATGAGGACTCGAACCAGTGCGCATTCCGTAACGCGAGTCCTAGACAGGATGCCCTAGATCACGACGCCACGGTGCGGGACGATTATTTGTACATAGTGTAAGATAAACCAATGCATGTAGTATTACTCCACAGTTATGGTGCATGCAGGCTGTAAATAAACAAAAGAAATTAAATAATACGGAAAACAGTAAGTGATAGCGATAGACTTGTTTAACTGTAGAGCATCCCTTTATTTTCTGCTTAATTTTTACACGCTTTTACTCCATGGTAAAGGTAAAAGGTAAAGGTATCCCCGTAACATGCCATGAAGGCACTTGGGGGGCATGGAGGTAGAGCCCCATGCTTTCCATGACCTCGGCACTAGAATGAGCTGGTGTGGTCGACACCACGCTGTGACCGCCTTTTACCCCCGGGAAAGACCCGGTACTCAATTTTATAGGAGGCTGAGTGAACCTCGGGGCCGTTCTGAAAGTTTGGCAACGAGAAAAAAACCTGTCACCACCTCGGATCGAACCCCGGACCTTCCAGTCCGTAGCCAGCTGCTCTACCAACTGAGCTACCCGGCCGACCGCTTTTACTCCATGACTCTATTAAAAACGGAAAGCTAATAATAATAATAATAATAATAATAATAATAATAATAATAATAATAATAATAATAATAATAATTATTATTATTATTATTATTATTATTATTATTATTAAAATAACGTTAATGAATTAGGTATACTCCATTCAAAAGAAGAATTTTGGAATTTTGTTAATATGTTCGGATTGAACATATGAAGAGTCCACTGCAAGAATGATGGATGTCATTTGGAATACATTTTGCAGGAGACGCAATTGAAAGTTTGAAATGCTTAGCGCTCAAAGCTTAACTGAGATTTTCCGATCATTACTGGACAATGACTATCAGTGTTAATGCCATGTAACTCTCTATGTACATTCTATATGTCTTAAGCTATGCATTGACAGTCCTGGTTCATTTTCGACAAGAAAGTGACATCCATCATTTTTGCAGTGAACTCTTCAAATGCAACGCTTAGGGATAATTTATATGTTACATAACATAATATTGCCAAGATTGAAAAGGATCGTTTACGCTAGGATAGCCGAAATAACTAGCTCTTCCGGTATTCTGTGAGTCTGCCCTAATGGTGCAGCATTTCATTAGTTCCAAAATGTTACACAAAAATCTTCTTATTAATATAACTAATGAGGAAGTCTGAAAATCTCATGAGACATATTCTGGTGTGAAACATAAAGGGTTCAAAGACATTAATGTATCCTAAAATGGAGTACTGAGAATATTTTTGAGAATCAAAGTTTCTTTTACGCATTACGAGAGCAGAATTAATATTAGGGCCTACTTGTTATTCTGACCCAAAAGTTCGGCACAGTTCTAAAAGTGCCAAAACAGAAATTATAATTTTTTAATATTATCTTCACCCGTTCCCGAGTCAAATGCAATACAGCACGGCATACGTTCATGGCTGGTGGATTTGTAAGTTTGCGCATGCAGGAGAGTCTGTGATAAACACGTGACCAACAGAAGAGCGCTGTGAAAGGATCAATTTCCGCCACGAACGTTACGATTCTGATTGGTCAATTCATTTCTGAACACGCATTGGAAGCTTAGCTTCGCAGACTCTCAGTTACACGTCTGCGCAAAGTGCTCTATCGGCCAAGAACGAAAGTTCTTGCTGTGATCATATTTATGTCTAATGCTTCAACACAAATGCCGAACTTGAGGGTCATCTATTTCCAGAAGTTACGTTGTACTGTCTATCAATACAAGTGGAAGGGATCAGACACAGTAAAATAAATAATTTTCGACTGATCCCAATTAAAATATATCATAACTTATGAACCAATAAAATAATCCTTGGACTAATTTAAGTTCAATGCAGTGATAACACAAAAGATTGGAATGTTGCCTTCTAGAGAAGGGTCCTTGGACTATTGGAATTTGTGAGCATCACAGCTTATGAATCACTCAAACGCAGAAGAAATCTTTACAAATTATTACGTTGATAAGAGAATGTGAACATTATTTTATTCAATTCGTTATCAACATTTCAATGTGGACTTTCATTAAAGACCGATTCTAAAGCATTGCTCATGTACTTTTTCTAAGTCGATCTCATTCGTAAACAAATAATTAAAAACGCTCAAATATAATTAAGAATGACGCAAAATTAATAAAATAACATTGTGAAGACGTAAAACTGTGTAAGATTTATTATGTATGAGGTTCGTTCCTAAGACAAAGAAATGTGGTGAGTGTGAGACTTAAAGAACTGTTGTGAACTATTTACATTGATGTGTGGACACAAAGTGATTTTGTGAGTCTGACGCCAGTATTATTGACTATAAACGCTAGCTGGCGCATGGAACTTCATGTACTGAAAATAATGTATCGTGAGAAGCTTTGTACATATGTATGGTCGATAAATTATTGTAAATATTATTATAACGGACTATGCATAATATGTGTATAAAATAGATACTAGTAATGTAAATTAAAAACAAAAAACAGTTTTATGTGACTGATGAAAGTATATCGTGCTATGTTGTTTATTTAAAGAAATATAATTCGAACAGGCCTAAAGATATTCATTTCTTTCTCCTATGGTAAAAATCCTTGTGAAATATTAAGATTGACCTTTAAAAATATCCTTATCACTAGGCTCCTTATTCCAGCTACCTATAAACTGGAATGAAGTTGCCTGATTCGAAGTGTATGTGACATCACAGCGCAGATACAGGTACGTTCGTGTATAAAATAATTGAGGGGTTTGCCGGAAAAAGGGCGTATACGTCAATATGGTGAATTGAGATACAGGCAATGTAAGGTTTTATAATGCACCTGAATAAAATGTTATACAGATAGTGAACAAAATTATACAATAAATTAAAAATCTTAGCGAGTATAAATGTTTTGTAGCATTTAGGCAATTTATATTATTAAATTTCCTTATATTTGTACCACATAAAACTTCGGTCTATACTCCCTTTATCCATATAATGCTTTGCTTAGGGGATTTAATGTAGATTTCAGATTTAAATTTCACGCGGAATTGAAACAAAGATACATTTTATGATATTTATTATCTACTTCTAAAGTAATTTACATTATTTCAGATATACTGAGTAGACATTAAGTACGCAAAGAAAAATCTCTGAATATAACAGAAAAAGAAAATCTCCATTTTGTGTGAACATAAATAAAATTTATTCTTTGTATAATCCTGATAACAATAAGCCCAAAAATCTTAAAATCATAAAAAATCTCTTTATGGAACATAAAATATTTCTGTCTGAATCTATGAGTTTCATAAGTTTGTTTACTCTTAAATCAAGGACAATAATGAACATAAAACGCAGTCAAAGGAAACAACTGGACTGACTAAATTGAACTATATATATTTGCTTAGTCTCTACCAAGAGAAAACACACACAGTACAGTATGCGGTAACGCGCAGCACTAGCTCTACTTGTAGACTGACTGACTAAATCGCGCACGCACGCACGCAGCCCTGTCCTGCAGGTATGTACAGTTTAATCAAAACAAAGTTTCGCTACTATAATTAGCGAATTATTCACTACATTTTAAACCGTTTTCCCGAAGAAGGGCGTAAAGGTCTATCCGCCTTTCTTCCAGCAAACCCCTCAATTACGCATCCCCTGTCCTCTTCTTCTAGAACAGTGATGTCAAAGCAAGCTCATTTTTCTGACCTTGACGTCGTGCGCTGGCATCAAGCGCTAGGTATGGAAGGAGGAATAAGTAGCCTGTTGGATTAAGAAAACAGTGGTGCACAAACTTCAAACGGAACGTGAAATTTTATGTCGTTATTTTTATATGGCTTCTTTCTCTTGAATATTCTCTATATTGGCTATAAAACAGAAGTACTAACACCAATTTCTTAATATTGCAGTTGTGTTTTAAACGTTAATAACATAATAAAGAGTTAAGAAGGAACATTCACATAAATTCCTTAGCAGTACAACTATACTGTACTAAATGGATGAAACACATCATTCATAAAGAAAGTGATATCACAAAGGAAGAGAATGAGTATGACATGATAAGAAGTTAGAATTGATATTGATGGTAGCTTTAGCCTTATAAAAGTAATCAATAAACTAATCAAAACAATATTACAGTACAAAGCAAAGTTACCTAGGTACTGTATCTGTTTAAAGTGTAACTAATATTACATAACAAAACTCTTATCGCATTATGCTTTTAAGTTGATACTGGTGCGCAACTTCCTATCATCTGAATATTAAATTATTTTCTCGAAATCTGCTGAAGCTATAGAGCTGACGTTTTTACAACACATGGGCACATATATTCTATTTATGTTGTAACAGTGGTTGCTTTGTTAATTCATTTCCTTAACAAACTTTTCCATGCGAATATTTTCTACATTTTCAGTACACTACCTTCAGTAATGTACGATATATTAGATTTACGAAAACATTGTTTCAGTATACTTGTAAGGCTACTAAATAAACATATCTGAAAATTTCACTTTTCTGTAAAAAAGTTGAGAAAATATTCCTTTTGAATAAGATAGCAAACTTGTGAAAAATGAGCATTAAAATTAAAACGTACATTCTTATAATGCATTTAAACTTCTCAGACAAATCCTAAAATTAACATGGATACAGTTTTAATAAGTTATTTTCCCTTTATCCATTAAATCAGTGCTGGCCATGCCTGTATATAGCTCGATCAAGCGGCATATACTACCTCTTTCGTCTGTCTCTTTCCTTTCCGCTGTAAAGCGCTTAGGCACCTGAACTCTAAAGCGCGCGCTTGCGCCTATGGGCATCAGTTGACATTACTGCTCTAGAAAGTCAAAACCTGGACGCAGTCATAGTGAGTAGTCTTATCGATCACTGCTCTTACTAGTAGAATTATTTAAATAACTACACCTTTGCGGCTGATTGAAGAATCATTGCAGAGGTAAAATGCCTTAGGTAAGACGCTCAAGCGTGTACTATTGCAGGGCATAGTTGAGGATATTTGAACTAATATTTTCATTCTGAACATAGACAACATAAAATAAATGTAAAAGTGACAAAAACAGTGCACTGAAAGGCACTTCAATACCAAAAGACACAGAAAGTATGTTGAAAGTAATCTAAAAGAATCAGTACCATCAAAATCTGAAAATTACTGTATTAAGATATTAACTCGAGGTTTAGCATGGATTTGTCCAGCCTATCATGTTGTTCAGTGCCAACATCCCAATTAATAAATTAAATATTCTACTTTTTAGAGAATTTCTAGAAAAGTATACAGTGACATGCAATATCCTAATGAAACACGAAAAAATATCAGACAATAGGAATATCTTGTACTACATCATGCACCAATAAGTCATGTGCTATTGAAAGAATTCCTTGAAATATAAAATCATTTCAAGTGACTCCCGTATATGTTCAAGTTCCGTAACTTACGATGGTTTTCATTTTGCATACGAAACTGAAGGTACATCAGTAAAGTAAACAACTTATGTCATACTGTAGCCAGTATTCCTTAAACCTCTAGCCAAAGTTTTGGTGTAGACATCTTTCCCTAGTTACGTACTACTACATTTCCGACCCAGAATTCAACTAGTAAATACTGAGGTAATCTTCTCTCTTCATTTAAACGGATGGCAACACTGCCTGTATCCCGTGCTGCAATCTAGTGGCCCAACGCATCATGTCTTACATTAGCGTTACGGGATAGCGTTTGTTCGAATCCTAATGGCTAAGAAATTTTCTAATGAAATTTTAACCAGTGTATGAGACCAGTGTCCACCTAGTGATAAATTTTGAAAACTACAATGAGTAGGGAAATCTCATTTCGAACGCCAGCTATAAGAGCTGAAGGGGGATCATCGTGCTAATCCCCGTTAAAATATTCTCAATTAAACTTATTATTTTATATATATTATTTTAATGTACAGAAGTACATATGATATTTTCATGCAGATATTCTGCGTCATCTTTCATCGCATGATGACGCAGAATATCTGTATGGAAATATCATATGTACTTCGGTACATTAAAATAATATATATGATATGCGTAAGTGATTTAAGACGGCGCTTATTCCGTCGGATCCCGGCCAACTAGTCACTCATAACGAGTGCACCTCAGCACATGTGTGGACGTCGGTCCTACATTCATAGACATCTATGACGTAGTGCAGAGGACGGCCACTAGAGGGAACCCAAGAGTTGGAGCTTAATCTGAGACGATTCTGTCCGGCGCCGGGGTGGTATCCGGTGCGGCTTAGTGGATAAAGCATCAGCACGTAGAGCTGAAAACCCGGGTTCAAATCCCGGCGCCGGAGAGAATTTTTCTCCGTTCCATTACTCTTTCATCGCATTATTATTTTATGCTCACCTTCAGAGTGATAGTTCAGTGCACCTTTAGTTAGTTTTAAATGATTGCCCAATGCCTCATTCATGAAATTGGAATTCTTTTACAGCAACGAACTTTTACACATGGATAATCATTCTAAGTAGTTCTATCAAGAACATGACAAGATAGTAAACAATAATGTATGCAATACAAATTTATAACAGGTTCTTCTAAAAAAAAAAACAGCCGAGTTTTTACGAGAAACAGTCTACAAAGAAGTCTTTTCTACTTGAGGTGAGTGAACTATGCGCCTATATTTTTATCATGAATTTGTTGGTTTCTCTGCAGACATTTAATTAAACGAGGTGCGTTTGAAAAGTCCGTACCTGACACATAAATGATATTAAAAACGTGTCAACAATGTCGCCATTGTCAGCGGCCGTTTTACATTAGTTCAAGCACGAAAAATAATAATTTTCTGTTGACAACATTTTGTGTAGTTTAATTTTGAAGTTGTTGTGCCGAACAGATTGACAAAAATGGAAAATATCGAGTTTCGCACTCTCATTGAATATTTCGTAAAATAGAGAATGAGTCCAGCACAAATTAAAGCAGACATAGATTATATTCTGAGGAATCCACTTCAGTGTTTTCGATTGTGAAAAACTAGAAACATGGTCGAGAGCGTATGGAAGATGACCAGCGCAGTGGACGTTCAGTTAACAGCAAGAAGTGAAGAAATCGCAGAAATAATCCACGATATGGTGTTGAATGACCATCGACTGAAAGTTCTGAAAATTATAGAGGTTATGCGTATCTCAGCAGAACGGGTGCGTCACATCTTACTCAATGTCTTGGGCATGTCTAAGATCTCCACAAGGTTGGTTTGTTAACACCAAAACAAAAGCACGTCCGATCGAGGGATTGTCCGGCGAGAAAAATGCGCCCGATTTTTTTAAGCGGATTGTGACCAGTGGCAGTGGCGCCGACTTTTTAAAAAGATTGGGTGGGCTCAAACACTCGATCATAATTCCAAAAAAGAATCTCATAAATCCTCCCTTTAATTATATTATTTTTCATAATATTGATGTGACTACGGATAGTATAGGCCTATACAATATACTGTAGAATCCTAAAAATAATAAAATGGAAACTTAAGAACGATTTTGTAATGTACAGTATGTAGTTAGTATAAGGTCCAGGGACTATGTTCCATTTACTTGTAGGTCACATTTTTTTTTTTTTTGGATTTTATGTGAATACCAATTTGTTCCTTCATACTAGTAACTGCATACAAAAAAATCTCCGCATTGTCTTGTGCGTATCTGCTCTACAAAATTATCCATTTTCAGTAATTAAATAGAACGTTACAATTATATAAACATTTTGACTTGGGGACTTGAATTCCTCCTAACTATAAATTGATAATACGAAAGTGGACTCACTATTGCGTAGCACGGAGTGATGCAAATGTGTTTCTCCCTATAAATTTGTCACAAACAGCTTCTAAATCTAACTTTTCAGCACTATCTTCATGTGGCACCTGACTATCGGTAGGAGAGGTGAATAAAATGCACACCAAACAATGCATCCTTAGTTATTGAAATTTTACTCATTGTAACTTACTGATTTCAACAAGCAACATATTATGTTCTTGTTTAGTCAACTGTCCGAAGACAGGCTTGTACCTCATAAATGATGCCAGCAAGGCATCACTCCTGAGGTAACTAAGCCAGGAAAGAATGGAAAAGGAAATAATGATGATGATGATAATGATTATGATGACGATGACGATAACGATAACGAAGAAGAAGAACTGTATAGCTGTTTTTTTATAAGCCTTTGTTTGAATTTAGTATTATTTTATCAGCATTTTCATTTCTAATTTTGCACTGTAACTCATTTTTGACATTAAAATCCTACTCATGATGATGATGATGACGATCATGATAATAATGAAGAAGTGTGTAACCGTTTTTATTTTAAGCTGCTGTTTGAATTTTAGAGTATTTTATCGTTAGTTTCAGTTGATTATTTCATTTTAATTTTGCATATTTAACTTATTGTTTCATTAAAATGTTCATGATGATGATTATAATAATGAATAAGTGTGTAACCGTTTTTATTTTAAGCCACTGTTTAAATTTTAGATTATATTATCGTTATTTTCAGTTGATTATTTCATTTTAATGTTGCATATTTAACTCATTGTGTTATTAAAATCTTAACCATGATGATGATAATAAGTAAGAAGAAGAATAATTGTGCAACCGTTTTTATTTTAAGCCACTGTTTGAATTTTAGATTATTTTATCATTATTTTGATTATTTCATTTTTAATTTAGCATATTTAACTCATTGTTTTATTAAAATCTTAACCATGATGATGATGATGATTATGATGATGATGATGATAGTTAAGAAGAAGAATTCTGTAACCGTTTTTATTTTAAGCCATTGTTTGAATTTTAGATTATTTTATCAGTATTTTCAATTGAATACTTCATTTTTAATTTTGTATTTTTCAACTCATTTTGTGTTATTAGAATCTTAGCCATGATGATGAAAATGATAATTAAGAAGAAAAAGACGAAGAATGTGAAGAAGAAGAAGAAGAAGAAGAAGAAGAAGAACAAAGAAGAAGAATTGTGTAACTGTTTTTATATTAAGTCGTTGTTTGAATTTTAGATTATTTTGTAAGTATTTTCAGTTGGTTATTTCGTTTTTAATTTTGCACTTTTTTTACTCATTTTGTGTCACTAAAATTCTAGCGACGATGATGATGATGAAGAAGAAATGTGAAGCCGTTTTTATTTCAACCCATCTTTTGAGTTCGAGATTATTTTATAAATATTTTCAGTTGATTATTTCATTTTTAATTTTTCATTTTTTACTTATTTTGTGTCATTAAAATCCTAGCGATGATGATGATGATGATGATGAAGAAGAAGAAGAAGACGAAGAAGAAGAAGAAGTGTGTAACCGTTTTTAGTTTAACCTATCTTTTGAATTTTGATTATTTGATTTTTAATTTTGCATTTTTTACCCATATTGTATCATTAAAATCCTAGCGATGATGATGATGATATTATTATTATTATTATTATTATTATTATTATTATTATTATTATTATTATTATTACAACGATGACGGCGGCGATATTGTTTCAATGGTCACTAAGAAAATCAATTGCTAGGTCTTTATACGCTCACACAGAAATGAACGTTCCAGATACGAAATTTGAAGCCTTCACTTATCAAGCAAGATCAGTATCTGTGCCGTCCTCATCACTCCGTAACATTGAATTAGGAGTTCGTATTAATAAACAGTGTAGCTTCTCATTATGGCCTTATCAGCTGATGCGATGCAGTTTCTGCCACGCAGAAAAGAGTACATTATTATTTAGTTACAGGAGAATATCATAGAATTGGAATATAGCAAAGTAGTCTAACTTGCTGCATTAGTTGGTGTGAGCTACAAATGAATAGTGACACGAACAAAAGGAAGTTTGCCGGCGGCCTGATAGCAGATGCAAAGTTAACAATGATCAGCGTGGAGAAAGACAAGGGATTCCTTACCGCGAGATCTGATTCTCTGGGCTGTGCTTAGAGGTAAAGATCGTTTGATAAGGCACCAACTCTGCGTTCCACAGGAAGGGGGATGAGAGCTTCAAGATTTTGGCTTTTCAGATGCTGTAATAATTCTCCGCCCTAAGATATAATAAATACAGCACCGGTACTTCCTATTGAAGCAGCTTGTAGTTAAACAATCATTTCTCCTGGTCTGATACGGAGCTGTGAAAGATGGAATTCAACTGCACCCAGTGTAATGAAAGCCGATGTCTGTCAAGCTGAATGTTTGGCAATATTTTGAACATCTTAAGCAAGCCTTCCAGCCAATTGTCCTTCATGCATGAAACTTCAGAAACCACCACTAATTTTGTTGTTGTTGTTGATGTTCATCCTAGGAGTACAGCACGATCGGTACTTTTGTCGGAGTATCTCCTTTTGACGAATGAAATGCAGTCCATAACAAATCTATCAAATAAAATAAATTCAGTTACTAAAAGTAATTGAATTGGTCGATAATGGGGGACTACTGGAAAGAAATCATTCGGTGTACAATTCGGATGAATGGAATTTACAATAGAATTAAAATTATTTATTTATTTATTTATTTAACCTGCTAGAGATAACGCCATCAGGCCTTATCTTCCCCTCTACCAGGGGCTTACAACTACAATATTAAGAATACAATTACAATTATAATTACAATTAATATTAAATTTATAAATACAATAAAAATCAAAGTACTAAAAGATTAACTGATTAATAAAAGTTAGATAGTTTATTGTAAAAGTTAAGAAGAGAGAAGCATTTCTTTTATTGATTAAGTAAAAATTAAACCTACTCTACGCAGTAAGAAAATGCTTAATAAGTTTGCTTTTGAACGCTACTAAATTCCGACAGTCTCTGATGTCACTGGGTAGGGTATTCCGCAAGCGCGAGAGCGAGATTGTGTGAGATGATGAATACGATGATGTCTTATGTGTTGGTATGGCTAGTATGAGGCTATTTTGCGTGCGTGTGAAGAGATTATGATATGATGACAGGTGACTGAAACGTGAGGCAAGGTAGGTAGCTTCAAGATTATGCATGCATTATTCGACATGATGGTATGGAAATTTTATTTTTTAAGTGCCGCAAATATAAATATATCCAAAATTTCGGAACGGCGACTTCATTATCAGTAAGGTTCGGATAAAATAGCTGTATCAGGATAGGCATCCTTGGTCCGTGCGTTTTGTTTACAAACATTAACTAGTTGTCACGTGTCCTCCAGTCGACAGTAGTGATGATATTCAGTTCCTATAGGCTGTACTGTCCATTCACTGATGTTTTAGCTAGGGGCTATGGAGTACTCTTCCCTGCAGGTAGAGTTTTAGCTAGTGGAAGGGGGTAGTGTTTACTTAATCTGAAGCAAGTCAAGGCCCTATCCTATACAGCTATACAGCCTATCCTGATACAGCGACTTTATCCGAACCTTAATTATCAGGGAGGTAAGAATGGGGAAACCTAATTATTAAATAAATTACCAATACCTAATCTTGAGAACTGAAGCCAAATACAATGTAGGGTAGATGTGTGTATGTATGAATAGTGAGTATCGTGCAGCCAGTGAACACATATCTGTGCAATTGACAAAGTCAAGTACTGCATATAAAATAAAGAACAGAGACATCAAAGACAATAACATTGTATCAGAAATACTGAACAACATTAACATTAAAAAACTCATTAATATCATAAAAGAGTTTTCTGATTAACCAACCAGAGACAAGTGTGTTAAAATACTTCCTTTCCAGATTTAAAACATGTGTCGGAAATTTATTTGCAATTTTTAAAGACATAATAAAATAATTATTCAGTGTTTTGGTTAGCCTACATTTAGATAAGTCAAAAAGGTAACGGTTTCTGATGTTGTATAGATGAACATCATTCCTATGTATCAACAATTGTGAATTATCATTAACAAAATTTAAGGCCTGATAAATATACAGTGATGTTCATTCACAAACAACGGTCTGCAGTGTGCCTTCATTGATGAATTTGTTATAATTCTAATAGCTTTTTTGTAACATAAGAGCCTTATTAATATGACTACTATTACCTCATAAAAGTAATCCGTAAGAAAATATACTATGAAACTAAGAAAAATAGACAACTCTAATGTACTTCTTCGGAACATACATTTTCAAATTGTATATATTTATGTGTGTATTTATGTATGTAGACTTTATTTTCAAGAGAATTTATACAAGTTTTACTAATCTTCCCACATCATGAGTAGCTTTCTGTTTGTTTCTTGCATCCTAAAATTATAGGCCTACAGCTCAACAGTGATTTTCTTTAATGTACACCGGTAATTTCTGCTGCTTAAGTACTTTTACTCGCTGGTTTTGAAAAGTGAAGTTAGAATCTTTTTTTCCATTCACTACTTTTGTGTGTTTAATTATTCTTGATATACTGTCTTTTCTACTAGAGAATGATTATAGTATTCTCTCCTGGAATTAAATTAAATTTTAATGCATGAGGCGGTCTTTATGTTGTAATGTTTGTCCTTTACTCGGCTGTCCCATTCACAAAAATAAACAAAAAAAAAAATTGAACTGTGTAAAACAGGACTGCATTCCGAAAGTTTTACCTTGTAATAGCATATGAGGTACAGTACAATTAGGTTAGAAAAACCTGAATCGTTGTTGGGAAATGGAGGCACAGGTTCGTCTTCTGGAGAACCACTGCTTAGTTCTTGTTCATCTAGTGTCCATTTTTTAGATTGTTTAGGAACTGATTGAACTGCCATAGTTCATAGATCTATTAGCTGAAGTAAAAATGGAATAAATTACAGTATGTTTTAATTTTGAATTATATTGATCTATTTCTGTTAGAAGTAACAGTCGGTAGATAGTATGATATTTCTGTTCTCTCTATTTCATAGGGTTTCCGAAGGACATTGCTTTATGACTGCCAATAAGCCAATAACGTAAATGTCGCTAACTTCTACAACAACATCTCGGCGGCTTCACCAACTTTATTCCCAAATTATAACTCATATGCGTTCTTCACTAAAGAATTAATAGATTTTCTCTGGAAATTCGGGACTAATTCACCGCAGAATTAAGAAGTAGGCCTAAGTTCGGCTTATTAACACATTTACGCGTAACTGACATTGCAAACAAGACAATGAAAAACTATTCCTTAATGAGTTAAATACTAACAATAACTTCACATTAGGCCTAATGCACCTAAAGCACTTAGATGCACAGATTCACAAAAATATACGTATGCCTATACTTAATGTAACGGTTACTACAGCGGACACAAAGTTTTACTTACTTACTTACAAATGACTTTTAGAGAACCCGGAGGTTAATTGCCACCCTCACATAAGCCTGCCATAGGTCCCCATCCTGAGCAAAATTAATCGAGTCCCTACCATCCTAACCCATCTCCCTCAAATCCATTTTAATATTTTAATAATCTCAATAAAACCTTAAATATCGGCATAATGCGTATAATTACTTTAAAAATTAACAACTGTAACTAGACTGTTAACCTATATGTCCGGAATTATACAGGGTGTTTCCGAGGTGGTATTACAAACTTTCAGGGCTGATGGCGAAGGGCACATGTCTCAATTTGAGATAAGAAACCATGGTCCGGAAATGACTGAGTCAAAAGTTATAAGCAAAAATAGTTGTGTGGAAATGAAATTGTAATTTGGCACCAAGTGCCCTCCTTCCCTTAACTTTTGGAACAGTCGTGGAAAAATGATATGGGCCGGATGTCTCCTACGTGGGTACTTGTCCCGATACAATCTGTGAGCTTGTCTACTGTTCCCATTGGCTCATCCGTATTCGAAAATCAGGTCTGCTTATTCCGCTCTCGTGTACTCCTCCATTTCACTAGGACTGATCGACTGGACACTGCAGCTTGTACACATACACTGCTGTCTACAGACGTGCATATCAGGACCGACCATGTCCGTTACACATTACGCTATCTGCATTGCTTTAGTGTAGTTTCCTGTCCCCATCCATCAGACAGCGCACTGAAAGGAATACTGTAAGTAGACAACGTAAACAACGTCAGATGAATACAGTATGTGTAAGATGTACAGATAAATACACATAAATAAGATGTATAGAGGAATAAAATTATTTCATTTCCAAACAAATATTTTTGCTTGTAACTTTCGACGCAGTCATTTCCGGAACAGGATTCCTTATCTCAAATTGATACATGTGCCCTTCGCCATCATCCCTGAAAGTTTGTAACACCACCTCGGAAACACCCTGTATATTTCCAAATAGTTTTCCTCTAGCATGTTTTTTTTTTTTTTTTTCAGTTTCCCAAAAAAATTTACTTTTCCTGACAAGCCCTTTAAAAAGACAATTCACTTAGTTTTATTTGAAGGAACATTTTATTGTAGAACGGTGTACTTAGAAAGTTTTACCTAAGCCCGGAATCGAACTCGCGTCTTCCTGGTTAATAGTCAGTCAGTTGCTACGTCCGTTAAAATCTCTCGACTTGATTTTCATCTACAGCTCCGGTGTCTATACATACGTAGATTTTCATATTCTCATTAGCTATGTAGGAGTCGAGAAACGCTTGGGTAAATGCCGCATGAATTGCAGAGGCTGTTACAGATCTACCGCCAAGCAACGGAGTCTGTGACACTAAATGAAAGAAAACGAATCGATAGCATCCGCAGACCGCACGAATACGAGGCACCCACGCTAACCACGAGACCACCGTGTTCGGAGCATGACTATGTTTCCAACGCAGGACAAAAAGCAACCAGCAATTTCAGCAGCTTTTATAAACTGTTAGTACAGTCTCTCTTTTTTTAACCTCTTGGAGCTAGAGGTTTCTTTTTGAAGATGCGGCGAGGCAGATGGAACAAACCCAAGACTCGCTGCTACTATAACTTATATTTGTCATAACATAAAGAACAAGCCTTGTGATTCCTCAACAGTGGGCAGTGTTCGCCATGTTCATTACACGTGTCGCCATCTGATAGCGAGGAACCGGAATGAGAGTCAATTACGAATGAGATTTTCGTTTCCACGGTTACTGAACCGAATCTTTGAAATGAGAGTGGTCTAAGTTACAGGCAAAATACCTTAGTTCTTTTGTTGAACAATGGGCGCACGGAAATACAATGGCCACTCACTTATCAATATTAATTGGCTCCCCGCAAACCATCCTTAATTGTAATTACCGTTAATTGAAAGGCCTCTACGAAACACATGCGCACGATGTTATAGTTCTCTTCAGTTGCATTGTACATTATGAAGTCCATTAAAGCTTAAACATTAAGCCTGTTTCCATTTCTATTATTATTATTATTATTATTATTATTATTATTATTATTATTATTATTATTATTATTGTTATTGTTACTACTACTACTACTACTACTACTACTACTACTACTACTACTACTTACTTACTTACTTACTGGCTTTTAAGGAACCCGAAGGTTCATTGCCGCCCTCACATAAGCCCGCCGTAGGTCCCTATTCTGAGCAAGATTAATCCAGTCTCTATCATCATATCCCACCTCTCTCAAATCCAGTTTAATATTATCTTCCCATCTACGTCTCGGCCTCCCCAAAGGCCTTTTTCCCTCCGGCCTCACACTTAACACTATATATATGCATTTCTGGATTCGCCCATACGTGCTACATGCCCTGCCCATTTCAAACGTCTCGATTTAATGTTCTTAATTATGTCAAGTGAAGAATACAGTGCGTCCAGTTCTGTGTTGTGTAACTTTCTCCATTCTCCTCTAACTTCATCCCTCTTAGCCCAAAGTATTTTCCTAAGCACCTTATTCTCAAACACCCTTAATCACTGCTCTTCTCTCAAAGTGAGAGTCAAAGTTTAACAACCATAAAGAACAACGAGTAATATAACTGTTTTATAAATTCTAACTTTCAGATTTTTTGACAGCAGACTAGATGATAAAAGCTTCTCAACCGAATAATAACAGGCATTTCCCATATTATTCTGTGTTTAATTTCCCCCCGAGTATCATTTATATTTGTTACTGTTGCTCCCAGGTATTTGAATTTTTGCACCTCTTCAAAAGATAAATTTCCAATTTTTATATTTCCATTTCGTGCAATATTCTCATCACGAGACATAATCATATACTTTGTCTTTTCAGGATTTACCTATCTCTTTACTTGCTTCAAGTAAAATTCCCGTGTTTTCCCTAATCGTTTGTGGATTTTCTTCTGACATTTCACGTCATCCGCATAGACAAAAAGCTGATGTAACCCGTTCAATTCCAAACCCTCTCTGTTATCCTGAACATTCCTAATGGCATACTCCAGAGCAAAGTTAAAAAGTAGAGGTGATAATTCATTTCCTTCCATTATTATTATTATTATTATTATTATTATTATTATTATTATTATTATTATTATTGTCCCGCGCCATACTGTGTCAACAAGAATTCGACCGTATCGGCGAAATATTGACCTAAACGTCAAGTCGTTCTTAACAATCTCAAAGCGCATGTAACATCAGGCCTGCCAGCTTAGGAGAGATGAAATGCGCAGATGGACGTCTACTTTGGGATATTCTTTAATGATATTTTTTATTTATTATGATATTAATATGCTAGGCAACATCCATTGGTCAATAATAGCCTAGCACAAATGATACACTACTAATAAAAATTAATAATTTTCGTCTGCTGCAGTTGACCACGAGGGTCCAGAATATATAGTCTAAACAATGAATTTAACAATTATAATAATAAATTAAGGTATATAAAACTTTCAATTTCCTAAAAAAAGAGATATAAGCAATATGGAATATAATCGAATGTAAAGTTAACAAGAATAGTTTAAAATATTAATTTCAAAAGTATAGGGTAAAGGTTGGTAATATTGTGATATAATAATATTATGTTAGTACTTTTTGTGAATTTTTTACAATTTTACTGAGCGAGAGAAGGACCGGTTTTGTGCAGAAATTTATCCACGAACATTCCCTTAATACGTTGACGCAAAAAACAGATCTTCCTTTCGCTCAATAAAATTGTAAAAAGAAGGAATCTTTTGTAATATCAATAATTATTTCTCAGAAGGAATTTATCGTGAAATCTAATTACATTTATTTACAAATTTCGTAGCTCCTCCGCTGGCTCTAAACAATAAGCCGTATGTTTTCCAGTTATGTAAAAGGACGTCATATTTTGTGCTTAGGTAGGGGAGAGAGCCTTCGTAAATTTCTCTCTTCTTTTGATCTAACTTCTTCGGCTTGCATTATTGGTTTCTAAAATCTTATAGTTGGATCAAGAATATAGGCCTTCTGATGTTCTGTATCAATTGCAACAACACCAACTCTTCTACTGGAGCCATTTGTTGATATACGAAACTATGTGGAAAAATAATCTACAGTGTATACTTTCAAACGTATTGTAACCCAATTCTATAACGTCATTCACATGTTTGTAAAAAAATAAACGGAAGTTACTTTATGTATAGCCCTCGTACAATGTACTTCTTCAAACACTTGCCTTTTCCGAGAGCAAAGTGAAGATGCCAATGCTGAACGAACTATGTGATTTCTTTGAAGTTCTCCTTTAGAGCAGAACCCTAACACATGTGCAGGTATAAAATAATAATAATAATAATAATAGTAATAATAATAATAATATAAATTGAAATCAATATTTATAATGACAATAACAGATTTAAAATAAGTAAATTAATATTACATTGTTAATCAAGTGATACAAATAAAAATAAAATCAATCTCAAACGAAAAATTATTCTCTAATCGGTATATATTAGATCTATTATATAATACTAGAAATGTTACAAAGAAAATGAAAGGTAATTTTACAAGAATAAATAAATGATATGTCACTGCCAAGAGCAAATTAAGTCTATACATTGAAAGTATCGAATTCGCAGACATGCATATTGGCATTTTTAATGTTTCCGAAGACTGGTGAACAAAATTATGAATTTCTATTATAATAATGTTTGTAAACTCTCACATCTTTTGTTGGAATATATTTTGAGTTAATATTATATAAGAAGGAGACACAGGATATATCACCTTTGAGGACCTTGCAAAAGAATAGATAATTAATCGAGCTCATGGAGTCTAGCATATAGGCTTCGACAATTAAAATATTCGCATTTTCTCTCATAGCCACCACCTGAATTAATGGGCTGAAATCTGAATAAACATTAAACCTTCCCGCTCAAATGAATCCACTTGGAATGACTACCATTTCTGTAATCTCTGACTCATAATATGATTTACCTGATGGTTCCATTTGGTATCCTCAGAAATAGTTCCGTTCTTTACCGATAGAGTGCAGAACCCGCCAGTTCTTTGGCCAGCTGTTATTAGGAAGAGGATTGCTTTGCATTTTTTGTTTCTCCATGGTGTTTCCACAAAATAAATTCAGGTCAGAAAGGGTTCAGATATAGTTTTTCTTAGTATATTTTCTAATTTAGTCGAATCAGTAGTTGTAATCGAGTTCCAACCTACAGATTCATATCGATTTTCGATCGTAGCAGCGTATAGTAGAGCTTTAAAAGAGAATCACAAGTGGAAAAAGAATGTTACTGACCGTATTATTATTATTATTATTATTATTATTATTATTATTCCGTTTTCCTGAACTGTAACATCGCATGGCATAGGAAATTGTAAATGACAAAAAATTGTAACAGTATTTATAAAAAGAATTTATTCTTGAAGGATACAAAGTCATAGGCGTAAAACATTAAATTTAATTGATGTCTGTGTAAACAATCTATGATAATTACGAAGATGAAGGTCGAATAATAAAAGATATCACGGAGTGTCGTTAAAAATAACTGATTACATTACGGCAAAAGAAAAATAAGCAAATTAATTGAGAAATGAACTATTAATCCTTAAAATTAATGTAAGTTGTAAACATGTCACGAAACATGCCATTACTTATCATTAGCTTAACTTCTGCGCATTATTATTCTGGCGACACCTCCCGAAGAGTTCGTCACCCTTGACCTATGACGAAGATTTCCCATATTGTGTCACATAACTTTTTGCACTCATGTTGGTAGAGGTTATGGAGAATTCAAAGTTAGATCAGTTTATTTATAATTACCACAAGTTATATTTATTAATCTATGTTTTGAATAAATATGCCAATTATTTGATACGCTAATACGAATATATTTATTTTGTTATTTGTGTAACTAATTTTAGCTATTACGACGCGGCATATTGGTAAGTTCATAGCCTAACATGACAGAAGTTACTAGGTCTATATCTCAAAATAGATTTTTATTTATTCAAAACAATTACTTTTCAACACTATACGGTCATAAAGAGATAATTCTAAGGCAAAGAAATAAACTGATGAGCAAATAGCTACATATATATATATATATATATATATATATATATATATAATTTGAACTGGTAATGGAAATTACGGGAAAACGGCTGAACGGATTTTAATAAATGACCCCTCATTTTGAAGCTTGGAACCCGACGTTTTTCAGAAAAATAGTAACTTTCGGTGAAGCATTAGTTTTCCTACATAATTTTCATATTTTCCAAAATCCATCTTTCCTTAGTTTTGAGAAATAATTGCATCATTTCTGAATAAAACAAACACACACTAATTTACAATTCATTTTATATTTCAATATGCCTGGTGAATTATTAAATAAGTATGTAATAAATTTTCAATCTTAAGACATATCAACTTGCAAATGTTTATTTGCTATTTAATAAGATATATGAACGTTTTCGCCGTTTGGGACATCTTCAGATATAACAAAAACATATAATCTGGACCTATAATAATAAATTATGCAAATAACAAAGAATAAAGAACAATGTATGTATGCAATACATGAGATTCATGAGCTTTATGTAAAATGTGACATAATGTAGGATAATTATTGATATAATCTTTAGATTTTGAAATTGAATTGGACTAATATTTTATGCATATAGCTCATGTTACAAATAAAATATATAATTAAACATGATTGTTAACATTATTGACAAATTTTAATCATAATTGTATATTTTATTTGTAACATGAGCTATATGTATAAAATATCTGTCCAATTCAATTTCAAAATCTAAAGATTATATCAATAATTATCCTACATTATGTCACATTTTACATAAAGCTCATGAATCTCATGTATTGCATACATACATTGTTCTTTATTCTTTGTTATTTGCATAATTTATTATTATAGGTCCAGATTATATGTTTTTGTTATATCTGAAGATGCCCCAAAACGGCGAAAACGTTCATATATCTTATTAAATAGCAAATAAACATTTGCAAGTTGATATGTCTTAAGATTGAAAATTTATTACATACTTATTTAATAAAACACACACTAGCCTACAATAAACAAGAGGCTATTACACGAAAGCCATGACCTGCAGGATTGCTGACATATTTAGAGCTCAAATTCAATTGGTTATTAAAAACTTCAAGCTTACTAAAATAATTTACAGGTCTGATTCTGTAGTGTGTAATTTTCTGAGTACATCTGTGTTTTGGATATTAAAATCTACAAAACTTGAGATGGTTTGATGACATTATTACCATTAGAAATTAAATATTATTATAATTAATGCCATGATGCGAATATTTTTCATTAATTATAGAGTACGTATTAATGCTATATTGATGATATGAAAGTGAAACTTTTGGGGTTATATAAGTAGATGTAGAGAATATATATGAAATTAGATCTTCATTTCTATAATTTACTAAATGGCGGCATGTAGTATGTAATACAAAACTTACGTAAGATAATAATATTGTTGTTAAAAAAGAAATATTTTTACAGTTATTAATCAAGTGGGGTTGGGGCTTTTTCATATATTTAATGGCGGTGTGGTGTCGATATTTATATGCGTCATTCTCTTCAGCAGACTATTGGCTCGAGAGAGAGCAAAAATTACAGTTTCTAAGGAAAAACCAAAAGGTATTACTTGATAAAATAAGAGACCTAGAAAATTTTGTAGTCTCCCGATCATTTCAGCAAGATCTCTTAGTACGATGAAATGATTTTACCCTCTACATTTCAAGCTCTCCATGCAGCAGGTATACCAAGATGCTATGTTTACTGTTCGAAAGCATAGCAAACCTGGCATTTTTTTAACTTTCGCGTACAATTCACAATGACCTGAATTAGCTATTATTTAGTCACACATGAAAAACCCACTGATCGTTCTGACATTGTTACTTGCGTTTTCGCATTGAAACTCAAAACCTGAAGGTGGATAGGTTCAAGAAAAAAATATTTGGCATAAAAAACATTCAAAGGGAGTATGTTTCATTATTATAGAAGAAAATAACTTTCAAAATATCTGGTATTCTTTATTGAAAATAAATGTGAAAAATTTTTATTTGAACGTCTAATTTACTTAGTTTGCAGCATTTGCTAGTAATATGTATATCTGGAGTGAGCGAATTGGTCCAGACGGCAACGTTTGAGACGCATTCGAGAGATCCCGGCCAATCCGACTGGGGTTTTTCATGGTTTCTCTCAGTCATAAATTTACTGTACATATCATGATTCATCATCGCCTCTCGCCAATATCATAACCATTAACAAAATCTAAAATCAGTGACATGAACACAAGCCATCTGTAACAAACAGCAACAGAAACAGGAAATCAACAAAAGTAAAATACGGTCTACTAATAAATAACTTACACCCACAGATCCTACACACGCGATATGACCACAGATATTGAAGCGTGTATAAATAAACTTAACAAAAAAAATACTGTATAACTGACTACTGAATTAGTGCAGCGGGGACGCTAACATTGCAGATGTCTATAATAATCCGTAGAGAATAAGAAAGTCCAGGAGAACAGAGAGGGTTTGGAATTGAACGGGTTACGTCAGCTTCTTGTCCATGCGGATGACGTGAATATGTTAGGAGAAAATCCACAAACGATTAGGGAAAACACGGGAATTTTAATTGAAGCAAGTAAAGCGATAGGTTTGGAATTAAATCCCGAAAAGACAAAGTATATGATTATATCTCGTGACCAGAATATTGTACGAAATGGAAATATAAAAATTAGAGATTTATTCTTCGAAGAGGTGGAAAAATTCAAATAACTTGGAGTAACAGTAACAAATATAAATGACACTCGGGAGGAAAATAAACGCAGAATAAATATGGGAAATGCCTGTTATTATTCGGTTGAGAAGCTTTTGTCATCCCGTCTGCTGTCAAAAAATCTGAAAGTTAGAATTTATAAAACAGTTATATTACTCGTTGTTCTTTATGGTTGTGAAACTTGGACTCTCACTTTGAGAGAGGAACATAGATTAAGGGTGTTTGAGAATAAGGTTCTTAGGAAAATATTTGGGGCTAAGAGGGATGAAGTTATAGGAGAATGGAGAAAGTTACACAACACAGAACTGCACGCATTGTATTCTTCACCTGACATAATTAGGACCATAAAATGCAGACGTTTGAGATGGGCAGGGCATGTAGCACGTATGGGCGAATCCAGAAATGCATATAGAGTGTTAGTTGAGAGGCCGGAGGAAAAAAGACCTTTGGGGAGGCCGAGACGTAGATGGGAAGATAATATTAAAATGGATTTGAGGGAGGTGGGATATGATGATAGAGACTGGATTAATCTTGCTCAGGATAGGGACCAATGGCGGGCTTATTTAAGGGCGGCAATGAACCTCAGGGTTCCTTAAAAGCCAGTAAGTAAGACTTATAATTTATTAGTCAATTCTCCGGGAATTTTTTAGACAAACACAAATTTAAAAAGGATAAAGAGCTTCAGACAGCCCAACTTCAAGATAAGTCTGGAATGTGATCTTTGCCCTTCGTTGAATAGAAATTATTCCTCTCCCTTCGTCTGCCGGCAATGTTTACGTTGCCTGACAGGCATTATGGTACGAAGTATAAAATAAAAGGCGACGCAATACTTTTCGAGTAACCCCCGTAATTTTCACAGGGAATTAAAACTCATTATCACGGCTATTGCGAAGTGTTGAAGCCTTGAATTAACAGTTGCCTCAAGCATTTTGAGCGTTAATCCTATATTCAATATTTTTAATAACAGCTTGATTAGAGCTAAAGATCATTCATAATTAATAAATAAATATTTAAAGGCAATTCTCGTCATGAGCTTATAATTTAATCTAGCGAGCAGGAACAATAAGGAGTACATAAAACCGAAGACTAGAGTGGAAGTGCTAAAGTGGTGTAGCTAAGAGGATATTAACAAGAGGCGAGAAGGACGTAATTACCACTTAAAGAGTTAAAAACTTAATCCTGCTATCATTGTTTGGAGACGTTTAAGTATCTTAATGGATTATAGAATAATAATTTCATAACATTAATGGTTATAGCATATTTTGTGAGCTATTTAGAAATGCGGGTATTAAAACTGAAAAGTTAATGAAAAACGTCTTAATACGTTGGGTTCCTTTGTAAGTAATTCCACTGTAATATATTTAACATAATAAAAATAGGATAAGTTTAAGTGCTCAGTTCATAACTTATAATTGCGTCATCAGAAATCATAATGTTTATTAAATCCATTTTACTTTGTATTTTTTCAGCACTCAAAAATGAAATAATTGACTTGTACTGGCTCCCACAATTTCAGTAATCTTTCATTGAATGTTTCACTGCGTTCTTAAATCCAAGCTTTCTCTGTAAGCTTGTTTGCCATTTCTGTTAAGTATGTTGTTCGCCTAATTTTATTGTATGTGTGTTATGTTCAGCTCTTCAATTCTCGGAATCTCAATCTTGATCAATCAATCAATCGATCAATCAATCAATCAATCAATCAATCAATCAAACAATCAATCAATCAATCAATTAAATAAAGATAAATAAAAAACAAAAGGTACGAGAGAACGCATCTCTGTATGGGAATTTTGGGCTGTGGGCACCAAGCTAGTAGGCCACTTGTCTCATACCGTTTTTGTCTGTTCGAAAAGAAACCCTACAGAGACATTGAAGGAAAAGTCGAAAATAGACGTCACCCAATACGTACCACATAAAGGGGAATATGGTGCAGATCACCATAAATAATATGATTTAATAGCACCAGAGATGATTCGCGTAAAATGTTTCTTTTAGTTGGTTATTTAACGACGCTGTCTCAATTACTAGGTTATTTATTTATTATGATTTATTATTTAAATATACAGAACACAGAATTGTAGCCGTTAAATCAATTAAAAAGATAATAGTACATTATGTAACGAGCCTATAATGATAGTAATTAAGACGCAAGTACGTTTGTTTATGAAACGAGCGCAAGCGAGTTTCATAATTTTCATACGAGCGTCTTAATTACCATTATAGGCAAGTTTCATACGCCTTTTTACGCTCGACCATATTTCTAACTTGAAATTATTCAGAAGTAGGCCTATACATGTCATTTGTATCTGACAGAAGATCGGAAGTGACCTTGTTCATAGCTCGAAATTGTGAGATGTGCGCAGACGCGAAAGTATTTTTTCCGAGGAACAATAATGTCATTGACCTTGATGTAATGCAGAGAATATATAACCTGGAAATTGATTTAGAACTGAAAAACGAGATGACAAATTGAATTTATTTGAATATTATTTACAATTAACGCTAATTATTATAGTAACAGAACATAACCTTCTGCGACAGTATTGGATTTCCAGCCTCCGTGACGTTTCCCTCGTCTTTCGATTGCATATCCGAGAATAATCGAAAACCTGAACTTTAATGAATGGGTGTACTTTAATGACATGCATTAAAGGACTGCTACCAGGTGTATAATTACTACATTTCGGCATGGTCGAGCATAAAAAAATAAAAATAAATAGGTACGATTAAATATTAATGTATAATGTTAAAAAACGAAGATAGTAAGTTAGTAAACCGGAAAATTTGAAACAATTTGAACAATACGGTTTATAAAAGTAAATACAAATATTTACATACGGAATACTTAATAACATTTTACAGGATAAAGAGTTCGTCCAAAGGGCTGAACTAGGGAAGAGTACCCAAAACGCTCATTTCATTTCTGCGTTGAATTGCAATACTTAAGCGTTGACGCAAATAAGTAGTGCAACGACGATCACCGGTAATGGAGATCAAAATTTGGCCGATTTGAGATACCAAAACTTCAGCGTCATGACTCCAAGGACCGAAGGTCTCCACAGCAAAGTGGACAAAGAATTGTAGTTGTAGCTGTAATTTCAATTTCAGTTCCTATTTTATTTTATTTTTTATATTCCTCTTATATTAATATATTACATTATATTATATAAATTCACTGAAGCTGTAATTTTAATTTTAATTTTAATTTTAATTTATATTTTATTTTATTTTCTATATTCCTCTTATAAGTTATTAATAATAGTCTATATCTGAACTGCGACCGAACACGAGCGCAGGTCATTCGGTCCTTAAATTTTGTTAATATTATTGTATCCTCTTTTTTATATTGATTGTGTTATTTTATTTCTATTTCTATTGTTGCAATTATATTCTGTATTCTGTATATTTAAGTAATAAATCATAATAAATAATAAAATTTAATGTCCATGGGATTTGTGATAACGAGATTGTATTTGCCGAGATAAGGCCGAAAATTCGCCGTTTTCCGATCATTAGCCGCATTTTCACGAAGATTCGAAAGAGCCAGTAAAAGTCATGACTCCTTAAACCACACGGCTACGGACAGGGTTATTTCACGTGCTGTAAATCTACGAAATGGCCCTCAGAGCTTTATTTCCCTCCGATGGAATTAGTGCTACTGGAAGAAATTTTATTGTCTGTAAAATTCTATCGTCCTCAGCTAGGTTTGAGCTGTAGCCTATCTGTACGACGGTTATACTGTATATGAGCTACTCCATCTCAAATCGACCGAAATATAGAGAAAATTGACCTTACAATTTCTAAATACAATAAAACTTTTTTTGTACGTAGAGAACTGTGATACAATGCTTTGTGCAAAGTTTGAGGCATAAGAACTTCATAGTGTTTAAATTAAAAATATTTAAATTTAGGCTATTGTATTTTCATAAAATTTGCAACTTAAAACTGTTGTAGCTCCGAAACCCTTTCACCCAATCATCAAAATTATGGTTTATTTTGATGCTGAGAAATTAAAGTTTACATTGACATATAAACAGTTTTTCTTACTTTTTATGGAAATGGAGAAATTTAGATTTTTCCTCATTAAGACGCCTTTGCCAAGGAAAAAATATTTTTAAAATATTATATAGTTAGATTCCGCATTGAAAGTACAAATAAACACATATTTTTTACTGATGGCACGTTGATAAGAAAGTATTGAAAATATCAAATAAAGAAAATAAATAGTACGCGCGTGAACTAACCAGCTGACTGTGAGGCGGGAGCTAGCCGAGGTAAGCAAGGCCAGGAGACATAAACACGTGATGTGTCGTCTAGCAGTCATGCCTGTGCTAGCTTTATCACAGGTTTTCATAAATACAGGAGTACAATGACGCCCAACGCTCGCTTATATTCAGCTCTCGGCCAGTGCGTGCGGTACTGCACCGTTCAAGTCTAGGCGTGTGAAAATAATTTATTTAATACCCTCGAAACTTATTGCCGTACCACTAAGCAAACAATCCCGAATCCCTCTTAATAATGCAAGGTTTTTTCTCAATATTTTTTTACATTTTTACAAATTAGCAAAAAGCCTAAAATTAAGTAAAATCGCATTATCTGTCTCTCTGTGCATAATAAAAATAAGGATTACTTCTTAACATAACCTACCAAATATCAGCTTCAAAATAAGCTCTAGTTCAATGTTCTGCAGTAAACGGTTCCAGAGTTCTGAGCGCTGAAAGAGGCTTCTTTTTATAAAATACGCTAAATTTGTCGCTCAATAATACGAAAACCGTTTGATTTTCGATAGTATATTTTTGAAAATGCACTCTCCTCAGTACCTTGTATAAATAGGGAAAAAATTAGAATAGCCCATATGAAGTTATAATCATTATCACCAACTTCATTATCATCACCACTACCACCACCAATACAAAAACCTTAGATACTTCATTGTTGATAAAGTTTTGTAGGCTAAATCTTATTTAGTTTCAACTGGTTTGACTAATTGCATATGCCTTGCAGCTTTACATTTTTCTATATTATCAGTGTGCATAAATTGTGATTTTTCCTGCATTGTTTCTTTGTTAATTTTCATTCAACGATTGAATAATTTTGTCTGTAGTTCTGCAATCACGTGTCTAGTCTATTTAAGTTTTCTTATTTTAGTTTTTAGCATCCCATATTGTTTTATGTAATTTATACATCTTTTATTCTTGGTTAATAGAGTGTTTTATGGTTTCATACATTTCTCTTAACACACTTGTTTCAAATACTAATTTCATTTTGTCTCTTTTTTAATTCACATCTCTGACGTGTAACTAAGAGTTTGCAGAATAATATATTTAAAAATATACTAGTTTAATTTCCTGCAAATGATTGCACTTTCTAATATATCGGGTAAGGTAAAACGCGTTTTTATAGCACAGTCTATTCCACCGTTAATTTTTCCACAACATTTTCTGTACATATTTTTATAACCCTGTTTGTTACACGAAACATTACAACGGATCTATTTTTAAATAAATTATGAAATTTGTCGATCAGCCTCCAAAATTAATATTTTAAACAAAGTAACAACTTGAAGAAATAATTTTAAAAATTAAGTACTTAACGTAATACCTCCGTGATAGCCTCAGAGGTAAAATATACAATAAAATAAAGCAATAAACTCGCAAATATCTCAACGTACTTGTGAAAATTGAACGAAATATGACTCCCATAATTCTGACTACACAAACAGTGAACGTGTATTAATTTTAGGTTATATCTAAAATTATTCCTTTTTGCGGAAGATGTGATTACTTAAGTCAGTGACGCGACAGCCTATGGAGGGCCAATGACTAGTCGACAGCTGCCCTCACACCCACAGCCTATACCAGTCATGTCAATTGATGCCCATGGGAACAAGTGCGCGCTTTAGAGCTCGGGAGAGCCTGAGCGCTTTACAGCGGAAAGGAAAGAGACAGACGAAAGAGGTAGCATATGCCGCTTGGTCGAGCTATATTCAGGGATGGCCAGCACTGATTTTTATAGATGAAGGGAAGAGAACTTATTAAAACTGTATCCATGTTAATTTTTAGATTTGTCTGAGAAGTATGAATGCATTACAAGATTGTAAGTTTTAATTTTAATGTTCATTTTTCACAAGTTTGATTTTTTTGTTCGAAAGAAATATTTTCTCAACTTTCTTTTATAGAAAAGCGGAATTTTCAGATATAGGGCTATTTATTTAGTAGCCTTACAGAATGTTTTCGTAAATCTAATATACCGTAAATACGTATTACTAAAGATAGTGTATTGAAAATTTAACAAATATTCGCATGGAAATTGTTTGTAAGGAAATGAATTAACAAAGCAACTACAGTTACACAATAAGCAAAAGATACGTGCCCATGTGTTGTATAGCTTCAGCACATTTCGAGAAAATTATTTAATATTCTGATGATAGGAAGTTGCTCACAAATATCACCTTAAAAGCATAATGCGATGAGAGTTTTGTTATGTAATATTAGTTACACTTAAAACATATACAGCACCTAGGTAACTTTGTTTTGTACTGTAATATTGTTTTCATTAGTTTATTGATTACTTTTATAAGGCTAAAGATACCATCAATACCAACTCCAACTAATCGTGTCATACTCAATCTCTTTTCTTCGGATATCACTTTCTTTATGAGGATATGTTTCATCCACTTAGTACAGTATAGTTGTACTATTATGGAATTTGTGTGAATATTCCTTCTTAACTCTCTATTATGTTATTAACATTTAAAACACAACTGCAATACCTTATTAAGAAATTGGTATTAGTACTTTTGTTTTACAGACAATATAGATAATATCAAACAGAAAGAAGCCATATAATAATCACATCAAATTTCACGTTCCGTTTGAAGTTTGTGCACCACTGTTTTCTTAATCCAAAAGGCCGCTTATTCATATACACGACCTCAAGGTTAGAAAAAAATGCGCTTGCTTAGACATCACTGGCCTATACGATTATCCTACCAATATGGAGGTAAAAACTGGTCAGGACGTTTGTATAAAACCTTAGCTAGAGCTGTACTATATTACGGAAGTGAAGCGTGGACAATGAGAAGTAGAGATATCAGAAGAATAACGGCCTGTGATATGAAATTTATGAAAGTAATAGGCCTACTAGGACATATTCGCTTGGACCGCGAAAGAAATGAGAATGCAACCAGTCTCACAGTTTTAAACAACTACCAGCTGCAATGAAAAAACCATGTACAAGAAATGAATCGTAATTAATAGACTTCCAAAACCATGCTTCAATACCGTCCCCAATGGAAGAGATCTTTGGGCCGTCCAGAAAGAAAAGTGGATCAAGAATGACTCACTGAGATCGTAACAGGCCATGGGCCTTATACTTGTTTGGGTGATGATAATGATGATGATGATGAGGATGATGTTAATTAATTTTGTGCTCGACCATGCCGAAATGTAGTAATTATACACCTGGTAGCAGCCCTTTAATGGACCTCATTAAAGTACACCTATTCATTAAAGTTCAGGTTTTCCACCAATCAGAAAGCAATATGAAAGCGCAAGTATCGATTATTCTCGGATATGCAATCGAAAGACAACTAGCGAAACGTCACGGAGGCTGGAAATCCAATACTGTTGCAGAAGGTTATGTTCTGTTACTATAATAATTAGCGTTAATTGTAAATAATATTCAAATAAATTCAATTTGTCATCTCTTTTTTCAATGTCTAAATCAATTTCCAGGTTATATCAAGATTAATGTTCATTTTACTCTCTAGATTATATCAAGGTCAATGACATTTGTTCCTCGGCAAAAAATCAATACTTTCAGGTCTGCCCACATCTCACAATTTACGAGATATTGCACAAGGTCAGTTCCGCTCTCCAGTCAGATAAGAATAATATGAATACTTATGAATAATTTCAAGTTTAGAAATATGGTCGAGCATAAAAAGTCTTATGAAACTTGCCTATAATGGTAATTAAGACGATCGTATAAAAATTATGAAACTCGCTTGCGCTCGTTTCATAAACATACTCGCGTCTTAATTACTACCATTATAGCTCGTTGCATAATGTACTATTAATATAATACCGTCTTGAAGAAATACTTCGGAAAACTTTGAAATAAACATAATGTGTGCTTTTCTGAATAAGAAAACAGGATCTTGAATCGTCAGGATTAATGTTCAGTCTGTGCCTCCATGACCCCTTTACGCTCCCATGATATTGTATTCCGTCTCCTGGAATAACTTTATCTTGTTACAGAATGTGCACTCGGAAAGCATAAACGAATTCTTTTGTAAGGTGAAGCAAGAGCATATTTCGAATTCTGACTCTTAAAAATAGGTTAAACTTTCTGAAGTATCAGAGACAAGAAAAGATTCTCCTCTCCGTCGTCGTTAAGGGAAATAAAGGTTTCTTTTATGCGACGGAACCCAGAAAGAGAAGCTAAGATGGTAGATCGGAGACAACGATAATGCGAGCTTAATGATATCACTGTCATCGCGCGGGATCGTCTGCATCACAACCGGGGCGAATGTTCTAACAAAGACATACGTCTGCAAGCTCGGAATAAAACAAACTGCAGGCCAGCTATTCAATAACATGATTATCCAGCTTTCAATACTAATTTATTTGAAAGTGCTGTTTTATGAAGCACTAATTATCCAACATCATACCTTTATTATGTGTGTATTTGTGTATGTATTTATTCACACTGCAATGGGTATATACCCGGTGGCAGTGGTAACTAATTACACTCAAATAAAGACAATAATAAACACAATTAATAATAATACTAATAATTAGTACTAACAATAATAATAATAATAAATAATAATAATAATAATAATAATAATAATAATAATAATAATAATAATAATAGGGAATATCCTAAATTAAATGTAGCACGATCACTTAAAATAACATTTAAAATAAATCTAATTTATATCTTAAATCTAAGTTCGAACTAAAACCCACGAGTATGATATGTTCATATCTGCACAAGTACCTTTCCACATTACACTCATTTCGCTGTCAACTCACTCACTGCACTGGAACTACGACACATTTCACTGATTCTATCCTGATTTCACTAACACTTCAAGAACATTTCACTGTTCAAATACTTTGCACTGCCACTATAAACTATAAAGTTTCTCTGACAGGAACACGTTTCACTTACACAACACACTTCACTGACACAACACACTTCACTGACACAACATAGTCTAATTCTTCACTGATACAACACTTCAATAACAAAATATCATTTACACCCTTTAGATACTGTGTATAATTACCGTCTATTAGTAAAGTCCTTAAGCCTATTTTTAAATATGTTTTTGGTTGTTGGTAAAGCCTTTAGTAAGTCTGCAGGTAAAGCATTCCAGTCCCTGATAGTACGATTGAGAAAAGAAAACTTTCCAGTGTCCGTCATCTGTCTTCTTTCCCTCAATTTATATGAGTGGTCGTTCCTTGCAGAGTAATTTGGCGGTTGCAACCTATTTTTTATTTCTCTCCAGGCAGGCTCACTGCTGTATGTTTTGAACAGTGCGCATAATCGAATTCGCGTTCTCCTGTCCTTGAGTGTGTCCATTTTAATGGTAAATTTTTCCAACAACACTTGAGAGTCTGTTTTTTAATCTTTTCCAGTGTCTTAAAATGTTCTAATCTGTAAGGATCCCAACATGCAGCACCATATTCCATTACTGGACGTACTAGTGATTTATATGCAATCTCTTTGGATTAATCAGAGCCTTTTCTTAGTACCCTCATCACAAAGTGTAACGCTCTCCATGCTTTTCCCGCTGTGTCCGTAACGTGTTCCCCCCAGCCGAGATCGCTGCTAAATGTTATTCCGAGGTATTTACATTCGTTAACTTCCGGAATGGTTTCACCCCCTAACTTATACGATGCGATGATGCTGATGATGATGATGATGATGATGATGATGATGATGATGATAAGTATTTAGACAAAAACGATACTTCAGGCATACACTGGGAACCACAGATTGCTAGAATTATAGGGAATACGTAGTTACTGACAAAGTATCAGCTGCCATGTTAGAATATACCTCTGTTTGGTGTGTTAATAGAAAGAGTCAATATTTAAATATGAGGCGGTGTGTTGGTGATGGTATTGTTGCGTAGAATATTAAATATTTGTATTTCTAAATGTACGCCTAATGCTATATTATTTTCACTTTTATTCATACCCTGCCATCGACCCGTGTCTGCCACATAATTGTGTATGTGTTTTTAATTTCTCAGCATTGTATTGTATTGTATTTATTTACATTTCGTGGTATTTGTACATCGCTTCACAGCTAGAACATGGAAAATGTCAAAAATCAAGTATCGATACTTAATAAAAGACAGAAATATTCATGCAGTGTCGTTGAATGCCATAAATTCACCTACAAAATAGAAGGCGTAAGAAATTTAGTACCGGTACTTATTTAATTTGGCCCTATATAACCTCATGTTTTGAGTTTGATTTTTATATCGATAGGGAGGCTATTAAAGATGTTACTGCCATATGACGCACTGCTTTTTGATAGTACGATAGACTTGCCGATGGAATATGAAAGTCATATTTTGACGACTATTTATGCTATGAACTGTTCAATTAGTTACATAGTTTTCACGATTACATAGGAGAAAGTTTATTAACGAAAAATATACTGACAAGCCATGGACATTATTTTTAGTTTCTTTGAAAATGATCCTACACGATTCCCTAGATTTGGCACGTACTACTGTTCTCGTTACTACTTTTTTTTGTAGAAATATATTGTTACTATCTGTAGAGTTTCCACATCCAAAAGTCATTACCGAGTGGAAGTGTGCAAAGTAGGTATATTGTTTTTAAGGTATTGATATTTACAATCTGTTGCGCAGATCTAATAGAAAAACATGCTGAGTTTAGTTTGGAGGTTATTTCTATAATGTGATTTTTCAAATTTAATATATTATCGATTTGTAAACCAAGAAATTTGGTTGTTGTTTCTATTAGGGACGCAGTATAGAGAATTGTGATACTGCAGAAGTTTAACTTCGAGATTTTAACTAAATCTTTAATATTACTCGTATCACAGCATTATCAACCTTTACCCTACTGCTAAAGAACTATCACGATATTACACGTATCACAGTATTATCTGTAGTAATGTCACGAGAGGTCTGAGATTTATCTGGACAATCTCAGACCTCGAGTGACATTTATTAGGACTATATGTGAATAAAATAAAAATATAAATAATATATCCCTAAAATTCGCTCACAAATTGTTAATAATTGTATATTTACGAATACTTAACCTATTCAGACTTTGTGAAGTTGAGATAGATTGAATATCGATTACTGCAATAAAGAAATTGGATGTTATTCAGTAATGCCAATTGCGAAAAGCGAAATACAGGTTAACAATGTTAATTACATGTACTGCACTTTTCTCTTATTATTATAACAAATACGTTCTCATTATCTGCTGAAATCATAATATAATTTAAACATTTTATAATATAATTACAAATAACATGATTAATACATTAATTAATTGTTGAAAACGCAGTTATGAAATCTGAATGAAGGAGTGTAATTTTTTCAGATAACCTACAATGGACATGGAATTAGAAGATGAAGATGTGGAAGTGGAATTTCACACTTTATTTAGTACTTCGTCGTTACAATACACACTACACCTAGAACTAAAAAACTAAGTAATATTGTATGGAAACGGCTATATAGTAATACAGCGAGACATGTTGCTAAACAGTGAACTCATCTCTGTATAGATAATTAAAACACGTTTTTATTAAGCCATACGGAAGGCAATTTGATCAAAGACTTTGTATATAATATATAGCTAAGTTCTTTGGGTTTGATATGCGCTGATGTTACATAAATTTCAACATCTGACTTTTTATTAATTGTTTAATTTCATTCCCGTAGTACAGATTTTATAGGTTACAATTAGGTTAGTTACCTGTGGCCGCGGGATCATGTGTGAGCTTGCCTTATTTCGATCGTTACTCCGTGCTACAGGAAAGCATTTTCCATAGATCGAAAAACGCATTCTCGCTGTAGTGTGTAACGGGACTGAAGCTGCATCTACACAGTTCAACTTTCCATGCATGTATGCATGCAGTCTGGAAATGATATTGAAATTATCAAGTTTAAAACGTACGTTCAATTAAGATGAATAAAGATTTTGTGTCTACATGGTGCGGCGTTTTGAACGTCGTCTTCACTACGTAAATATATTAATTAATATCAGCAATCAATCTTGCATTCATTGCTTGAATGCGTAAAGTTGAAAGAACAGTTTAACCGTGTAGATGCATATTAATGGATTCATGCTCATCAGTTTACGGGGAAACAGTTGGCGACACCGACTAAACAAAAGAACAACCATGCGGTAAAAAGATAGCGATAAATCTAGCTGCAAAAATTATCGCGATGTCTGACTGTGATTGGCTGGAATTCAAAATTTCATTACACTTCATTGGTCGAAAATGGAATAACGTCATATAAACGAAATAGTCAACCTTTACCCTACTACTAAATAACTATCACGATATTACTTGTATCACAGTACTATCAACCTTTACCCTACTACAAAAAGATTTATTGTCAATACCCGTGAAGGCGTACGCTACGTATTGAATATGTCTCAGAGATTGCCAAGTTATTATTTATAACCCAATACTTTCGATTGGATTTGAACTCGAGAATCTCTAATGTAACTTCTAGCATCATATCCTCGAGACCACCTGGGATGACTTCCGTGTCAGAGGTACTGGTATATTAAGGAGGTGGTGTGTTCTTGCGGATATGCAGGCGGTAGACTGCTAAATGCTGCCGAATTTTTTATGTGCAGAGACATATTTCATAAATCAATTCTAAAATAAATGAAAGCGACATTAAAGGCACGACAACACAGTATTTAGTGAAGAAGACAATTCGGTGGATGTCATGCAGTTAAATGTGGGGTTGGGCCGCTGGCCATTTGAGTTTCCGCCAAAGGTTTCCTAGGTGAAGTGCACAGTTGTTTTGAAATAAAGTTCCGATTGTCTTCATAGAGTTACACTGAATTTGTCACAGTGATTTACGGTAGAGCTCTTTATCTACCCGCAGGTTTAAACTGCTCAATTTAAATGTTATAGTTCAATAATCCGCTAGAAGAATCCTATAACTGACAAAGTCCGGATGTTTAAATCCTTTCAAATGACTTCATCTTTTATTCAGGGATTAGTAATTGCTGAACTAAAGCTAATTCTCAATATTATTTGCCATGTGCGTCTTTTTTCTTAATTCCTCATATTATGCAATCTATAAAAAGAAAATATGACGATACATAAGTAACAGATTTTAAAACTATCACGAAATACACGCCTTTGTCGTCATCAGAGGGCTAGCAATGGCTAGTTGGATTGGACTTCAAAGGACGGCTAGGTCTATATATGGGAGTAACGAATAATTGTATGTAACCTATGAATTACACACAATAATTACAATTAATGTTAATAGTTAAAATAAAAATCTGAAAGTTAGAATTTATAAAACAGTTATATTACCTGTTGTTCTTTATGGTTGTGAAACTTGGACTCTCACTTTGAGAGAGGAACACAGGTTAAGGGTGTTTGAGAATAAGGTGCTTAGGAAAATATTTGGGGCTAAGAGGGATGAAGTTACAGGAGAATGGAGAAAGTTACACAACACAGAACTGCACGTATTGTATTCTTCACCTGACATAATTAGGAACATTAAATCCAGACGTTTGAGATGGGGAGGGCATGTAGCACGTATGGGCGAATCCAGAAATGCATATAGATTGTTAGTTGGGAGGCCGGAGGGAAAAAGACCTTTAGGGAGGCCGAGACGTAGATGGGAAGATAATATTAAATGGATCTGAGGGAGGTGGGATATGATGATAGAGAATGGATTAATCTTGCTCAGGATAGGGACCAATGGCGGGCTTATATGAGGGCGGCAATGAACCTCCGGGTTCCTTAAAAGCCAGTAAGTAAGTATGTTAAAATAACCTAATTAATAAATAAACCTTATTTTTCATTACAACCTACCACATACATAAATATGACATGCACAGTGTACTAATAAGCCTACTCTTTCACTACTTTCATTGCACTCTCATCTCACTCACTGCACTGGCACTGTAACACATTTCACTGTCACCATATAACACATTTCACTGACAATATAGAACACATTTCACTGACACTATAGAACACATTTCACTGACACTATAGAATACATTTCATTGACACTATAGAACACATTTCATTGACACTATAGAACAAATTTCACTGACACTATAGGACACATTTCACTGACACTATAGAACACATTTCACTGACACTATAGAACACATTTTACTGACACTATAGAACACATTTCACTGACACTATAGAACACATTTCACTGACACTATAGAACACATTTCACTGACACTATATAACATATTATACTGACACTATACAACACATTTCACTGACACTATATAACATATTATACTGACACTATAGAACACATTTCACTGAGACTATAGAACACATTTCATTGACACTGTAGAACACATTTCACTGACAATATAGAACACATTTCACTGACACTATAGAACACATTTCATTGACACTATAGAACACATTTCATTGACACTATAGAACACATTTAACTGACACTTTAGAACACATTTCACTGACACTATAAAACACATTTCACTGACACTGTAGAACACATTTCAGTGTCACTATAGAACACATTTCACTGACACTATAGAACACATTTCACTGACACTATAGAACATATTTCACTGACACTATAGAACACATTACACTGACACTATAAAACACATTTCTCTGGCACTATAGAACACATTTCACTGACACTATAGAACACATTTTACTGACACTATAGAACACATTTCATTGACGCTATAGAACACATTTCACTGACACTATAGAATACATTTTACTAACACTATAAATTGTCACTGAACGAAACTATTCACTGCCATTGTAAACTATAACTTCACTGACAACACGCTTCGCTGATATAACACTTCAAATAAGACAATTACACCCTTACTGTTTGGTAGAATCATACTTACAAACTTTACTAACTTAAAATTGATAATCTAAACCCCTCTTACAAACCATTTTAAACTAATTTAGAATTGAAACCAAAAGAATAACTCGTCAGACTAAGTAAATACATGTCATCTTAAGTAGTGTAACATTATCTTTTGTAACATTTACACATTCTGCATAACTTTTTAAGTTAATTTTTTTAATCTTATTAAAGAAGGACAGCCCTCAAAGGCCGCTGCAGGTAGGTCATTCGAATCATATAGGGCCTACAGTTCGATTTAACAATGAGAATTTACCTACATTCGTTCTCTGTTTGCTAAGACACGCAAAATAAATGTATCGAATCTAGAAAGACTAATCCGATCATTTCTTGCCACCGTTCATTTTCAACGCAAAATTTCACATAGAACTGTGTGTAATCACCTGTCGACAGGTGCATAGCTTTAGTATGCTGCATATCTTCACGTAGAAATGTGTGGGGTTGGTGAGAAAAACGAAAGAAAAATAAGAAACGGATTACAAATAAAAAGCTAATAAAAGGAGAACAAGGGCAATGCAAGGTTAATAAGGGGAATGCAAGAAGAACAAGAGGAATATAAGGAACAGAAGGGAAATACAATGAGAACAAGGGGAATACAATGAAAACAAGGGAAATACAATGAGAACAAAGGAATACAACGAGAACAAAGGAATATAACGAGAACAGGGGGAATACAACGAGAACAGGGAGGATAGAAGGAGAACAAGGGGAATAGAATGAGAAAAGAGGGAATACAATGAAACAAGGGGAATACAACGAAACAAGAGGAATACAACGAGAACAAGGGGAATACAACGAGAACAAAGGAATACAACGAGAACAGGGGGAATACAACGAGAGCAGGGAGGATAGAAGGAGAACAAGGGTAATAGAATGAGAAAAAGGGGAATACAATGAAAAAAGGGGAATAAAACGAAACAAGAGGAATACAACGAGAACAAGGGGAATACAACGAGAACAGGGGGAATACAACGAGAACAGGGAGGATAGAAGGAGAACAGGGAGGATAGAAGGAGAACAAGGGGAATAGAATGAGAAAAAGGGGAATACAATGAAAACAAGGGAAATACAATGAGAACAAAGGAATACAACGAGAACAAAGGAATATAACGAGAACAGGGGGAATACAACGAGAACAGGGAGGATAGAAGGAGAACAAGGGGAATAGAATGAGAAAAAGGGGAATATAATGAAACAAGGGGAATACAACGAAACAAGAGGAATACAACGAGAACAAGGGGAATACAACGAGAACAAGAAAAAGCGGTATAGAAGGAAAACAAGGTGACAGGAGAACTACAAAAAGGAAATGTAGGAGGAGGAGATGAACGGAAAGACAAGAAGAACAAGGGGAACACGAGGAAAGCAAGGTGAAGACAAGGAGAACAGGAGATAGACAAGTACAACAGTGAAATATACGGAGAACAAGGGAATGCGTTGAGAACAAGGGAATATATGGACAACAAGGAATACCAGGAGAACAAGGAAATACAAGGCGATCAAGGGGAAGAAAGGAAAATATGGGGAAAGGAGAACCAGGGGAATACAAGAAGGAAAACAAGGAGATCAAGAGAAAAACAGGAAGATCGAGGGGAAGACAAAAACAAGAGGAAGAGAAGGATAACATGAATAAGATAAGGAGAGCAAGAGGGAGAAAATGAGAACAAAGGAGTACGAGAAAAAGAAAGGTGATACAAGGAGTGCAAGTGTATAGGCTACAAGGAGAACAAGCGGAAGTCAAGGAGAACAAAAGGGAGACAGAGAGAGCAAGCAGAAGAGAAGGAGAAACGGAAACCAAGGAGGAAAATGGGAGAAAAATGAGAATATGAGAACAAATAGAATACAAAGAGAATAAGGGGAATATAAGAAGATGAAGTGGAATATAGACTAAGAATACAAGAAAAGCAAGGAGAATGCAGATACAAGAAGGAAAATAAAAGGAGAGTAAGGGTAAGACAAGGACAACAAGAGGATTAAATGAAAACAATAGGAATATAAGGAGAACAAGGGGATTTTCACGCGAACGTTAGCTATACAAGAAGAACTAGGAGAAGGGTTGCATTTTTATGTGATCATCCCTAGTTACCCCAAACCTATTGAGGAGAAAGACGTAGTTCTATGTCAAAGAACAAAGTATCGTGAATGTGTAGGCGTATTTGCATTTTCTTGCTCCCAATCGAACACGGATCCTATGGAATTGTAGACATAAATACTGCCACTTGAAACGGCAAAGTATTAAGCGCTTCTACAATAATACCAGTAATAATATGGCTTAAATTTAATTATGGGTCTGGACCGATCAGAGTGTTAATGAACTGGCTGCCTTGAGAGGCAGGCTCGATGTCCCGCGCACAGCGCCGCTCTGTACTTCGATAACAGATTTATTAACTGATAAACGCTGGGTGGTTCGCCAACTGAATTTTAATAGACCGCAGTAAATAGCTAGTCGGAGGGACAGAGCAAGACGTATGACTTTCAGCGTCTCAAATTGCGTATAAAATACTGCATAATGGCGGCCGGCGAGTGGAAAGAGCTCTCTCTTTGAAGACTAAATTGCTGTTCAGAAGGGATTGCTTGGCTGTTATGCCACACGGAAGTATAATCGAGGATCTTCGTGGTATGCTTCCAATTTGCAACTTCTTCCTTTCTCTTCGTCTCGTTCTTGTATTTATGTATCCTTCTGATATTTCGTCCTTCTCTTTTATTCATTAGGTAAATGCATTCCCTATAAACTCCTAAATTACAACATTTCACATTTCACTACATTAATTTATAGTTTACAACTAAGTAAAACACCATCATCATCATCATCATCATCATCATCATCATCTGATACGGATTAGGCTAGTAGCACAGTCTACTATATGCAGTCACGAAGCTTGGGATGATTTTTTGCCAACGAGTTGCGATAGTTGCTAGCCGCTTGGAGCGCTGTGAAGACACTTGGGGGCATGGAGGTAGAGCCCCATGCTCTCCATGACCTCGGCACTAGAATGAGGTGGTGTGGTCGGCACCACGCTCTGACCGCCTTTTACCCCCGGGAAAGACCCAGTACTCAATTTTATAGGAGGCTGAGTGAACCTCGGGGCCGTTCTGAAAGTTTGGCAACGAGAAAAAATCCTGTCACCACCTGGATCGAACCCCGGACCTTCCAGTCCGTAGCCAGCTGCTCTACCAACTGAGCTACCCGGCCGCCTGGAACAATAGACTGTGTCACTGTCATCGTGATCTAATACAGGTCGTAAGGCAGGCCATGTGACTCGCTTAAGGTATGTATTAACGTTTGAAATGGCGTTTTTCTTTTTTGATTAAAATTTTCTTTGTAATAATGTTAGCTGCAAAATCCTAGTACAGAGCATTGTACGCATAAACAGCAATAACTCAGTCAAAGAAATTTCAAAATTGAGTAATTTTTAGAAAATATATGGCATTTTGAAGAAATAGAATAATTTTTAATTAATTATTTTTTTTAAGGAATCAAAAAGTGAAATTGAAGTTTCTGATATATGGTTATGTTAGTCTACTTTCATATGTTGTCTGATAAATATCTTAAAAAGGTTAGTTAAAAAATGTAGATTTTCCTCCAAAACGTTAATACATACCTTAAACCGATCACGAAGGGCGGCGTTTCAACCATATAAATTAATTGGAATGCATAAAGAGTAATATATATTTCTCTAAAATGTAGTGTAATTGCATTAATAAAATTTAAAACAATGATTAGGGGGCACTTCAGACATAATTCACTTGCGAGTTAAGGTGTAATATTATTTTTGGTGTGAAAATTACGTAGATCGTATGTGTAATACCTGCCTTTATTTCGATTAAATATTGCGAAATTCTTGTGCATTCATTTATGCACGATTCAATAATTTTCAGTTGCACCGCACGAATATTTAAATATGTTGAAATTAGAGGTTATGTTTACTGTACCAGTTGCCCCTTTCTGTCTAATTTTAGTGGTCTCCAATGCCCTGTCACCATATATATATATATATATATATATATATATATATATATATATATATATATATAGGCCTATATGTTATGGCATATGGCTATTACAGGTTGTGTTTACTATATTTAACTTATATTCCTATATTCGCAATTATACATTATAATTAAACAATGTCATGAATGACACCCGTCACATTCTATTTGTCTGTATTTTAATACTACAATTGAGTACTGAATTATTGTATTTATCTACTACCTAAGAGACGAAGTAACACAATCATACGTACACTAATTTTATAGGAGTGGTATGGTAAATTTTCTGTCTACAATTAAGGAAAGTAGATGTGCTAAATTAAAATCGCAATATAAATTCGTTTTTATTGAACCTCAAAATAGCTTCCATTCTAAACTTGAAATGTTGACGCGAACAGATTATGTTAACACGTAAAATTCTCTGCACATTAAAATAACACAGTTTTGTAATAATTTCTGCAACATATTACGCAACAAGAAGTAAACGGAACTTATGGACAAATTACACTAAATAAAGCTTAGCAATGATAAGCAATAAAGTTATAATATAATATTTCACTGAGCTCCATACACTGAAATAGAAAACCCGAACAAACATTTAGATCGAAAAAGCATTGACTGTGCCGTATTTCGCATTTTTGTGAAAAGCTATGTATTTGTGAAATGTTCCTTATCGGTTGTAATAACTGTAAATGGCTAAAATACAATAATTTGAATAATAATATGGGAAAAGGATACGTTTGTAGTACTATAAATTGTAAGAAAAATAGGTTAGTGTTATCCTTCTTCCGAAAGATCCAGGAAGGTGAGTTTATAGAATATAATATATATTTTATGAAAATAACATATAAACCTTATGTATTTCATATTTCATAGTGGAAGAAAGGTGTTAATTTTTTCAAAAGAACACGATATCGAAAATAAAATACATTTTATCGTCCGCTAGGGAAAGAGTCTGTGATGAGGCGATAGTAGCGATCCTGGTGGTGAGCAACTATCTATGGATGCATATTTCAACTGTCTATGTTTGCATATTTAGTAAGCATTAAGCTTCGTGGCTGTATATAGTAGACTGTGCAAGTAGCGTGTTCCAATCTCATCCAAAACTAACATAATCCAATTTAAATCTTGCCCAAATTCAACCTCGCAAATTTCAACCACAATAACTCACAATAGGCCTGTAATAAAAACAACAACCAACTTTCTTGGCTTACAAATCGATAATATATTAAACTGGAGGAATGATATCAAAGAAATTACTTCCAAACTAAATTCAAAATGTTTTGTTATTAGATCTATGTAAGAGATAGTAAATATCAATACCTTAAAAACAATACACAGTACTTTTCATATTTCCACTCGGTAATGAGTTTTGGAATAATTTTCCAGGGAAATTCTACAGCTGATAGTAACAGTATATTCCTACTACGAGAAAAGAGTAATTAGAATAATAGTAGGTGCAAAATCTAGGAAATCGTGTGGAACTATTTAAAAAAAAACTACAAATAATGTCCATGGCTTGTCAGTATATCTTTTTTATTAATAAACTTCCTCGTGTGTAATCGTGAAAACTTTGTAACTAATTCAACAGTACATATTATAATTATGCACTTGTCAAAAAAATGATTTTTATATTCCATCGGTAAGTCTATCCTATGGATATAAAAAATCAAACTTAAAACATAAGTTTTATAGGCATGTTGTATAATGTCCGATGAGCTAAAATAGGTAGCTTATCAAGTTGCTAAGTGATTATATATTCAGATATTAGCATAACAAGTAGAATGTTTTAAAATTATTAACTTTTTCGGCATTGATGTGCCATATTCAGATCGTTAGGAGAGATGTCGACAAAGTATGAACACTTTACGAGATTCATGGTTAAACAATTGTCACATAAATAGCTAAATATGTAAATATAATTGATTATAGAAGGAGTCCATAATTATACCTATTTTTAAGAAGGGGAATAAGACTAACTGTGGTATATTTCGAGGAATATCACTTTTTCTGACGTCCTACAAAATTTTGTCCAATATTCTTTTGAGAAGATTAACTCCGTACGTAGATGAAATTATTAAGGATCATTAGTGCGGTTTTAGGCGTACTAGATCGACTATTGATCAGGTTTTTTGTATTCGACAGATATTGGATAAAAAATGAGAGTACAAGGGTACAGTACATCAGTTATTCATACATTTCAAAAAGGAATATGACTCGGTTAAGAGAGGAGTTTTATATATCATTCTTATTGAATTTGGTATTCCCAAGAAACTAGTTCGATTAATTAAAATGTGTCTTAGTGAAGCTTACAGCAGAGTCTGTATAGGCCATTTTCTATCTGAGGCTTTTCCAATTCGCTGCGGGCTAAAGCAAGGAGATGCACTATCACCTTTACTTTTTAACTTCGCTCTGGAATATGCCATTAGGAAAGTTCAGGATAACAGACAGGGTTTGGAATTGAACGGGTCACATCAGCTTCTGGTCTATGGGGATGACGTGAATATGTTAGGAGAAAATCCACAAACGATTAGGGAAAGCACGGAAATTTTACTTGAAAGAAGTAAAGCGATAGGGTTGGAAGAAAATCCCGAAAAGACAAAGTATATGATTATACAGACACACGAAAACACACCCCAACGATATTCTCAACACAGAACTCAATTTCAAAACACAGACACTCTTTGACTCTACACTACGAACGCACCCACACAGGAAACAATAGGCGCCAAGACCAACAACGACCAGTTCCGAAGATGACCGAAAATAGGTCGAAACATGTTAAAAAGGTACGTTAAAATTTAACACAAGAAAGTTCTTATCATAAATATTCCGAAGTGATACAGTGTTAAAAGTTGTGTAATCAAGATGTATATATGATTGTCTCTCGTGACCTGAATATTGTACAAAATGGAAACATACAAATTGGAGATTTATCCTTCGAAGAGGTGGAAAAATTAAAATATCTTGGAGCAACAGTAACAAATATAAATGACACTCGGGAGGAAATTAAACGTAGAATAGATATGGGAAATGCCTGTTATTATTCGGTTGAGAAGCTTTTATCATCTAGTCTGTTGTCAAAAAATCTGAAAGTCAGAAGTTATAAAACAGTTACAGGCTAATACCGGTTGTTTTGTATGGTAGTGAGACTTGGACTGTCACTTTGAGAGAGGAACAGAGTTTAAGGGTGTTTGAGAAGAAGGTTCTTAGGAAAATATTTGGGGCTGAAACGGATGAAGTTACAGGAGAATGGAGAAAGTTACACAACACACAACTGCACGCATTGTAGCCTATTCTTCACCTGACATAATTAGGAACATTAAATCCAGACGTTTGAGATGGGCAGGGCATGTAGCACGTGTGGGCGAATTCAGAAATGCATATAATGTGTTAGTTGGGAGTCCGGATGGAAAAATACCTTTAGGGAGGCCGAGACGTAGATGGGAGGATAATATTAAAATGTATTTGAGGGAGGTGGAATATGATGATAGAGACTGGATTAATATTGCATATTATAGGGACCGATGGCGGGCTTATGTGAGGGCTGCAATGAACCTGCGGGTTCCTTAAAAGCCATTTGTAAGTAATTTGTAAGTTTAATTGATTAGTGCTAATGCTTGAATAGTTTAAAATGTGACAAATTAAAATGAACAAAACACCATGAATATAAAAATGTTTGTTGCTGTAATGTTATAAGTTGATTCTTGTATCAGGTGCTAATAATGACAAACTCTTTCAGAAGGAAGGACGTTACACATTGTGTGATTCAACCAGGCCTTGTGAATTTTGTGTTGAGAGCTGCGTGGTGGTATCGTAGTGTGTAGCGGCCGGTCTGAAATACACCGCGTGCATGATCATACGCAGATTGCAATGACGACACGGCAACAGGTAGGCCTATAGGCCCTACAATAACATGTAAATGAAAGTTAAGAGGAACGAATTTTTCTGTGTGTTGTTAATGTATCATAACGACCAAGAACGTTAAGTTGCATTGTGGGAATAATGCATTATTCTAATCCTGTACAAGAATAGCCGCATTTACAAGCAGATTTGCAATATCCGAGGTGAAAGCTTCCTGGGAGGAAAGCAAGGGAGAGTGTACAATGGCCAGGTGTGCAGGTTCCTCCACACACACACAATGGCCCCCACTTCACGCGAGTTCAAACATCCAATATCCTGCACCATTAACTAAGCTAATACAGCCGAGACAGTTTCGGGTGTCCCCCTGCAGATGACACTGGTCGCCCACGTGTCTAATACGCTTATCATCTGTTTATATGGTCATTAGGGATATTCATTTGTCTAACTGAAGCCCCTGCCTCTCTGTTTACACGGGAGTATTTGGAGTTGTGAGCGTGTAGTGTGCGGGCAACGGCAACACTTGGCTTTATAGTCACCAATTTTACTTTCAATATCTTGTTCTTTCCGCTTGAGTTAAGTACGCATGCAAACTGCTTGCGACTTTTCGCTTCCATAACAAAGGAATAATGACTCTTGTATAAGTAATCTATTTCAACCTTCATATACTTACTTACTGCCTTTTAAGGAACCTGGAGGTTCATTGCCGCCCTCACATGAGCCCGCCATTGGTCCCTATCCTGAGTAAGATTAATCCAGTCTCTACCATCATATCCCACCTACCTCAAATCCATTTTAATATTATCTTCCCATCTACGTCTCGGCCTCTCCAAAGGTCTTTTTCCCTCCGGCCACAATTACAGCACTATTACCCTAGGTCTGTATAAATAAATGAATGATTGAATGAATGATTGAATGAATACATAAATAAACAAATACATACATAAATACATACATAAATAAATACATAAATAAATAAATAACTAAATAAATAAAAAATAAATAAATAAAAAATAAATAAATACATAAATAAACACATAAATAAATAAATACATAAATAAATACATAAATAAATAAATAATAAAAAATAAATAAATAAATACATAAATAAATACACAAATAAATAAAATCATAAATAAATAAATACATAAATAAATACAAAAATAAATAAATACATAAATAAATACAAAAATAAATAAATACATAAATAAATAATTACATAAATAAATACATAAATAAATAAGTAAATAAATAAATAAACACATAAATAAATACATAAATAAATACATAAATAAATAAGTAAGTAAATAAATAAATAACTAAATAAATAACTAAATAAATAAGTAAATGAATAAATAAATATATAAATACATAAATAAATAGATAAATAAATAAATAAATAAATAAATAAATAAATAATAAAAAGCTGAGAAATTCATATCGACCTATTATAAGATTGTGAACCACGAATCTAAGAAAAACAAGGTAGCATCTTGACCATGGAGGAAGACGATACAAAGTGGAAACTGCAGGGCACGAAGGAAGAATCTTAGCACTCAAGGGCGACAGGCTGCAAAACTCTGAAGACAGCGTGGCATTCTGTTAGGTAAACTTCACAGTCAAAGAAAAAAAATACGTGTCTATAGAGGTAAAGGCAATCTTCTCCTCTTCTTTCTGGCACTACAATGATACAAGGACCCTGAATCGTAAACATAATGCAGCATAAAAACCAGCAGTCAATTTTCAAACCAAAGAAAAGTTCATTATTTTCGAATGCGCACCTCCCAGTACCTTTACCTGAATGGAAAGGACCTTGTGAGCGTAGTTTCATGACTGTACGTCAAAGGAATTCTTGTCTTTTATTAGGACCCTTCACCCGATTCCCAGCTTTCCATCATCCCGCTGTCACAGACACTATGCGAGGGTCTCATTGGACACGGCCAGCTCTCTCACGCTTTGTCTCCGACATAATGCCGGTAATGCACAGATTTTCAGCTTATATTCGTCTTCAGGGTCAGTTTTAGCACCCTGCCGTCAGAGGAGTTGGTACCAACACAACATATTTTCCACTTCATTCAAGAAATTAATTCATACACAAAATGTGAGGTGATACAGTCTTCGATGATCCAGTGGTTCGCGAATCCATCCGATAGCTCACGAATTCAAATTCGGTAAATAGTGATAAGCAGGCTTCGAGACTTGGGACCCGATACAATAACTTTACTGTGCATGTACTATACGTTGTTGACTCGCTGCAGGTAGTGAAAGGTAGAGATGTGTTGAGGTAACAACGTTGCTATTTAGAATAGAGTACGGTAGTATGGGGAAACACACATATGTACATTCTGAAAGTAAATATACATTACACAATGATAATGTCAAAATAATGTGAAAAATATTTATTCTCCTATCTTTTATAAGCATTTTTGTTTAATTATACACAGTGTTAATGGTGGAAATAAACATGTAGCAATTTTAATTTCTTCATTTATCCTATTGGTCGTCTTTAGGAAGTGCAGTTACAGCACCGAATTCCAATGTACTACAAGATACATTTTCATTGTCTCAAAAGTAAATCTTTTTCGTTTATCTGCCAAACACAGTTTGTACTGTGAAAAGCTGCGCTCTACGTCACATGATGTGATAGAAGCAAAACGAAGAAACCTAACATCATTGCAGTCTCTAAGAGACAGTCCTTTATTCTCGGGTGACTCTATGTCCACTAATTTGCTGTTTATATTACACAATGTTCCATATCCGTTATTTTTACATAAAATTGATTTCCACTTCTATTTTACACGTTCAGTAACCGGTGTACTTGGTGTCTCATTAAATCTCTGTGTCATTCCCTCAACTAATTTGAGGGCTTCCGGCATATCTTGCTCTGTCTTTTCTAACCGTGTAATAGTTTCAGACACAGTTTGAAAATAGGTTTGTATGAAAACCAAATTATTCGTCAGAATCTTCAAATCCAGAGCGTTTTCCTTTGCGTATTTGTTGGCATTCATTCTACAGTACCCCCGCCCACTGTACGCTTTACCACTATATTCAGTACGCCGTTATGCGGATTTCCCACTGAATTGCTCTATTGGGTCCGAAGTCTCGAAGCCTGGTGATAAGAATCCTTAGTATAGATCTCCTTTGGAAGGGTAGCAAAGTTGAGGAACTCGGCACCGAAGATTAAAGTAGATATATTAAAGTATTCTTTCTCAGACTTACACATGTATATTTTTAAGGGATGCCGATGATTGAAATTTCTGTTTTCCACATTTTTCAAGCTACGGCCTTGATTTTTTGTACACATAATCACGATGTGATAGATAATGATGTGGTGAAGTTTCATTTATGTGAGTAAATTAGTTTCTGAGTTATTAACAAAAATACTCTGAAAAATTAGCATATTTCAAAATGAAATGTGTCTCTCAATTTTTTAGTAAAATATTTGACATTTTTTCGCAAGACCAGTGGCATAATTAGAAAAAAAATATCAGTCATCAGTTTTCCTGTATCGTCACTACAAAAGGGGGAACAATTTTTATAACCACTGCATATCTAAAAATGAAAATTTTCCATTGCCACTTTAAATATTTAATTTTTTATTTCGAAAAGTATTAATTCAATCATAAAACCGTATGAGCTATTTTATTAACCACAGTATACAGTACATGCAGTAAAAATTCCATGTTCCTAGCATCAAAATTGTAAGAGCCTTTACATTTCGAACTTTACGAAATGTGCTGAAAAAAAATTGAGAAAACAGTTGTAAAATTTACATAGAATTGAAGTTTAAGGGTGCAGCATTTATGTATTACGTAAATTTTATGTTTTCGAGCGCCGCAGAGCATTGAAACTTGCTGATTAATTTTTTTTACAAAAAAAAAAAAAGAAAGAAAATGCGACTTTTGACTGAAAATAACTAAAATTTCAACCGTCACCCCCTTAAGATAAACATGTAGTCTACATGTAATACATATTTTAATACATTTTCTTATGGTTTAGGATATATTAGGGTGACCAGACGTCCTCTTTTGTGCGGACATGTCCTCCTTTTTAGACCTTTGTCCGGGGTCCAGGCAGATTTTTTAAATATCAAGAAATGTCCTCCTTTTCGTAACTTGTATGCCTGATATTTTGAAATTATCTGATTTAAAGTCTTTTACAACTAATTTGCCTGTAGGTGGCAGCAGCATCGATGGATACTCTTTGCCAACGATCCTAGATCTCTTGCTCTTCCTTGTTATGGTCGTTGTTCACAGATTGCTAGTAAATTGAGAGATCGAGGTGGGAATGTAAGACCATCGTATCGCACTCATCGGACGAATCGCACGGATCGGAAAAAGACTATCTTTGTTGTAATTGTTATGTAACCGCGTTCACTACATCGTATCGCACGCATAGGCTCTCGGCAAATCCGTCCACGTTTCTCGGATGAGCAACTTTTCCGATGCGTGAGATCATGGCCTTCTTTAATAAATCAATTTTAATTGGTCAACTGTTACTACTGTATTATGTTGTGCCATGTTCAGTTTCGCGCCAAATTCGCAGTCGGAAAACTTATTTCGCGTGCGATCATGGCCTTCTTTAATAAATCAATTTTAATTGGTCAACTGTTACTATTATGTTGTGCCATGTTCAGTTTCGCGCCAAAATGGCAGACGGAAAACTTATTTCGCGTGCGATCATGGCCTTCTTTAATAAATCAATTTTAATTGGTCAACTGTTACTATTATGTTGTGCCATGTTCAGTTTCGCGCCAAAATGGCAGACGGAAAACTTATTTCGCGTGCGATCATGGCCTTCTTTAATAAATCAATTTTAATTGGTCAACTGTTACTATTATGTTGTGCCATGTTCAGTTTCGCGCCAAAATGGTAGACGGAAAACTTATTTCGCGTGCGATCATGGCCTTCTTTAATAAATCAATTTTAATTGGTCAACTGTTACTATTATGTTGTGCCATGTTCAGTTTCGCGCCAAATTCGCAGTCGGAAAACTTATTTCGCGTGCGATCATGGCCTTCTTTAATAAATCAATTTTAATTGGTCAACTGTTACTATTATGTTGTGCCATGTTCAGTTTCGCGCCAAAATGGTAGACGGAAAACTTATTTCGCGTGCGATCATGGCCTTCTTTAATAAATCAATTTTAATTGGTCAACTGTTACTATTATGTTGTGCCATGTTCAGTTTCGCGCCAAATTCGCAGTCGGAAAACTTATTTCGCGTGCGATCATGGCCTTATTTAATAAATCAATTTTAATTGGTCAACTGTTACTATTATGTTGTGCCATGTTCAGTTTCGCGCCAAAATGGCAGACGGAAAACTTATTTCGGTTGTACAAAATTGCGAAGAATTAAATAATTTGAGGCATTCCCATTACAGTAATCAAGTCGTTTCTTACATATACAGTATATTACGTAACCGATAGCTCTTTTGTTTCTTCCTCTTCAATTAAGACGTATGAATCAATTACAAATTCTTATTCGCTAACACTCATAATTAATACACCTGACCTCAAACTCCTCTGTTTTCAGCAATGTCAATATCGTACGACGTCATGTCTTAAACAGCTGATAGGGAATTCGATGAGGCGATGAGGTAGAGCCGTTACAGTGAACGCACTGCATTTAAAATATCCGTTGCGTGCGATTCGTACGAGGAGTGCGATACGATGTAGTGAACGCTTACCTTAAATAGATATTTTCTGTCCTCTTTATTAATTATAGTTCCCTTGACTTTCATATTTATGTAGCTAACTGTAAGATCATTATTATTAAGTATTATCATAATTATTTTGTAATAAAATAGATATTAACATACTTTTAAGTATGATATAAGCCTAAATCTGTACTGTAAATATTTTCTAATAAAATAGATATTGACGTAAATTAAAGTATAATATAGGCCTAAGCCTAAATGTAAGTACATATTTTCTGTCCTCTTTTTTTTGGAACAATGTCCTCCTTTTTTAAGCTTTGTGTCCTCTTTTTTATCGATGTGAATATGGTCACCCTAGAACAGAGTTTTTCAAACTTTTTTGAAGTGGGGACCACTTTTTTAAGTCGGAACAGTTCCGCGGACTACCTACTCTTGTTCCCTTTCAAAGCAAATTTATCATTTTTGTAGCATATTTTAATACCAGTATACTTATATTTTTAAATAGTATTAATTAAGTATAATACTTTCGTAATTATATTTTTTGTAGCCAATCACAAGTAACTTATAACAAATTCTGTGCATTGTTGATTCATCGCTTGCCTTTAGCAGTTAGTTGTTTGAAATCCTTCTTATGTGGTACGCGCTAGTAGTTGTCCATGTCTCTGTTAAATAGTGCCCATTATAAATAATGGAAAACTGGCTTTGATCTGGATCTTTGAAAAGAAAGGGACATGATGATACGCTTCATTTAGGCAGTGCTAATAGTTCAGAAGCTGTGTGTGAAGAAATATATTAATTATAGTGCCATTAAAGAAATATCTAGTCCTATTAGAAGCTATTCAAAGAAAAAAATACTTTCGTAAATATGACAAGAGTTATTTGTAACTTGGATTTACTTGGTGTGGCAATGAGAATGAACCAAAACCTCGGTGCGTTGTTTGTTACGAAGTGCTTTCAAACGACTATATGAAACCCGCGAAATGGAAACAGCACTTACGAAACACGCAAGTGTAAAAAGTAAACATGTCGGATTTTAGAATAGGCGGAGTCCAAAATTTTTTATATCGTCATCTAGAAAAACAAATAAAAAAATAATGCAGAAACATGCCCGATTTTCAACAAGTAAAGATGCAATTTGGCACGATGTACAGTATGTGCCCATTTCAATGTGCAGACTGGGTGTCGGAAAAACTATTAAGAAAGTCATCAATACATGAAAAGGTTCGGTACTTTGGTCATTTGTTATGAATTCGGTTTGTCCCTGGCTGGGTTTTAGGCTCTGCACCAGATATGCAGGGAAAAGATAGCGAGAAACGCCACGTTCGTAGTGCTTTAAATCACTCTTTTGTTGTTGAGAGTAGAGTGGGAAGTGGGTAGACGGGTAGGGTAAGAAATTTCATAAAATATTAGTACTGGGAGAAAAAGTGAAAGGCGATTGCCATGTGTAATTTCCAAATTCTGAGATTTTCACCTATAGTGTAATACGCAATTCGTTTGAATTTTATTTTTTCTTGTGTCTTTTTTGAAGGACCACAAGGACAGAACTCGAGGACCACAGGTGATCCGCGGACCATAGTTTGAGAAACGCTGCCCTAGAATATATAATATTTCGCTAATAAACCGTGCTGACATCGTGTGTCTACTATGACTATTCATCAATCAATATTTCTCTCATCGTCACGAAACATTTTCCTTATTCTTTGTGTAAAGTGGAGAAAGTCTTCGTTTATCACAAACTGCTCGGTGCTCAAAGTTATACTGGCAGCGAGGAAATCATTACACCTTCAAATAATGTCACGTAAGATTTTAAAGTCCTATTTATAACTTAATGCGACAGCAAAATGGTGATATTTTTTTATTTATTGTTGGATACAATACCAACACTTGTGATGAGTACAAAAATATATATCACCACACACAGCGGTGACATTGGGAGCCTTGTGAAGGCTCTCCTCGAATGTGCTGTGGGAACATATGAGAAAAGGTCAGCCTAAACGACTTCTCACACGGGACAGACACAGGACTCTGTTTACACGCCCGGTGCTACCGAAAGTGGGTCATATAGTTTTAATTGCCTTATGTGGAGACAGTGTATCAGAGCAGATCCGAGTCGCCGGACTACACGTAAATAATAAGCAAAAAATAACTCTTTCCAATTTTTAAACGAAATATGCCGGCCTTTGTATACGCAGTAGCTAAGGAAAAGCCTTAAGGGAGGAGATTGGTGAAATTCTAACTTCTGTAGTTTTCAGCTAGTTGGTTCACTTTTAGCACACATATAGATGCTGCAAATTTTCATGCATGTCACCCAGATTTTTTTCTGAGTTACGCTCCTTTTATAAAACAATTGCGGCATATTTTCAAAATCTATCTTCTCATACATGACGTCGTACAAAATTTTGTCCAAAATCCTTTTGAGAAGATTAACTCCGTACGTAGATGAAATTATTGGGGATCATCAGTGCGGTTTTCGGCGTAATAGATCGACTATTGATCAGATTTTTTGTATTCGACAGATAATGGAGAAAAAATGGGAGTATAAGGGTACAGTACATCAGTTATTCATAGACTTCAAAAAGGCATATGACTCGGTTAAGAGGGAAGTATTATATGATATTCTTATTGAATTTGGTATTCCCAAGAAATTAGTTCGATTAATTAAAATGTGTCTCAGTCAAACATACAGCAGAGTCCGTATAGGTCAGTTCTATCTGATGCTTTTCCAATTCACTACGGACTAAAGCAGGGAAATGCACTATCACCTTTACTTTTTAACTTCGCTTTAGAATATGCCATTAGGAAAGTTCAGGATAACAGGCAGGGTTTGGAATTGAACGGGTTACATCAGCTTCTTGTCTATGCGGATGACGTGAATATGTTAGGAGAAAATACACAAACGATTAGGGAAAACACGGAAATTTTACTTGAAGCAAGTAAAGCCATCGGTTTGGAAGTAAATCCCGAAAAGACAAAGTATATGATTATGTCTCGTGACCAGAATATTGTACGAAATGGAAATATAAAAATTGGAGATTTATCCTTCGAAGAGGTGGGAAAATTCAAATATCTTGGAGCAACAGTAACAAATATAAATGACACTCGAGAGGAAATTAAACGCAGAATAAATATGGGAAATGCATGTTAGACTATTATTCGCTTGAGAAGCTTTTATCATCCAGTCTGCTGTCCAAAAATCTGAAAGTTAGAATTTATAAAACAGTTATATTACCGGTTCTTCTGTACGGTTGTGAAACTTGGACTCTCACTCTGAGAGAGGAACATAGGTTAAGGGTGTTTGAGAATAAGGTGCTTAGGAAAATATTTGGGGCTATGCGGGATGAAGTTACAGGAGAATGGAGAAAGTTACACAACGCAGAACTGCACGCATTGTATTCTTCACCTGACATAATTAGGAACATTAAATCCAGATGTTTGAGATGGGGAGGGCATGTAGCACGTATGGGCGAATCCAGAAATGCATATAGAGTGTTAGTTGGAAGACCGGAGGGAAAAAGACCTTTAGGGAGGCCGAGACGTAGATGGGAGGATAATATTAAAATGGATTTGAGGGAGGTGAAATATGATGATAGAGACTGGATTAATCTTGCACAGGATAGGGGCCGATGGCGGGCTTATGTGAGGGCGGCAATGAATCTTCGGGTTCCTTAAAAGCCATTTGTAAGTAAGTAAATAAATAATCTTCTCATACAAATTTTAACCCTTAGCTTGGCAAAGCTTCATTTCTCACACTAGTTTATTAAACCTTGTCGGACCGTAAAGAAAACAACTATCGCAATGTCCATATTTTTATATGTTGTAGTATTGTGAAATTTTAATTTTCCTACCATTTTTTTTTTATTGTTCTATTAAAATTATAGCATTAACCTGTTGTATCCTATAGCATAAATTTTATCAATTTAAGGGTTAAGTATATAGTCTGAAAAAAAATATAGTATCTTTGATATACTGTACCTAGAAAAGCACTAAGCATCTACATTTTAGAAATATGTCCTTAGAATAGAGAAAAAGTTATTTTTTTTTTTAATTTTATAATACCTATTGTTATACAAATTATTTTTTAATTTAAAAAGTAATTAACATATAAAAAATCTAATATTCCAATTTGTTAACCATACTTTACAGAACATGCAGAAAAAGTTTCAGCTTGACAGCCTGAAAATTGTAGAAGCCTTAAAATTTTGAATATATAACTTAGAAAGGAGCAAAAAATTTAATTTGAGAAAAATCACTTTGAAAGTGTACATGCTAGGCATTATAAAGCTCAGAGATTTAAATATGGAGTAATTAATGACAGTTCCAAGCGTCATAGGGGGCTGAAACTTTGCAGACTCATACATTGGGGTCTATAGATTAATTCTATGCAATAAAATGAAAAACAAAATTTTGACCAAAAACAGCCAAAATTTCACTCACCTCCTCCCTTATGTTTGCATTGCAAAACTACGTTCGTAGGATCCATTCCTGTTCGAGTGCAAGAATGTTTGTGCGTTGTCTGTGTAAGAAGAATATTATGTGTTTTGTTTGATGTCAAAGCATCTTATGGAACAGCCCCAGAGTAAATGTTTAAGATATGCAATGCAAAAGTGCAACAAAGAAATAAAAAGGGGTGGAGGCGAAGTGCATTATAATGCCAGGCAGAGTATTATCTCATGCCTCCATGTTAAATATAGAATCACTGCTCTCAACCAGATACCTAGCTGCTGAAACGTTAGCCCTGTGAACTACTGGGTGTTCAGTTCAAAATGTGTCATGGCTCGCTGTATGCCGTCATGTGGCTAGCCGATGAGCCTAGAGAATTCAATCTTCCTACACTTCCGCAGAGACGTATTACCTATATGCTAGAGAAGTTGCCTAGCAAGTACGGCGTTCACTCTGAAGAGTACTTACCGATACGCACGGTAACGCCGGATAGTGGCAGGAATGTGAACTGTTTGGAAACACGTACTGAGGTGAATTTTTTTTCTTACTGTCTTACTGTTATGGGGAGAGGGTTAAGACGATTACTTACGTATTTGTTGACATTAACTTCGACGCTCAACATGGACACGGAGCATTTGATTTGTGTTGTGGAATGTTGCCGTACGCAATCGATGATAACAAATACCCTGCGTACCGACTTGCCCGCGCAAAACACAGTTCGAAAGAGGTTATGGTAGCACACAGACCGTACAGACCGCCATCTGTTGCTACGACGTTCAAGTTATACCGTACACGTTCTCAAGTTCAAATTGAACGCCTTGATTAATAGGCAACTTCTCTGACATAAAAGCTGAAACTCGCTTCAAATCGCTGACTCACAACAGTGACGTCATGACACACTTTGAAATGAACACCCAGTAGTAGGCTAGTACATTTATTTCCCCTGTTAAAAATTTATCTTAAGAAATAATTTTCTAGTTCTTTGGCTATATGCCTATTGTGTTAAACATATACAGAGCAGTCCGAATTCTAAACGTATAACAGACAGTAGTGTTCACAATTTACAATAATTATATCTGATTTTATATTGTGAGCATACGGAAGAGCCTGAAGAGAAACATCCGGATCGATAGCGAAGCCAATTACTCCCGAAGAAAGGCAATGAAGAACGTGAATGTCAATACATTTATAAATATAAGCTAAGAAAAGTGGGTGGGAAACATTTGGAGGATAGATAATATTAGGTCCATAGCACATTCAATTTAGGTCTTATTCCGACATTTGTCTCAGCGTCCTGGGGAAACTATGGAAAACCAAGGGCAGGATGAGTTAACGAAAACCAATGAACCAATATTTAACCCTCCTCCCCACGGTCAAGTCTCAGCGCTATTATTTTTAATTTTCTATTAAACTCTACAGATTTTGAAAAAAAAAAAAATGGGGTGAATCTAATGTTTTCGGATGGAAGAAAGAGATTTAGTCAAGTTTCGACTTTCGAAAAACTCATTTATCTAGGAGAAACATTTACAACTAAAAAAAAATTCGAAACAGTATTATAGGATTGAATATGCTTAACCCCTGGACCGTATATCTCGCGCCGCGATTTTCATCCGAAATTCGACTATGAAGAAAGAAAGCAGTAGCAGTTACCCCGAAAACATGGAGGACTTTAACACCGCAGCCAAATAGATACAGAGTTTCATCTTGATGATTTTGATTTAGTATTATAATATTTGGAAATAACATATCAAAATATAAACATTTTATGCCCTTAGTTCGCCTTTTACCGACATATTGTGAATACTCCAGGTATGTATTGCAGAATTTATGAGAATTAAGTTTTCTGTGTTTTGTGTTTAATGTTAAAAAAAGAATATCATTTTGTAATTTTGTTTTAAAGATGTAAAATAAAAAAAGAAAGATTTTTCGTCTTTTTTTTCTATGCTGATTCTGAATTTGTATCTAATTCGTCTTATATTAATTTTTAATCCTGATGATTTTGATTTAATATTAGGCTACAATCTTTGGAAGAAAATAAAAATACATAAGAAAATAGCAAAATATAAAATTTTCTACCCTTTACTAATTGATGTATGGTCGGTCTTCCAGGTACTAAAGATTAATAGTGAATCCTATTCGAAGTAATTATGGAGACATTGTGGTTCTGATAAGCCAGTGATATATGTGGACGAACGTTTTCGCTCGCCAGTCAGGATACATTTACAACTTTTACCCCAACACAAAAATAGCAAACCTCTGGTTTAATAAACAATTAATGCATAAGTGCAATTATTCGTGTTACATATACATTAGCTTGTTTTTTTAGTTGGTTATTTAATGACGCTGTATCAACTACGAGGTTATTTAGCGTCGATGAGATTGGTGATAGTGAGATGGTATTTGGAGAGTTGAGGCCGTGGATTCGCCGTAGATTACCTGGCATTCACCTTACGGTTGGAGAAACCCTCGGAAAAAACCCAACCAGGTAATCAGCCCAAGCGGGAATCGAACCCGCGCCCGTACGCAAATTCAGACAGGAAGGCAAGCGCATTAACGGACTGAGTCACGCCGGTGGCTCATTAATTTGTTAATTACTAGCATGATTATAAATGGCAGTAGGTCTTGAAGATGCTCAATTTTCGAGCGAAAACGTTCGTCCACATAATATAAAGTTTAATAAAACTCTCTTAAAATAGATACATTTTTGACGGAACTTTCAATGAGGCCTATAGGCCTATATTAATATCTATTCCAGGTGTAAAATACCCTCTATGGATTGAAACAATATTTTTAGGGAAGTCAACCTGATTCGGACATCTGGCCTTCTTGTTCACAATTTGGTGACATAGATAGGTAGGCAGATAGATGGATAGACAGGCAGCTCTGATCTGTTGTCCGTTTTCATCCCCTTCGAATATCTGATTTACTTTTCTGGACTTAAGCTTGTGCAGGCCTTTTCATTTATACATATTATCTTCTAAAGATTGCTCTTCTAACAAAGTAGATTAAAAATAATAAACATGACTATAAAACACAAAAATAAAGTTCTACGACTTGATTGTGATACTCATAATGCTGTCTCATAGCGAAACCAGAGTGCCAACACAAAAACAAGAAACAAATAAAATAAATTGTAAAACGTTTCATGGGATTGTACAGAATAAAGAAGCAAAGACACAAAACAGAACTGAAAACATAAGTATCATTATAATCTATTTTTTCAGTTTTATGGTTGGTGGGCTCAAACTATCTTTTTGATAGTTTTTTAAGATATATTTTCCTTTACTTTGCTTATTCCGTCCCCTCACTTGTAAGACTCTGAAATGTTACAAGAAATTAAAAATTCTGTCCGTATTATCATTACGACGCAGAATTACCGCTTATGACAGTACAAGGCAAAACAAGACAAGGCAAGGGATACATAACTAGATTCTATCGAAGAAGCATGAATCTCTTTTACCTTGCTGCGATTGTAATTTTAGTTAGTTGAATTTTGGCAAACACGCAACATTTTGGGCTACAGCGACAATATTATATATATATATATATATATATATATATATATATATATATATACAGGGTGTTTCCGAGGTGGTGTTACAAACTTTCAGGGATGATGGCGGACACATGTATCAATTTGAGATCAGGAACCATAGTCCGGAAATGACTGAGTCGAAAGTTACAAGCAAAAATAGTTGTGTGGAAATGGAATTGTAATTTGGCACTACGTGCCCTCCTTCCCTTAAGTTTTGGAACAGTCGTGGAAAAATGATATCGGCCGGATGTCTCCCACGTGGGTACTTGTCCCGATACAATCTGTGAGCTTGTCTACTGTTCCCATTGGCTCATCCGTATTCGAAAATCAGGTCTGCTTATTCCGCTCTCGTGTACTCCTCCATTTCACTAGGACTGATCGACTGGACACTGCAACTTGTACACATACACTGATATCTACAGACGTGCATATCAGGACCGACAATGTCTGTTACACATTACGCTAACTGCATTGCTTTAATGTAGTTTCCTGTCCCCATCCCTCAGACAGCGCACTGAATGGAATACTGTAAGTAGACAACGTAAACAACGTGAAATGAATACAGTATGTGTGAGATATACAGATAAATACACATAAATAAGGTGTACAAAAGAATAAAATTATTTAATTTCCACAGAACTATTTTTGCTTGTAACTTTCGACTCGGTCATTTCCGGACCAGGGTTCCTTATCTCAAATTGATACATGTGCCCTTCGCATCATCCCTGAAAGTTTGTAACACCACCTCGGAAACACTCTGTATATAACTATATATATATATATATATATACATACACATATATATATATATACATACATACACACACATATATATACATAACTGAAGGAATCTTTTACAAAAGTAAAATATACGTTTAAGACTATATTGTTTAGCTTCGTTTTTAGTAGATATGATATCATTTCGAAATTGTCTGTTGGAAATGATAGACTTTGCAAAAGGCTCTTTGCGTGCAATAAAAGGTTAATTTTTTTACGTAATTCAGACAAAAGAAAATAATGGATACCCCGTAATCAACAAGCGAAACGTGCTGTTTGACCAAATCATTACGCGCATAATAATATGCTGCTTGTTTGGTGAAATTTCTATAATGACGTACTTAGCTTCGAATTTATTCAAAATGATTGGATCCTCGATGCTGAACTTCATTTTCAAGAATGGAATGCCGTATACGACATTTTGCTTAATCGCTATCCATAGGTATTCAACCGAATACGGATTTTTCATCAGCAAGACATCGCTTCAGCTCATCGATCACGTTTGATACATGCCAAGTTTCAAAAACTGAAAGACAATGAAGTTTTACAGAAAACAACTTAATTTCCAGACACCTTCGCTTCCTACTTACTTACTGGCTTTTAAGGAACCCGGAGGTTCATTGCCGCCCTCACATAAGCCCGCCATTGGTCCCTATCCTGAGCAAGATTAATCCAGTCTCTACCATCATATCCCACCTCCCTCAAATCCATTTTAATATTATCTTCCCACCTACGTCTCGGCCTCCCTAAAGGTCTTTTCCCCTCCGGCCTCCCAACTAACACTCTATATGCATTTCTGGATTCGCCCATGCGTGCTACATGTCCTGCCCATCTCAAACGTCTGGATTTAATGTTCCTAATTATGTAAAGTGAAGAATACAATGCATGCAGCTCTGCGTTGTGTAACTTTCTCCATTCTCCTGTAACTTCATCCCTCTTAGCCCCAAATATTTTCCTAAGAACCTTATTCTCAAACACCCTTAATCTCTGTTCCTCTCTCAAAGTGAGAGTCCAAGTTTCACAACCATACAGAACAACCGGTAATATAACTGTTTTATAAATTCTCACTTTCAGATTTTTTGACAGAAGACTAGATGACAAAAGCTTCTCAACCGAATAATAACACGCATTTCCCATATTTACTCTGAGTTTAATTTCCTCCCGAGTGTCATTTATATTTGTTACTGTTGCTCCAAGATATTTGAATTTTTCCACCTCTTCGAAAGATAAATCTCCAATTTTTATATTTCCATTTCGTACAATATTCTGGTCACGAGACAGAATCATATACATAGTCTTTTCGGGATTTACTTCCAACCCTATCGCTTTACTTGCTTCAACTAGAATTTCCGTGTTTTCCCTAATCGTTTGTGGATTTTCCCCTAGCATATTCACGTCATCCGCATAGACAAGAAGCTGGTGTAACCCATTCAACTCCAAACCGTGTCTATTATCCTGAACTTTCCTAATGGTATATTCTAGAGCGAAGTTAAAAAGTAAAGGTGATAGCGCATCTCCCTGCTTTAGCCCGCAGTTAATTGGAAAAGCATCAGATAGAAACTGGCCTGTACGGACTCTGCTTTAAATTTCACTAAGACACATTTGAATTAATCGAACTAGTTTCTTGGGAATACCAAATTCAATAAGAATATTATATAAAACTTCTTTCTTAACCGAGTCATACGCCTTTTTGAAATCTATGAATAACTGATGTTCTGTACCCTTATACTCCTACTACTGTTAATTACTTTCGATGGCTCATTTTCTGCGTGAAAGGAATTTCAATAATGTTGATGAGGTCCAAACGGCATTACGGTGTCGCTACCAAATGAAAATGCCAGCATAAATGTAACATAATATCATGGAGATGTAAGAGATTTTGCTTTGAAGAACGACCTACGTTTTTCGCTTTGATTTTAAGTAGCCTAAATAATATACTTATTTCTAAAATATTTTGAATCATCAGAGTGCGGAACAAGAAAAAATCTTCAGCTTGTGCCAGATACGAAAAAAAAAAAAAAAAAAACCTTATAACCGTTAAGCTGTCACATTTGTATACCAGTGTGCTCTGAAATAAAGAGAAAGACATCTCTCCTCGTTTCTCTGGACACTGTATGTTTACAAACGGATCTGTTATGCTAAGTATAAAGAAAACTTGACAGCTTCTTGAAGTAGGGCTACAGCACCTGGCGACAGCGAAGTTTATGCAAGTAAAAATGTGCTAAGATTTTGGGAGGATAAAGTAGGCTACGTCAGATCAATTGGAATGATATAGTAGGATATATTAAAGGAATACGAATTTGCCTATCTTGACAATGTTATGTCGTACGTAAGGAACTTTTTCTCGAAAACTGTTGAAGGTAGGCAGCTCATGTACAGTAGTGGAAAAAAATAAAACCTGACCGACCCTTGTAGCTGATTTCAGAGCCTTGTTCACTCCAGAGCACGATAGACTGGTAACTAAGACTTTCGTGCTTCGAATCCTGCCTGGGAAGGAAACTTTTTTTTGTTCCTTATTCAAATTTATTCCCAATACTTTTCGATTGCAGCGATATTTTACTACTTAATTAACTTATTATTCCCAGAACATGAATTTTACCAGCAATCGAAAAGTATAGGGAATAAATTTGAATAAGAAACAAAAAAAGTCTTGAGTTACCAGTCTATCGTGCTCTGGAGTGAACAAGGCTCTGAAATCAGCTACAAGAGTCGGACCGGTTTTTTTTGCCACTACTGTACATATAACTTGACTTTATGCTGAAATAATAATCTTTCTTTAAATTAGGCCTATTTCCTCGCTGCGAAATTTTCCCCCCATTCGTATATATTTTTTCAACGTTCTACAGTACATTACCTCCTATATTCATATTTTCATATTCATGTTAATCATCATCATACGGCTTTCAGGTAGTGCTTTCCCTCACATTTCTACACTTACATTCAATCACATATTCTAATATATTTCTTCTATCGTCTAAGGTAGGTATCTCGAAGTTCGTCACGTCTCCTAAGTTCACCACTATTAAACAAAGAATAACCCCGTGAAATTAATGACATCACTTACTGTTCACCCTGCATATTTTAATAATAGTTGCGGTGGGTCCTACGAATAATTTTTTAATGCATGAAATAAATTTTAGGCCACCGGCGTGGCTCAGTCGGTTAAGGTTCTTGCCTCCCGGTCTGAAGTTGCGCTCGGGCGCGGGTTCGATCCCCGCTTGGGCTGATTACCTGGTTGGGTTTTTTTCCGAGGTTTTCCCCAACCGTAATGTGAATGCCAGGTAATCTATGGCCAAATACCATCTCGCTATCACCAATCTCATCGACGCTAAATAACCTTGTATTTGATACAGCGTCGTTAAATAACTAACTAAAAAAATATAAAAAAAATGTTCTCCTTTTAATTTGTGAAACGCCTTACTAAATGCCAGATGAGTTTGGAAATTTAATTCCCGTGTTATACTTTAGAAATTAATTAATTATATTACAATATTTCGTGATATACAGCCATGGCCCGCTCATGGAATTCGCTGCCGCTGGAAATCAGGGGTAGTCTTAGTCCTCAGTTGTTTAAAATTAGGTTGTTTAGAAGTATTTTAAATGCACAGAATTAGTTTTTTTAGGTATAATTTTTATTTATTATTATTATTATTATTATTATTATTATTATTATTATTATTATTTTACGCAATCATTACTTTATTTTTCCATTAACACTAATATCTAGGTAATTGTCATTGCCTTAATGTAACACGTGCTGTGCTGATCATACTAATTGGTACTATTCCTTTAGTTGTGAGATTATATTCATATGTAACAATTCTTTTTTTTTTAGTTAATACTTGTATACTAGAATGTATTTTCCTGTTTGTGATTATATATTCAGTCTATTTTTTATTATATATATTTTTATTATTATTATTTTAAAGTTAATACTGATTGTGTATATGTATTCAATCTCTCTTTTTTACTTTATTATGTTTATTATTATTTTTAAGTTAATATTTGTATACCGATATGTATTTTTCTGTATGTGATTTGATTATGGTTGAGTGGAAGAGAAGGCCTGATGGCCTTAACTCTGCTGGGGAAAATAAAACTATTATATATACCGTATATATATATATATATATATATATATATATATATATATATATATTTGTGATTATCATTCTGTGGTCATGTCAAGAGACAAATTCTGACTTCATATATCCACACATTTCTCACCACATTCACCTTATAGGGGCGTCATAAGGGCCCCATGTCAGAACAATATCGGCTAGAAATTCGTCCCCATAAAAGTACAAGTACTTGGGGCTGAGGCCTTGGTTCCAGACATTTGCTCGAGTGAGCGTGTATACACAAGCTGGATCCTTTTATGTGAGGTCCGCCGCTTCAGCTGGCAGCTCAGCCAATAAGTGAAGTGGTGAGACTGCCCTATGTCACTTCAGGGGGGCCCTGCAGGAAGGCGGGACGTGAGACGGGGGTAGAAGAATGGGCTGGTAATTGGCCCCCTGGTGATAGAGTACCCAGAGGTCCTAACACCGCTCCATATAAAACTACTATAACATAACACAGATACAACGTGTGCACGTTACAGTGAGGTATACACCGTGTTCGCTACAATATGTTTCTTCAAGGAATGCGTATTACAGTTATCATATATATTTATAATAGATTTATTAAATCTACATACTGACACTTCAACAACAAAACTTCATAACACAATCTCAAGGGAAAAAATGGAACTCTCTGCATCATAATCCACAGTTAATTCCCGATTTACCACGAAAATCGTCTGTAGCTGCATTTAGATTGGCAACAGCCATGATTGTTTGGCCAAACATCTGCATACAATTGGAATATATCAGTCCCCTACCTGCCCATTGTGCAACAGAAACCAAGAAATGGATTCGAAACACCTCAAAATCTGTGCTTCAGTGGCTGACCGTGATAATATCTTCGAAAAATATTGGAGTGCAAGAGGTCAAATGTCTTTATTGTCAAACGCCTGGCATCAGAAAACAACAACATATATTTATAATTTTTTCTGCGATAGTGCGTGAAGTAGGAACATTAAATCAGATCTTTCATTGCAAACCCAACTTTCACCATTCTTTCCTCTTTGTCTCCGCGTATGATCCATATATCTGAATGTCGTCTTTTATCTCTTCTCCCGTTCACCATTCCTTCCAGTGCATTCTTCAATAGGCAATTTCTTCTCAGCAAGTGACCCAACCAATTCCTTTTCCTCTTCCTGATCAGTTTCAGCGTCATTCTTTCTTCACCCACTCTTTCCAATATAGCCTCATTTCTTATTCTGTCTGTCCATTTCACACTCTCCATTCTTCTCCATATCCACATTTCAAATGCTTCTATTCGCTTCTCTTCACTTTGTCATAATATCACCAGAATTATTAAAATTTTAATATCAAACACCGGTACGGATAAAAACGTAATTAAGGAAATGTATCAGATTAATATGATAAGAGTTTATGGACTTCAGAGCGAGCAATACAAGAAAAGAATTTGTTGAAAGAGATTATTTAAAATTATTACTTGGGGGGGACAAACAATTCTGTCAACCTTAGGAACAGAAGTTTTGAAACTACACTTATAGTTGACACCCCATGTCAGCTTTTGACAGAACTTCCTATTGGCAGTAGATTTAAATGCCAGGTTCTTGTACCGTTTCTGGAATAATATAAACAAAAAACTCATTTAAATGTGAATTTTTTCATTTCACCAAAAACTGACACATTGTGTAATACACTGGAACATCTGTGAAAGTAAGAGTACCAATGGCTGATACCCCTGTGGCAGGTTATTCTAACTTCATTTATAAACAAATCAGGTTCTTACTGTCTTGTGCATACAATTTTGCATATTCAATGTTAATAACAACTTAAAATTCCACATAAAATTGACATTTATTATTAAAATACTTATATGTGTATGCTTACTCCTTTGCTTAACAATAAAGGGGTATTCCATGCAAAATACTACAACAGTCTACTGTTTGCAGCATCCATCTTGTTAACTTCAGGTGTATTGCCAGAAGAATACTGTAAAATGCTGCCAAGATAACAGGAAGTTGAAACATGTTCAGAAATTCTGTTTCTGACTACATGTAATCTTATTTATGACATATTGAAAATGAAAGTGTCAGGCTTTGGGTCGGTGTCAGCTTTAGGTGTAGTTACCTTACTACCTGAAATGTAAAAAATCTAACTTTCGGGAAATGGCAAAAAAAAAAAACAAACAAAAAATGGGCATTTTTTAAATACTAGCTAGAAATCTTTGCTGGCAGTGGTCTCGGAAAACATTCCACAATGAGCAGTGAAAATATTGTAATTCTAGGTAATGTAGTTCTAGAGAAAACTAACTTTCTTTTCAACAGTGATTAATCATAAAATTGCCCTGCGAACTATAGGTACCATGTGTCCCTAAAATAATAAAAACAGATTAAAAACAGTTGGAAGATGGGGTCGAAATATATATAACTGAAGACCAACCATACCCATTTTACGTGTTGAAAAAATTGTTTTAAAACCATTTTTACTACACATACATTTTTATACATACACGTTAGAATCCATTTAACTTTCGTTTTATGAACATAAATATTAAAATTGTATATTCTTGTTTTACGGTATAATTTATATGTTACCTTTCGTAAATTATAAGAAGAACAGCTTAAATTTTCATCTACACAAAATTCAGGTGGCACATCAATTAAAACATCGCGATATTCTCAACCGAAAGGCGTTTTGTGAGTTTTTAAATCTCATGAATGTAGTCAAATGTCTCACGAAATACAATTCCATCTCAGTGGTAGTTACTTAAAGTAGCCTACGTCATTTCCAAGAAATAAATGACAGACTATATACTTTATGACCTTACGTATGTCATTTCGAAAAAAAATAAATTCTTGAATAAATAATCTCTGCCGAACGTCCTGTAAGGATATTAAGAGTTAAGTTCCCCCCCCCCTTTTTGTTTATAGAAATATTGCTATCCTTGATATGGATGAAACGAAACTTACATTGGCCTAATGATTATAATAGCCACAAATGTTTAGCTGCCTTTATGACACATAATGGTTGCATTCTGATACCTACTACAGGCTGGGTCTTGCCCATAATGTATATAATCTTATGCGTTCATATGCCCCACACATCTCCCGAATTCAATGGACTATTTCCACGGCGATACGAGGGGATAATGTTCCACGAGTCTAATGATGTTGCCCTGAGATGGCTAATGGGACCCCCCGCCTCTCTGTGTGCCACTTATCATTCAGGACATTACAATCAATGGCACTTGATCGAGAGGGCGACGAGCTCGTGTTCGGTTACCACTAGAGACGCTCGACACCGGGAAATGTTCGGAAGAAAGTCATGACTTTCCAGATATTAAAAATACTCCCATTTGTTATTGACATCAGACGTCTTACCAGCGATTGTCACAAGGGAAATAGGACTTTTAGGCCCTGTTTCTTCAACTTTTGTTAAAATGTACCTAACATAACGTTAATTAACTGTAAGTTAAAAGTATGAATTTCTGTTAAAAATATTGCGTTCCTTCAACTTTACATTTCACATTTTAACATTCTGTTTGTTAACTCTCTGTTAGGACCAGAGATTCTAGAGTTTAACCATAACCTATAACCAAGTATAGGCTCAATTCTGTTTTCTGAACTCTGACAATAATTGCGATTCTCGCTTGTTTCCGTTGTTGGATTCAGAGAGGATAGAAGTCTTTTTATTCTCTCAGGTTTGATTCCTGCTTCTTTCCTCGTCTGTATCACAATAGCGTGGAGCGGCGTATTGGTGTTGCTGTTATGAAATGGAAAACACTGGAACAAAAAGAAATCGTGGGACTAATTTCTCTTCGTTCGAGAGAAGCCTTCTGCTGGAAATTATTTCCCAGTATAAACCAATTAATGAGAGTAAACAAACAAACGGATCTAAGTTGAAAGCGAAAAGTGAGGCTTGACAGAAAATAGTCTATACCTTTGCATGAATTTCTATTCTGTCAAATCACAGAAATCATCCCCTCTGTTTATGTATTCATGGATATCATTTAGAAATAATCCAGATATACAAGTTCAGCACCTAACGTACCAGCCATATTGGATACTTCTATGCTAACACAGTGTTAAATGATTTAACTGCATGAAATTGGGCAGTTAAATTAACATAAGTTTTAACAGCCTGTTAGTACTAACAGCAGTTGAAGAAATACTTCAACTGTTACGTTTACAGTTAAAATGGAATAACACACTGTTGTAATTGAGCAAAGATTGAAGAAACCAGGCCTTACTCTTGAGGATTTAACTTAAAATATCAAGGTCCACTTACTATAATGCAGAAAGCAAAATTTTGCTCCAAAATAGATTTGCCGTGAAAATGTAAAAACGAGCAAATAAATACAGCAGGTGTTCATTGCTAAGATACGTCCTCTTTGGAATTGTGAAAATTCAAAGTTGCCCATGCTTTCCTCTAACAATCTTGCGACCTTTAATAAAACAGTTAGGCCTACTACTTTAGAAACAATGAATGCATCAGAGGGAAGTGGGAGAAGAAACTTAAAAAGATACGAGAAAACGTGTTCTTGCAAGAGAGTTCGGGGCTGAGAAAAACTGAATATGTGATCTCCAAGCCTGTTGGCAACTTGTCTCGCTCCGAATTTCGCTGTTCCACTCAACCAGATCTAGAAAATTTTGAAGGGGAAAATGATGAAAGTGGACGTAACCTAATGGATACCACATAAAGAGGAAAGGGGGAGGCAGAGAAGAAGCTGACTGCAGGATAGGAAGAAGAAACGCCGGAAGGTGTAAGTCTGCACATTGGAAGGTGTTTGTCCTTTCGCAATGCAAGTGGAGTCGAATCATATCATATCATATCATATCATATCATATCATATCATATCATATCATATCATATCATATCATATCATATATCATATCATATATTGTATATCATATCATATATCATATCGTATCATATCATATCATATATCATATCATATCATATATAACATATCATATCATATATCATATATCATATCATATCATATATATCATATCGTATCGTATCATATCATATCATATCATATCATATCATATCATATCATATCATATCATATCATATATCATATATCATATCATATCATATCATATCATATATCATATCATATCATATCATATCATATCATATCATATCATATCATATCATATAATATCATATCGCTAACACTGGTTTATGAATATGAAAAACGTTAGTTCGCTGATCATCCACCGGAAGTCCGCGCTAAGAATGCCTATGAATATGGCCCAAAGTCTCTAAGTCAAAAATTGTGGATTTTATAAATTTCAGTAGCCCATCACCGTAAGGGTTTTAGTAAATATTTTGCGATTAGATTTTCATATGGAATGAGACGAATTTTATAATATCTTGATTGCCTCTCTCATGTTCGAGCACTACAGGACACTATTAGGAATGGTTTTACTTTTTCACAATTTACCCCATTGTCTACGTAGATCATTATTCTTCACCAGGTGTTAATCCTTAACATTCTTTTGTTTTATATACGACTCAATTCAATGTTTTATTTTTTATATTTCTTATTTCGACTTCAAACATACAATGAAACGAAAATCGCCATTCTTTGTTTTCAATGTTTCCCCTCCACATATAACAAGCATACCTTACTCAATGTACCGGCTAATGAAATCTCAAATACAAACCAATCAAATACGAGCTGTATTATGTTGTATACAGGTGGGGACAATACAGCCCGTGAAATAGAATATGAAATTTTTAAAACATATATCGCATGCAGGTTACTTGGCCAATACGAAGGTTGTTCTGAGCTCAGGAATGTAATAAAACTATAAAGGTTCATGTTCAAGCTTAACAGCTAGAGATTGTTCCAGAGAAATTAAAAATGACGTAAAAGTACTGCCATTAGTGTGTCTAGTGGAACATGTAACTTTCAACCTCGGCGGCCCAATAAGTCCTGCGACACAATCTCAAAGTGACAGCACAGTTTACTGTATACCAAGACTTGCAATAAATCGGAGTAAGAAACCCACCAAATAATATGCTAGCTGTGGCATTCCATTTTAAGAGTGAAGGCATGTTGATGAAAAGTCATCTTCTTATTTTTCACATTAGGACGATGCCTATAGAAATCCTTTCTATGTTAATATCAACGTAAAACAATAATTTGTTATATTGCATTTTTGCATTTTTTGCATTTTTTGACGTTTTTGAACTAATAGGTAATTTTTATATTTTTTTTCGGCATTTTTTGGTCATTTTTAATACTTTGAAGAACTTTTAGATCATTTGGAATGCATTTTACTTTCTTCTTTACCGATAGATCTGTTAAATACTTTTCTAAGCATATAAATCAGTAGTAATTACCTACTGAATAAGTGAATAACAGTGAAGTTTGAATTTTACAGTTTGGAACAGACTCTAAAGTCCATCCCTCATTCCACTGAAGGCTTCACTTCACATAACGGAAGTAAGATAAAATGCTTGACAACAGCTTAGTTTAAGCGAGGGCTTTGACCGACCACCCCTGATTGAAACACATTGTAAACTATCATTAAAATCTATAGTTTTTCCTTAAAACCTTCATATTGTTGCATGTTCTTTTCCTTTATCTTAGCTAAATTCCAGGAAATTGCCTCCTCTCTCCGAGATTTGCAGGGCAGTCATTGAAACAAGGTGACTAATTTTTAAGAAGTTGTGGTGCGAGTACGGTGAATAATATTTAAATGTCATTTTCTTTTAATTTCATGTTATTTTTCAATTAGTTTAAGGGCATTTTAATGATCATTTTAAGTAGATTGTTAGGTCATCAACATCCGCACCTATTTATGACAAAACAACAGTAAATTCTGGAATAATGGTAGTTTTAACTTAAATTAATTCTAGAAACAGCCAGTTTGATGTAAATTTTAGAAAATTATAACGTAAGCTTATCTTAGGTGTTGATATAACACCGAATTCAAACACAACGAGGTTTCATTTCAGAATTTCCCAGTCTCAATAACTATTTAATTCAATTAAATTAGATTTTCACCTCACTTGACGATATGTGTCAGAGGAATAATAATTGTTTGTTTGCGTCTGAAGTCTGACTAGTGTAATATGTAGCTAGTGGACGATGTATGCAATGGAGGGGGAAAGGAACTGGCCACCCTACACCATTATCTCCTAGCCCAGCTGTCTCATAAGTGGTGAGTTCTTGGTATCACTTGTGGGGTTCAGACCTGTCTTCGGACAGTTTCACTAAACAACAACAAAAAATAAAACAAAAATTACGTCAATTTATATATTGAGGGAGAAGTTTAAAATCAATGTTAATTGCATTCTAGGTTTCACTCCTTCACCTTCCCAAACCCCTCTGAAATTTCAAATGGAACCCCTATATCAGACTATAATTGGAGCTAGGAAGTTGGTACCAAAAATGTTAAGTTGTGTGAGTTTGGACTATATCTCTACTGAGTGAAAAATAATAGAACGTCTTTCGGTATCAGTGAAGCAGAATGACAAACATGTGCAGCCGGATGGTAACCAAACATGTGATCCAATCGTCCACAGCCTTAGAACAAGAAAATAATATAAAAAAATTATAATTATAAACTTTGTACCTCCCAATCTAAATTAATTTACTTATACTTATAAAAATAACATACAAAGTAAACAATTATGATTCTAGCCTCATTATAACAAATAACAATGAACACTTTCATTTCATCAAAAGAAGTACTCCTTTAGGTTCAGAAAAATGGAAATACTGCACATCCAACCAAAAAGCCAGAAACTCAACACACTAGAACAATATGAAATATACAGACACACCCCAACGATATTCTCAACACACAACTCAATTTTAAAACACATGCACTCTTTGACTCTACAATACGAACGCACCCACACAGGAAACAAGAGGCGCCAACACCAACAACGACCAGTTCTGAAGATGACCCAAAAAGGTCGAAACATGTTAACAAGGTACGTTAAAATTTAACACAAGAAAGACTTATACATTTTCCGAAGATGTCTTTTGTCAAAAATTAGCTCCCAGACACACATTTTGAAAAACATAAAATATCGACGGCTACAATTCGGATATTTCTCGTTGGTAATGCAGACAGTCCAACTGTCGAACGAGGAGAAAGAAATCCATAAAGATGCAGTGCGCATTTTGGCAGCATATTCGGGACGGCCTCTCAATTTTAAGTTGGCTGATTCAGTAGGTATCCCGGTTTTCCACACGAGTAGCGCCATTGTGCAGAGCGCCGCTGCGCGAGAATTAACTCTTCTAGGTAATAAAACTGTGTATAGTTAGGTGGCGCACCAGCTTAGAACAATGGAAGCCAGATTTTAATTGGCCCATCAAAAACCCACGTAATAATCCAGGAGGAATAGCGGGGGAGGGGTGACGGGCGGGGGTGGGAGGAAGGGGGTGGGCTTGTAACACAAAACGAGAGCACGAGAACCGTAATTAACCCTAAAGCTTTATACTTTTAATTACTTCATTTTCATTACAACGAAGCTAGCTCGGGAGGAGAACAACGTGGTCGCTGCGGATAAAAGAGCGACAGAGAGGGCAGATAGCGCGCCTCAAGAGTGGGACGGAGATAGACATACAGATTGTTCTTTTTTAAGGGGGGAGGGTAAAAAAAGGAGCACATTTATCGCACGTTTGGGCCCGTTTTTCCTGCATCCCCCTTTTCTCTCATACTGCTGGTGATAAAATGAATTTGTTACAGGCAGATAGCAAGCGGGAGAGAAATTACTGGAGGGTGGGGGTAAAAGTGCTTTCGGAGGGGAGGATGGGATGTATAAAAACAAGCCGGCCAACTGGAACATTAGTACCCTCATACCCTTTTCCTCCCACAACCAACAACCCCCCCCCACCACCACCCTCCTGTTTAACTCCCTATTCAATTTTATCCCTACACTATACAATACCGCCAGCCTTTCACAACAAAATTCTGCAACAATTTTTGGTGATCATGTCTCTGTACATGTACGGCCAACGCTTTCAAAACCAAACTAAATCTATTCACGTGGCAGATAGAAATTTCCTGCTTTCAAATTTCAGTGTTGCTTCAACAGCCACAGTATCATATTTCAATATGCTAAATTATGGTACATTTCACTCAGAATACATAGATACAGATGAGGATTCAATTCAAGGTACGTTATGAAAATTATGCACTAACGAATTACTTAGACATTTATATTATATTACATTACATTACGTTACATTACATACATACATACATACATACATACATACATACATACATACATACATACATACAGCCCAAGGTTTTGGGTTCGATCCCGGGCCAGGTCGATGGCATTGAAGTGTGCTTAAAAGCGACAGGCTCATGTCAGTAGATTTACTGGCATGTAAAAGAACTCCTGCGGGACAAAATTCCGGCACATCCGGCGACGCTGATATAACCTCTGCAGTTGCGAGCGTCGTTAAATAAAACATAAAATTTTTACATACGTACATCCTACATACATACATACATACATACATACATACATACATACATACATACATACATACATACATACATACATACATACATACATACATGCATGCATACATACATACTGTACAAACATTTAACAATACAATACAATTACACACACATACATACGTACGTACGTGCATACATACATACATACATACATACATACATACATACATAGGGCCTACATACATACATACAGTACGTACATACATACATACAAACAATTACATACATACATACATACATACATACATACATACATACAGGTCTCGCAAGAAAAAAATACCGACGGAAGGAATGCGAATCAAACACTGCGATAAGGAAGAGCGGGCGACAGGAAAGGTCACGAGATAGCTTGAATGATATTCAAGAGTACAGTCGTAAGAGAAATGACATCGATAGAACCAGTCTTGCGTTGTGTAGTTACATTACGACTGTAGTTTGTTCTATTGCGTGTGAATACGTGTCTTGTGTCGCACGGTATTATCATCCTTATTTCATTCGTAAACATATTATGTTGCGCGTTTAATTAGTTTCGAATTTTTCTCTTGCTACGTTTTTTATTTCCACAGCGATGTCCTCATTTGTTCATCTTCTTGGAAGAGACAGTACTTCCATCGGCATGCACCTCTCGTCCCCTTGGCGTGCCTACATAGGCCTACACACGTCAAAAAAGACAGCAACGCCACCATTGCTTTCGGTAATCGTTCCTTGCGCGAGCTATACATACATACATACATACATACACACACATACATACATGCATGCATACATACATACATTACATAACATGCATAGGTCTATATAACATGCATAACAAAGGTAAAATTAATGTAGTGTCCTCCGTATATGCTCTACAGGAAGAATATAAACATTGCCTCCCGCAGTACGCCTGTCGTACGCGCGGAAGATCAAATTTATTTATTTATTTATTTATTTATTTATTTATTTATTTATTCATTCTGGTGTAGTAAGGCCATCAGGCCTTCTCTTCCACAACACCAGGAATACAAATATAATAACAGAAATAAAAAGGAAAAAAAAAACACTATAAACGAAGTAAAGTCACACAAAAATATACACAGGTTGCAGTCACACAAACTTTAAATGAGTGATTAAGTATAATTAATTGTATCCTAATTAACTAACATAAACAAGAAACTTGCGATTTTAATCTGGAGTAAAAAAACACAAATCAACACTTCTAGCAATATCTAAAAAGCATTAAACAAGACAAAATTTTCCAGTTTAATTTTGAATTGTGATGAAGTCCGGCAGTCCCTGACATCATTAGGTAGCGAATTCCAGAGACGAGGTATTTCTACAGTGTAGTAGGATGAGTATAGAGACGTTCTATGATGAGGGATAGAAAGAAGTGCTTGATGTCGGTTTCGAAGAGTTGTAAGAAATTGAAAGCGCGATAAGAGATAAATTAGCCTGCAGTAAGCGTCAGTCTATTTTGAGCTACGGAAGGGATTACTCTTTGTAGGCCTACGTAATGTAGTTCAAGGTATTGTTTTTTTTTTTCTAATATTTTAGACCATTGAAAGGATTACTCACTCGTGCGTAGTGTAGTTAAAGCTATCGTGTTTTTTTTCTAAGTGTTTGAGAACACTGGAAGGATTAGTCATTTGTTCGTCATGTAATGAAACTTATTGCGTTATTTCTACTTTGTTTGAGAATTGAAGAGTCCACTGTAAGAATGATGGATGCTATTTGGAATACATTTTGCAGGAGAAGCAATTGAAAGTTTGAAATGCTTAGCGCTCAAAGCTTAACTGTGATTTTCCGATCATTACTGGACAATGACTATTAGTGTTAATGCCATATAACTCTGTATGTACATTCTATATGTCTTAAGCTATGCACTGACAGTCTTGGTTCATTTTCGACAAGAAAGTGACATCCATCATTCTTGCAGTGGACTCTTCAATTGTGTAGTAAATTGAAGCGAGTTTTTGTAGTTTCTAGTTGTGTAAAAAAATGCAAGAAAATATCCGACATGCAATTTCGAACATTTCATAAGTGATCAGTCGAGTATTTCAGAACAATCTTTGGAGATGCCAAAAATGTATTCAAGCAGGAGACAATTCTGAACATCTCTTGTGGCACAGGTAACATACACTACACCTACCTCTAGTTGTCTTCCCGACGATAAGTATGATGTTGGCCTATAATTTTGCCAACTTTCGGTATATTTCACTTCCGGCCATATTTCTCATTGAGGAAAAGATCTCTGAAATCCATATATATCCCTCACTGTTCCACTGACAGAACTCAGCATATTCTCGTACTTCAGCAGCTTTGTAAGATCAAAATACATGTTAAGTTCATTTTTTAGATTTTTTTGTCGGTACGAGCACGAAGTATATCAGACTCTTAAACGAGTTGAAGTGCCAAGGACTCATTCAAGAGTGTGGGTCGACAGGATAATTGGGTGTTTTCGTGAATCTTGTTTTGTTTTCTTGCTCGCTAGCTGTCTGCGTAATAATCACCTCTCGCCAATTCTACTGTTTATTACAGTCATCATTCCCAGTTTGCGAAGCTATTCAAATTCTTAAGTGATGTTCATCAAAATAATTTCATTTCCTTCATTTTAACGTTATTCTTTTACATGGATTTGATGCACTTCAATTAATTGCTAAGAGTAGATTAAATAATCAACACTCAAGTGGTTCTCAACAGAATCCAATCTTCGTAATTTAAAACTCTGTGCATGAACAGTAACATAGATTTGCTGCAACACTTATTAACATCGATTTCGGTATTATCGCAGAAATACAAGTTATCAATTTTGTTTCAATAAAACTGACGTTCTTGTTTGCTCTTCGCAATGTCTTGTCTGTGTGTTGATATGTTTTGGAATATAGCAAGACACACATATACTCTCTCTGGTCCAAAATATATGGTTTGGTTTCGTATGGTTTATTCTCACTCAAACCTTCGGTCCTGCTGGCCCTTCACATTATAGTATTCGGGCCAACAGTCCCGTTACTATTTACAACTTGTACACTACCCGATGTTAATGACCGACACCTCTTCATCATTTAATGTTCACCAACTATGTCTTTCATGTTCGTTCACCACACTTCCTATATTTATTTCTGCGTTTATTAACTATTCCTTCTTTCCTTCTAATCCTACCTTCTACTATTTCCTATTCCTAATAACAACATAACAATTACTTTTGCTGCTCTGCATTCTCACAGACCCTACTTATTTACAATTACACTACACTCGTTTTACTGTACTATAGTCTTAACTAGGCCTACCCTCTATTATTTTAGATTTTTTAGATTTTATTTAATAATGACATATACATAAAAATCTTACATTAAAATACCCCGAAAGAGCAAAGCTCGTGTTCGGGGACAATTCCGTTTCATAGATATACATACTTTGTAGACAAAATACTTAAGAAAAAAGCTTACATAAAGATGATAATAAAATTAGTAAATAATAATACTAGTAATAACTGAGTGAAAAAAGAGACGATGTTGAGATTGGTGGATTAGTATTAAATTATTATTAGTAGTATAATTAGTGCAGGTCATGTTGATATAGTAACCAAGATAAAATAGAAAAATACACTTAGGATAGAAATAAACTTGTTTTACAATACATGGTACATAACATATATATATATATATATATATATATATATATACAGGGAAGTCTGTCATATAAATTTTTTAATTCTGGATCTGAAAATTTCATTGCTTAAAGTAGTCAATTCTGGATGAAATTTTATTATCGAATTATATAGAAGTGCACCATAATTTGTACTGTGTAGTAAAGCAGCAGATGTGAAATATTTAGGTTCAACTAATTTAAGAATTTCATTTCGTCTTGTATTATGAGCATGTGGCTGAGCTACAAATTTCATTCTATTTTTATGATAGAATTTCATTAAAGAGTATTTATAAATTTGGTCAATTCTAAAAACATTCAATTCGGAATGGTTCAAATTTGTTGGATAATCCAGTCGCCTTTTCAAATAAATTTTGATTACACGTTTTTGCAACATAATTAGAGGAAGAAGAGCAGTTTTTGTAATGCCTCCCCATCCAGTTATACATATTGGATAACAGATTCAACTATAGCCAAATAAACCAAACGTAATGCATGAGTAGGCAAGTAATGGCGAAGGTTTACAAATTTGTAAATTGTTTTACGGGTCCTGTTACATAAAAAGGTGATTTGTCTATCCCATTTCAAGTGCTGATCAACAATAATTCCCAGGTATTTCACATCTACAGATTCTTTCAGGCAAGGGCATTTACAGGTTGTAGAGAGTTTACAAAATGAGTTGTGGATTATTAATTTTAAATGAGAAAGTGATTTCAATTTGTTCAATCCAGAGACTGTTAAAGAAAATGGCACCAAAATTTGCTTTA